>NW_027315812.1:10362104-10524604 GCF_026437365.1 Eucyclogobius newberryi
CATTCCCGTGGTCTAATATGTTGATTTTACTCAGATTTGTGACCGGTTTTATGAAAATCAACTTTCTGAAAGACAAAATCAAGTCAAATGTGACAATAACAGCCAGATATAAAATGTTGTTAACATTTAAGTCTATTTTTTGGACGATTAATTGAACGAAAAAGATGTAATTTTGCTTCTAAAATTGTCAAGATTTTAATTTTTTTCAGTTCTCACGATTATATATTGACCTGAATATCCTGATTATCGATTCACCGAATAATCGTGACGTCCCTGATCCAAAAAACGCCGCTCCGTCAGACAAGTTTATCGAGTTTTTCCCGCGCTTACACTTTTGGTAAGACTTTTTTGGTAAAGTTTTATGAATGAAACACGAGCCTTGAATTTGATCAAACAGATTTCGGTTTGTAAAATGTTTGGTCCAAGCCTAAACAAATAAACAAATAAACAAATAAACATGTTTTAAAGTAGTGGCGAGCCCAGTAACGCTCTCATCAAACTTCCCAAACATGCTTTTGATTTGACGGACGCGCCCGCTCTCCGTAATCCCTCGTTTCAATAAACCTCCCTCCTCGTCTCTGTTTTACCTCAGCCGGACCACCTGTTTCTACTGTTGCCGTGACGACGCGGCTGGCATAAATCCACGGACGCAGACCAAAGTGGGCAGGGCCTTTTTTTCCTCCGGAGCGTTTAAGGTCGGTCCGGGAAGATAACATCACGGCACGCATTCCCAGAAATGCCCCTCGACTCCCCCCGACTCCGACGCGCCCCTAAAACGGAAAGAGCGGGTTCAAACTGGTACGAAACGACGCTGGCGTTAATCCATCACCTGTGCGCCGCTTAATCGGGCTAATTAAGACGTATTACTGCGCCGAGAAGGACCCTGAAGTTGTTGATTTGTTGCGGAGATTTCGTGTTTAAACAGCGACTCCCAGTTTCATTGTGATTTATGAGCTGCTGAAATGTCGTGTTTTGAGCTCTGCACTTCGGAGTGGATGGGTTTTTTACGTAGTTTATAGTGATGTCTGTGAATTTATATTATGAGTTTGAGTTTAGGTTTAGGGTTTAATCTGTAATTCAGTTGCATTTACGAAGTCTAGAAGCAAAAAGAAGCTTTTTGTGGACGTTTTGGCTTCATTTTTGCGATTATACTTTGTGTTTGGACCGGATTTCTTCTAAGTTTTGAATCCAAATCATCAGTCAGATAATACGTCCAGCTTTTAGACCTTTTTACGGTCTAATTTCTTGGGCCGCAACTTCGCACGTCTTGAGTCGGGATGTCAAGATAACATCACAATTTAACGATTGTTCGCGATCATCGAGACTGTGACTACGCAGTAAAATCTTTCATTTTCTCTCATTCCCTTGGTCTCTATTGTGAGCGGCTTTACAAAATGTAACTTTCAGAAAGACAAAATAAAGTTATTTACATTTAGGTTTGTTTTTGGGCTGTATATTCATCAAAAAACGCTTAATTGTGCTGCTAAAATTGTCACGATTATTATTTATTGGTTCTTAGGATTATATAGTGACCTGAATATTGTATTTTCCGGACTATAAGTCGCACCTTTTTTCATAATTTGGCCGGGGTGCGACTTGTACTTATATTTATACTTATATACTTATACTCCGGAGCGACTTATATGTGATATTATTTGTTATTTTCACACTTGCAACCGCATTTCATACTCCAGAGCGACTTATATATGTTTTTTTCTTCTCTATTATGCATTTTTTGGCTGGTGCGACTTATAGTCCGGAAAATACAGTAAAATCAAATGTGTTCTTTTCCATAGTCCAACTTGAATATTTGACATTTGAAAACACAGTTTTGAATGAGTCACATGTTTATTCTAGAAAAATAAATTCCGTCAACGTCGGGGCTTAAAGACAAAGCCAGAATGTAAAAGAAAAATGTCATCTTAAAACGTTAAAGCTGTTTAGTCATTCTCCTGGTGTGACATCGCCCAAAAGCGTCATGGCCGCACCAGTAAAAGTCTTTGCTTTTTGCGTTTCTCACATTTCCAATTCCTCTCAGACCAGACTGTTTTTTGAGTTCAGCATTTGCACTGTCCAAACGTCCAGCGCCGTGGCATCGGGTCGGCACCTGGCGGACAGTTCCCGGGCCGTTTCGCCGCCTCATCAGCTTCACGCCGGTTCAGTTCTGTTCTCTGGCTCCACGTTGTCCGGAGGAGGGAGGAGAAAGCAGAGGATCACTTAAAGTTATTTTAGTCTCCGCGCATATAAGCCGGACTTCCCGTTTCAATTGATTTTCACATTCTCCTAATAACTCTTGAAATACTCGCGCCGAGGTTCATTGTGCGATAAACGGATGGAGGAAACATGAATACTGCATGTATATGTTCAGATTTCAACTTTCTTACCGTTACTTTTCCAGTTTTCTCCAGATAAATGGTTGTACTGATGTACCTAGAAAGAATATCATAATTGGAAAAATGAAAATATTTTACAATCTTAAATTAAAAAAGTTTTGTTTTTTTCTGTACAGTTCAAGACCATTGCCAGTTTGTGAATGTTCCTATTGCTTTTTCTGTAATTGTTCCTCCATACTTTTGAAACTTGAATTTGTATTTTGATATTTAGAATTTGTATATATATATATATATATATTGTTTTCATATTTGTTATTTTTTTCTATATTTATTATTATTAATTTATTTTATATGTATTATTGTTTTATATTTATTATTATTATATGTATTTATTACCATTTATTACATATTTTTTAAAATGTTATATATCTATTTATTTAATTTGTATTATTATTTGTGATATTTGATTTTATTGTATATGTAATTTTTTTTGTTCTTTCACATTATACAAAACATTTTTACACAGCATATTGAACAGAACAACACGTATAAGTCTAATTTTGTCCAAAATCTGTCAAAAAAGTAAATTTTCAGATGAATTTTAAGATTTTCTTAAAAATTTCCACAGTCATTCCGGTCCAGTTCTGTGTTGTTAGTTCAGTTTGTGTCTGTTTCTTTTGTTACTGCCGAACGTTCCCACTTTGAAAAGTCCGACAAACATCTCCCCTTGTGGTGAGCGGCGGTACTGCAGAACCAGCTCCGTACGCGCTGAAACATATTTCTGTCTGTAGCACCAATTTGTACCCATTGGCCCCTCTTCTCCCAGTGCTTGTGAATAATTTGTACTTCTGCTTTTCCATAATGAATGTAAAAGTGTGGCACGCTGGCGCTCCCTGTGGCTAATTGGGACCGAGAGCTGGAGACGTCTTCACTGGGGAGAAGGGGCCCAGACGCTGCAGGGGCCGAGCTGCTGGAGCCCGGGCGAGGTCCTCATTAGCTTACGCCGCAAACGAACCGGGCTCCGCGCTGGCAATTTGTGTCCTGGAAGACTATTGATTCGCGCCCGAACGTCTGTCAGTGTAAATATGTGCGGTAAACAGGCACATGTGCGAGACAGGTCAACGTTTAAGTTTACGTTTGGTTTTAGTGAAAAGACGAGTTTAATATGAAGAGTTGTGAAGTTTGAAGAGTTTAATATGTTTTGACTTCTGCAAAACTACTTCTTGTACCACAACTGAATGACTGAGATATTACATCTTCACTAAGATTTTGTTACTCTTAAATCTGAAATCAAAAGGTGTCAAGTCAATTGTTACTCTTAAATCAAAGTGTGGGCCTATATATTGACAATTAGACAATAAGTCAATAAGAGTTAATTATAATATTATCCAACTGTCAATGGAACAATAAGAAAAAAAAAAAAAATGCTTTTCTTACTTGAAATTTTAAAAAAGAAGGGAAAAAATGCTTGTCCAATTGGCAGATTATTTATTATTAAGATAGTGCTGTCAAAAGTAATGACAATTAGATAATTAATGCAAAAATACTTCCTATGTAAAAAAATAATAATAATAAAAAATCACATAAAAAGGAAACATTTTGATTTTCCTGAGAAGTTTTAAAATGATCTTTATCAAAACTTGTACACGACAATATTTTGTGTTGAAAATTGCAGTTCATTGTCTAAAAAAGAGGATGTTTTAATCAATGTGGTATCAAAGTCGGTATTGAGTATCAAACCTATTTTAAAATGTAATCACATAATTCAAATCAAGAGAAAACCACTTCATATTTATGTGTTTTTTGTTTGTTTTAACCGTAGCATTTTCAGAGCTCTACAGTTTCCAATTTCAATTCATCACTCGAAACTTTCACAGCCAAGAACATTGTCGGTGCACGTCCATCATCCCAGCGCAGAGCAGCGTCTACATTAGCGCGGTCAATCAAGCCGTTTCCCAAGCTAACGCAGACAAACCCGTTACAAGGGCCTCAGCATAACGCTCGATGCCGTCCGAAGACCGAACAAAGCGATGACGCGCGGGGGTCATGCAGTTTTAATGTGCTCCTATGGCGTTTGTGTTTGCCGCGGCGCGCTACTTAGCTCCGGGCGGCGTTCGGCGAGAAGCGTGTAAGTCACTGAACGGGAAGCTTACTCATTCCTATGCTAATGTTATGGGATAATATTTGTTCCTCTGATTTGCAATAAGCCGACGTCCACCTCTTCTAATAAGCTCGATGAATAATGCACTGCGCTTATACAATGTTTAAAAATGCATATCGTCGGAAATGGGGAAAGTGGGGCCAGGCTTTAGGGTGCGAGTTAAAGGGACAGACACTTTAGGTTTAGCAGAGTCCAGCAGAAATTACCATTTAGCTAGTTAGCAGTGATGCAATGGGCTCAGAATCTCTACTGTACTCGAGTTCTTTGGCCATTTTAGTCAATTTTTGTTTACATTTGTTTATGCATGCCTTATTTGATCGTAGTTTGTATTTATTATTCGTTGTTTCAAGTTCTTAGTTCGTGCATTTCCTTAAACTGACAATGGTAATAAAAAAGCAGCAGTTATTATTCAAGCGTTTAATCGTCCGAGAACCAGGAAGTGCGCTGTTAGCATGCTGCTTTTTGTTAGTGTTGTTAGCGAGTTTCTATTTATTATTCGTTGTTTCAAGTTGCGCCAAATCACCACGGCAAGTTCTTAGTTTGAGAATTTCCTTAAACTGACAACGGTAATAAAAAAAAAAGCAGCTGTTCAGTTATTATTCATGTGTTTAATCGTCCGAGAACCAGGAAGTGCGCTGTTAGCATGCTGCTTATTGTTAGCGAGTTTGTATTTATTATTCGTTGTTTCAAGTTGCGCCGAATCGCCACGGCAAGTTCTTAGTTTGAGAATTGTGTTAATCTTTAAACAATGGTAATAAAAAGTAGCTGTTCAATTAGTATTTAAGTGTTTAATTGTCCGAGAACCAGGAAGTGCGCTGTTAGCATGCTGCTTATTGTTAGCGTTGTTAGCGAGTTTCTATTTATTATTCGTTGTTTCAAGTTGCGCCGAATCGCCACGGCAAGTTCTTAGTTTGAGAATTTTGTTGAACTTTAAACAATGGTAATAAAAAAGCATGTGTTCAATTATTATTCAAGTGTTTAATGATTGTCAGAGAACCAGGAAGTGCGCTGTTAGCATGCTGCTTACTGTTAGCGTTGTTAGCATTGTGAACAGATCTTTTTAGTGTGACTTATTAGGATGCTTGGAATCCGTTTGGAAAGTGGAGAATAACTTTTGCTTACGGCAAACGTGACAAAATCAACTGTTTTTCATCAAAATCTGCTTTTTTTTAAATTGAAGCGGTCAGAAGTTAAAAATGTTGTAGGTCGGTAGTTCAACTTCTGCTAGGTTTTAGAAACAACTTTTAAATGTATTAAGATGGAATTAATAGTTTACTAATAAGTGGAGACGTCGATGATAAAATGTAGGCTGAATATGATAAGATTTTTATGATTTTGCTTTATCATTTTCCGTTGAATTACCTTTTTATTGTTATAATATAACGCAAAACAATTGAAAGAAACGTCAGGGTAAAAGAGGAGGAAAAGAGAGGTTTGGTTGTGAGGTAAAAGTAGCATTATTGGCCAACAACGAGAGACAGAAGAGAGAGACAAGGAATAAAATCAAAGCAAAACTGAAGTCCTTTTTAAATATGTCTTTCTTTTTTCAGTTAAGCTTAAAATAATCAAACATTTACAAGTGACAGTGCATGCAAACGAGACACATGCAAACTAAAGGTTATATTAGTGAAATTAGACTAGTGAAACTTATTGTTATTGTACATTTATACTTAAACCTTGGTGTATACTGCATATTATCCACCATTTAAAGGTTTAAATATGGTTACTGAAGGCTTCTGGACAGAGTAAATTCACAAATAAAGTGTAGTATTGAGGAAAATGTGAAATAGTTTGTTTAGTTTCTCGATTAAAATGATTAAAATATGAGTATTTTTGCAGTCGACTAGTCAGTATTATCGTTGCAGCCATAACGCAAACACACCTATAGTCCTTACATCCGAAATACTTTAATATTAATACGATAAATAATACATTCAGGGCAGGAGCTTGACAACTGCTGGGATCAAACTGCATAAGTACCTTCAAATTGGTGGGAAAAAGTGCCCCCCTGTTGAGATATGTGCTTTTCCACACACATTAAACAACAGCTTTTATTTTGGTAGCTATAAACGACTTTTACTGTAATATTTCCCCCCGATCTCATCTTATATTACACAACCTCTGAAGAACAGCAGGCTTCTTTGGAAACAACGCTTTTTTGGAAAGTGATCGCCAGTAAACAAAGAGCATAAGTCACGTCGCGGTCGAATGTTTCAAAACGCTTTATCCGGCCACGTTCGGGGGAATTCGCTTGTCTTCAGGTGACTGGGCTGTATCCGGAGCAGAATAAACGCTCCTTTAAAAGACCAAGTCGGGCACGTAAGAGCATCATCTGCCGTCGATCTCGCCTTCGTGTCTTCTGCCGCGCTGCACTTGTTAGCGCAAAGTTGAGCCGGAGTTCAATCAATGCGCCGGGATTAGCAGACGTCGGCCCATCGCTACGGCTGACCCACTTTGAGACGGGCGAAAGCGCCTCTCCGGGCGATCCGCGGCGGTCTGGAGGAGGCTGGTTTTGACCCGAGCGACGTTTCGGGACTGAATGGTGGCGTAGTCGACAACGTGGACAAATATGTCGCTGCGACACATAAAGAAACAGAGTAATGATGTCGTCTTTAAACTCTTCTGCATGGGTCATTTTTGTCTACTCATGAGCAAAATACTGTGGAAAGAAAATGAGCTTTGTATAATTTTTTGAGCATCTGTTTCCTGACCCAAATTTTCTAAATAATATTTCCCCCAAAAAAAATTCGTACAATTTTGAATTGTGTTTGGAAACCCAGCATTTGCACGTACTTCAATAACTCAAATGTTGCTGTAAATCGATGAAAACCAATGATTTTGAAAGAATAATAGAGGATTTTTGAGTCTGATTTCCTCGTGGCGTGGACAGCCGAGTAGTTCTCCCACATGTCAATCATTCCCTGTGTCCTACTGCACACCTGCAGCCTCGTTCCCAGGACAGCAGCACGTTTCCCTGGCTGCGCATGTGTGGTTGATATGCCGGTGTGTGTTTAGCGAGTTCCTTCAGTTACAGGACAAAATGATGACAGAGAAAGACTGTTCGAGATCAGAAGAGACGAGAGATGATGCGATCCGTCGTGCTAATAAGCAAACACACTTTTATTCCTTTAATATAATTTTAGAGCCTTTCCACAAAACAGGAGCGTGTTTGGTCCAAACAGACTGTGAGAATCATTTGTATTCAATTGTGATTAATGCATTGATTTGGGGAAATTAATGACCCAAATTTTGTAAACAAAAGTATTTTCGTACAATTTTGGAATATGTTTGGAAACCCAGAATTTGCATGTATTTTAATATCACAAATTCTGATGTAAATCAATGAAAACCAATGATTTTAATATCATTTTAAACCAAATTAGGTAAAAATAAAAACAAAAGATTAGCAATGGGAGGCGTCCAGACTAAACGATGTTAGACGAAGGCACACAAAGTCCAAAATAAAAGTCCTATTCAGTCCAACGTCTGCCAAATGAGTCCAATGCAGTACTATATTTTCTGGCTGAGGAAAAGTGGGTGAAAACACGGTCATGTGAAAGTCGTTACATCACGCTTCATCATTCGCTCCTCTCGGCGCCGCTTGTGACTTAACATGAGTTCAGATCAGCAGAGAAGCAGTTTCAACTTAAAAACATGTGACGGGTGCGAAAACGAGCGGGCCCTTGAACCCGCGGCTTAAGCGGGCGAGGTGACGACCGGGTTATGTAAGCAGAGGGGGGGAGGAGATGGGGGGGGGAGACGGCGGGGGGGCATCCAGAAACTCTCAAACATGAGCTGGAGCTGAAAGTGAGACCAAGGCAAAACAAAGAGGTATGAAATGAGTTTATGGGGGAAAAATTCAAACTAAAAGAGAAAAGTTAGTAGAACTATGCTTTTTTATGGGTTTTTGGATGTTTTGTTTGCAGCTGGATGAATTGTACAAATAAATCACAAATGTTAAAATTGTTATGGTTCAATAAGATGCAGCACAATCATATCAGCAAATGTGATTTAAACATGGGCTAAACAATATTTGAAAAGATAGCTATATATAATATGGCTGTTAATGACCCATATTGATATTGAATATACTTTCTGACACAGTCATTTCTGTTACCGTATTTTCCGGATGATAAGCCAAAAAATGCATAATAGATAAGAAAAACACATATATAAGTCGCACTGGAGTATGAAATGCAGTTGCAAGTGTGAAAATCACAAATAATATAAGTCGCTCTGGAGTATAAGTATGAGTATATAAGTATAAATATATGTATAAGTCGCACCCCGGCCAAAACTATGAAAAATGGTGTGACTTATAGTCCGGAAAATACGGTATATTGAAATGTAAATGTACAAACCTTAATATACTCGTCAGGTTGGGTCGAAACAAAAACATAACATTGACAAAACTAAGATTAAATCAAGCTTTATTGAGGGCTTTAGGAAAATAATAAATAAAATCATATTTTTGCATTTAAAACACACACATTAACACCCATTAAAAGAAGAAGAAGAAGAAGAAGAAGAAGAAGAAGAAGAAGAAGAAGAAGAAGAAGAAGAAGAAGAAGAAGAAGAAGAAGAAGAAGAAGAAGAAGAAGAAGAAGAAGAAGAAGAAGAAGAAGAAGAAGAAGAAGAAGAAGAAGAAGAAGAAGAAGAAGAAGAAGAAGAAGAAGAAGAAGAAGAAGAAGAAGAAGAAGAAGAAGGAGGAGGAGGAGGAGGAGGAGGAGGAGGAGGAGGAGGAGGAGGAGGAGGAGGAGGAGGAGGAGGAGGAGGAGGAGGAGGAGGAGGAGGAGGAGGAGGAAAAGGATATCGACACTTGTGATATATTGTGCAGCTTTAATTTAAAGAAGTAATAATCTGGACTTTACATCAAACCCGTTCTTGTGTAACAGCTTGAAACTGACCTTTTCCCATAAACTGTTATCTTTGAAAAGCGATGGCGACCGTGACCGTAAGAACCCTCTGCAGTTAAACCGTAAGAACCCTCTGCAGTTCCACCTTAAGAACCCTCTGCAGTTCCACCGTAAGAACCCTCTGCAGTTCCACCGTAAGAACCCTCTGCAGTTCCACCTTAAGAACCCTCTGCAGTTAAACCGTAAGAACCCTCTGCAGTTCCACCGTAAGAACCCTCTGCAGTTCCACCTTAAGAACCCTCTGCAGTTAAACCGTAAGAACCCTCTGCAGTTAAACCGTAAGAACCCTCTGCAGTTCCACCTTAAGAACCCTCTGCAGTTCCACGTAAGAACCCTCTGCAGTTCCACCGTAAGAACCCTCTGCAGTTCCACCGTAAGAACCCTCTGCAGTTCCACCTTAAGAACCCTCTGCAGTTAAACCGTAAGAACCCTCTGCAGTTCCACCGTAAGAACCCTCTGCAGTTCCACCGTAAGAACCCTCTGCAGTTAAACCGTAAGAACCCTCTGCAGTTCCACTGTAAGAACCCTCTGCAGTTCCACCTTAAGAACCCTCTGCAGTTCCACCGTGAGAACCCTCTGCAGTTCCACCGTAAGAACCCTCTGCAGTTCCACCGTAAGAACCCTCTGCAGTTAAACCGTAAGAACCCTCTGCAGTTCCACCGTAAGAACCCTCTGCAGTTCCACCTTAAGAACCCTCTGCAGTTCCACCGTAAGAACCCTCTGCAGTTCCACCGTAAGAACCCTCTGCAGTTCCACCTTAAGAACCCTCTGCAGTTCCACCGTAAGAACCCTCTGCAGTTCCACCGTAAGAACCCTCTGCAGTTCCACCGTAAGAACCCTCTGCAGTTCCACCTTAAGAACCCTCTGCAGTTCCACCGTAAGAACCCTCTGCAGTTCCACCGTAAGAACCCTCTGCAGTTCCACCTTAAGAACCCTCTGCAGTTCCACCGTAAGAACCCTCTGCAGTTCCACCGTAAGAACCCTCTGCAGTTCCACCTTAAGAACCCTCTGCTGTTCCACTGTAAGAACCCTCTGCAGTTCCACCGTAAGAACCCTCTGCAGTTCCACCTTAAGAACCCTCTGCAGTTCCACCGTAAGAACCCTCTGCAGTTCCACCGTAAGAACCCTCTGCAGTTCCACCGTAAGAACCCTCTACAGTTACACCTTAAGAACCCTCTACAGTTACACCGTAAGAACCCTCTGCAGTTCCACCGTAAGAGAACCCCTCTGCAGTTCCACCGTAAGAACCCTCTGCAGTTCCACCTTAAGAACCCTCTGCAGTTCCACCTTAAGAACCCTCTGCAGTTCCACTGTAAGAACCCTCTGCAGTTCCACCTTAAGAACCCTCTGCAGTTCCACCTTAAGAACCCTCTGCAGTTCCACCTTAAGGACCCTCTGCAGTTCCACCGTAAGAACCCTCTGCGGTTCCACCGTAAGAACCCTCTGCAGTTCCACCGTAAGAACCGTCTGCAGTTCCACCTTAAGAACCCTCTGCAGTTCCACCTTAAGGACCCTCTGCAGTTCCACCGTAAGAACCCTCTGCGGTTCCACCGTAAGAACCCTCTGCAGTTCCACCGTAAGGACCCTCTGCAGTTCCACCTTAAGGACCCTCTGCAGTTCCACCTTAAGAACCCTCTGCAGTTCCACCTTAAGGACCCTCTGCAGTTCCACCGTAAGAACCCTCTGCGGTTCCACCGTAAGAACCCTCTGCAGTTCCACCGTAAGAACCCTCTGCAGTTCCACCTTAAGGACCCTCTGCAGTTCCACCTTAAGAACCCTCTGCAGTTCCACCGTAAGAACCCTCTGCAGTTCCACCTTAAGGACCCTCTGCAGTTCCACCTTAAGGACCCTCTGCAGTTCCACCGTAAGAACCCTCTGCGGTTCCACCGTAAGAACCCTCTGCAGTTCCACCTTAAGGACCCTCTGCAGTTCCACCTTAAGAACCCTCTGCAGTTCCACCTTAAGGACCTCTTCTGCATTCGCAGAGAAGATAAGAATGTTCCGCTCGTGAAACGGGAGATTTCATTTTCTTCGACAGCGGTGAAAAAGGGACATTTCTGCGACACTCGCCCACACCGCCCATACGAGACTGAGGTCGCCCCGGTAACATCATTATGGCAAATGCAGTGAGATGAGAGCGATGCAGCCGGGTCAAGGAGAGTTGAGCTGAGCACGTCACCAAAAGATGACAAGTCTGAGCGGGCTGGACGCTGCTGGGACCGTGACCGTCAGGAAGAAGAGCACTAAAGCTCAGGAAAGTGTCTCTGAACACACCTGGGCGGAAGCTATTGATTATTTTAGTAATCCAGTCATCTTTCAACTATTTTCTTCAATGAATCGAGTTTCCAAATATAGTTTATATACCGTATTTTCCGGAGTATAAGTCGCACCAGCCAAAAAATGCATAATAGAGAAGAAAAAAAACATATATAAGTCGCACTGGAGTATAAAATGCTGTTGCAAGTGTGAAAATAACAAATAATATCACATATAAGTCTCCCAGGAGTATAAGTATATAAGTATAATACAAGTATAAGTCACACCCGGCCAAAACTATGAAAAAAGGTGCGACTTATAGTCCAGAAAATACGGTAATTGTTTGTACCTGGTTTAAATAGCACTTTATGGACGTCCCCGCACCAAAGCCAACACAATCATTACAGTGAACACATCACTAACGCACTGTACACATATTTCCGCCTCCAATAATCTCGTTTTTATAATCAATCCTCCCGTCCGGACGACGTGACGGATCGTACCAGACCTCGTTACGAACGATCGGGCGTCCGCCGAGCCCGTACCGTCGTCCTCGCCGCGCTCCCGCACATCCACCGCGTATCGAAAGGCCATTCATCATCGCTCAAGTCAAACGCGCTTACACGTCAGACGACATAACGCGCTCATAAAAGGCGGTCGTGGCCGTGCATAAGAAGCGCCAGATAACGCTCCAGAGGGAATTCGTCACTTTTGTTTGCGCGTCAAATAGCAAAAGCAAGGACATGCCCCGAGAGCACGGGGCCCGCTGGCGGACGGCCAAATCGCGGGTAATATGTCTGACGGGGGGAGGGGGAAAAAAGTGATGGAGCCGGTACTGGAAAGACAGGAGAGTGATGGAGTGTGGAAGTGTCACAGAGGAGACTTAAAGGGCCCTTCAATCGCAGCTAAAGGCATTATAATGGAGCCCGATTTCCACTAGGTCTGCAATTATTCACTGTTTACGGCCGCAACAGCAATAAATTAAAGACAGAGGGGAAGAGTCTTTTATTAAGTATTAAAAAAACACGTGGAAAAACAGTGGATCTGGTGTATCTGCGTGTAAATGTAGTATTTATTATGTTTGTATGTGTTTGGAGGGATGGATTAAAGTGTTTGTTTGTCAGAAAGAGCGTTGAAAGTGAGGTGCAGCGAGCGTGTACAGGCTCAAACTGTTTTTAATACATTGTTGTTATTATTTGTGTAATATGCGGTTTGTCATTCAGATTTTCTGCTCATTTATTTCATTTTTTAGATCAAGATTGTTCAAGCGGTGGGGATAAAACACAGATAACCAAGGTAAAATGATGGATTGTTTCCAAGTGCAATTAGTACAAAAGTCATTGGTATCGGTATCAGATATTGATAAAAATGACCATCTTAAATAAGTCAATAAGTGCTTGAAATATGTTCTATATATATGAGATTGACAATGGATTAAGCACAAAATGTCTCACTTGATGCATTTTCTCACTTGAAATGAGAATAAAATAACTTGCTTCTTCTTACTTCAAATGATTAAAACATAAAATAAAATAATGTATAAAATATTTTGGCAAATCTTATTTTATACATGTTCAACTTTACTCAAATCAAGGTACAATTGTGTTTTTGTCCCAGTGTAATATCCACTAAACCTTTTACACAGAACGTCCTGAACTTTTGGGGCTCTTGGTATTACGTACGTCCCAAACAGTTGGAGCCACAGCTGCCCTGGAGCTGATTGACAGATATGAACAACTCCATACTTACTTTGCATGCTAGATAAAGTGTATTGCCAAAGGGCACAACCACATTATGCACTGGTTGCAGCTGGGTTCGCACACATCAACCTTCCTCTAAAATGCAAATCAACTGAGCGACTTTTTCTCCTCCTTTTGTTTGTTTTTTTACACATTTTACATGTTTCGTTTCATGTTTTTTATGTTTACGTTCAATTCAAAACCACCAAATCATATATATAATCTTATGTGTCCTTTTTCAATCTCATTTCACATTCCTCAAAGGCCAGAGGTGCCGAAAGCAAAGAGTTTCTCCTTTTGGAGCTTATCTGACGCTGAACCGCAAATCTATTAACATTCCCCAAAAAACTAAATAACTCCACAACCTTAGACTTTTGCTACATTTTGTCCCTTTTTGAAGCTCGTCCTTTACATTTCGATCCGGGACATTGTTCGCGCTTGTACACGGAGAACGATCATTTGGAAACTAATTCAGTCCGTCCACTTTACGCCCCGTGATGTCAATATACGGGACATTACACGCCTCCCCCTCACCGGTAGCTGCCCCTTCCCCGGTAGCTGCCCCTTCCCCGGTAGCTCCCCGGTAGCTGCCCCCCTCACCGGTAGCTGCCCCCCTCACCGGTAGCTGCCCCTTCCCCGGTAGCTCCCCGGTAGCTGCCCCTTCCCTGGTAGCTGCCCCCTCCCCGGTAGCTGCCCCCCTCACTGGTAGCTGCCCCTTCCCCGATAGCTCCCCGGTAGCTGCCCCTTCCCTGGTAGCTGCCCCCTCCCCGGTAGCTGCCCCCCTCACTGGTAGCTGCCCCTTCCCCGATAGCTCCCCGGTAGCTGCCCCTTCCCCGGTAGCTGCCCCTTCCCCGGTAGCTGCCCCTTCCCCGGTAGCTGCCCCCCTCACTGGTAGCTGCCCCCTTCCCCGGTAGCTGCCCCTTCCCCGGTAGCTGCCCCTTCCGTGGTAGCTGCCCCCCTCACCGGTAGCTGCCCCCCTCCCCTCGTTCCTGATCCAGATGGCATTTCTCGACAAATGAACTCCTGGCGGCGTGCGGGCGAAAATCGGCGGCGGCGGCGGGCGCGACGGTGAGCGGGGGCATCTGAATAATCCATGGAGAGTGCAGAACAAAGAGCTGGCAGTGGTTTTGATCAGCGAAAGCCCATTTAAATATCTTTTTTAACGCACTAAGACCTGCGAAATGTATCAACCTGGCCGCATTAAACTCAGATTAACATTTACCAGCGGCGGAAAAAGCCCGCGTGAAGCCGCTCTTAATGTCCCGCCGGACTCGAGAGAAAAACACTACCCACAGTGCACCGTGTTAATCTGTGCGAGCGGGTTTTGGCCTTTATTTAATTGGTTTCAAAACACAAACTCGACATGCAGCAGCTTACGGTTTAAAAATGTCGATGGGGTTTTAGTGTTTTAGTTTATTCAAAACTAAATCCTTTGGAGATACAAGATGTGACTTTTCTGGAGGAGCGTCTGCCGCCTGCTGTCTCCATGACGATGCAGTAGCTTGGGCTGGAATAATAGTATCTTCAGTGGCGGAAGGAGTACGCAATTTTGCTACTTACGTAAAAGTACAGATACATGTGTAAAAAATGACTTGAGTAAATCAAAAAGTCACATTCAAAAGTCCTTAAGAAAAAGTATCGGTTTAAAAGTATTTCACGGATATATTGAGAACACGTTAAAAGTAGTGGTTTTGGTAGAAGATCGGTTCGAATACTTTTTTAATTTTTTGTAGTGACTTGTATATGTGTACTTGTACTTTTGTTTGCTCAAAACTGGGGCTTGAACTCCAAACCTTAAGGCAGAATGTCACCATCAACGTGCTTAATATGACTCCACAAACCAGATGAAAAGTACTGTCTACTTTTGAGTCAGTTTGAGTAGAAAGTACAGATACAAATGTTGTGAAGTAACAACAAGAAGTATCCACTGTAAAAATGTCACATAAGTACAGTACAGTACTTTTCTACTCCACAAAAAAATTAAAATGAAGTATATAATTTGCAAAAAATAGATTAGTGAAAGATTTAAAAACATATAATAAAATGAATTAAATAAATTAAATAAATTAAATAAATTAAATAAATTAAATAAATTAAATACATTAAATACATTAAATACATTAAATAAATTAATAAATACATTAAATACATTAATACATAATTGAAATAATTAAAATTAAAATCATGGTTGAAAATGTTTATCAAAGGCTTACATTGTACTCTTTGTCAGGCACTGTGTTCAAAAGTCAAAACTGTTTTAGGTCAATACAATATTCCCGGCCTTCTGGAGCAATACCCCTAAACTATAATGTAATATCTGTAGAAGATGGCATAAAAAAACAATAACAACAGCTTTTTAAAGGATTTTCAAATGAACTCTTCAATTCTTTGGGCCGTTACACAATCACAACTGTTGGTGTCATAATACTCCAAGTTTTGTGGGGCAGAAAAAGCACCCATAAATTCAATTACGCATTTATTTGTTCAAAGTTCTAATTGTATTTTCAGTTTATATTTCAACAAATTACCCAGCCCTACCAGCATTTATATTTATAACTCACTGAAATGATTTGCTGCCCTGCCTGACTGATTGACAGCTCGGTAATGTGCCACCAAGTTCAAATTTGATCATTTATTTATCCACGTATTTAATATTCATTTCAAACCGGGGCTGAGGGGTCTGGCGGCGTTCTTTGTTGCGCTTCGCTGAGTATTCTGACTGCTTTTCCGCTGTCATAAACTGAAAGTGTCACAGCGTGCGTCTCCATTTCGTCCATTTTCCGCCCCACGCCGTAAATATAACTCTGTCAAACGTGAAAACCCTTTTGTAAAGTTCCTGAGACCTCACTCGACCCACGCACTTCTCGCCGTGATGCCGGGAAAGTCTGAGGCATTCACAGGCTCGTAGATAATCAGAAGTAACGCCGAAACCGCCTCACATTGCTCCTCACCACGTGTACGAACAGCGGCTCTACTCCAAGCTGCTCGGTCGCAAAGGAAACAGCTGGTCGAAGGACGCCGCGGATTTCCACAACCGTCCAATGAAAGCCGGTCCATTGCCGCTATCGATATGGACAATCGCTCTTGGAAAAAGTCGGTCGTCATCTTTCAAACCCCGCCCTCTCCCCGCCCTCACCCCGCCCTCACCCCGCCCTCTCCCCGCCCTCTACCCGTCTGCCGTGGCCCGAGTCCTGTTCAATCGGCTCGTTTCTGACAAAAGGTCATCAGAAAAACAACCGCAAACATCTCGCGCCGTGGACTACTTTTCGCCGGCGCGGCCATTAACCTTTTCACGGGAATCGAATCAAAGTAGCGCCGGCTGCATAATGCGTTCTCGCTCTGTTTGTAAATGAAGGAACGGGACAAACCTCGAAACAAAAACAAAAAAAACAACACGCCATTTTGTCAGGAGACGTATCCGAGTGAAGTGGAATCTAGGTCAGTCCGTCTATTATTGAGCTCCTCTAGCTGACTTTACCGTTCTCTCTTACCTCCGCGATCTTTCTTCTATTGACCGCATGCATTACAGAGCACACGGGGAACGTCTCTCAACACACACACAAAAAAAAGTCCCTCATTAGAAGTTTGGGTTTCTCAGAGCGTTGTGAGGAGGAGGAGGTTGTGTATTGATTTCGAGGAGATAGCTAACTGGAATATACTTCCCATAGGGGCTGCAAGTGCTCATTTGGGAAGGATGGGGCTGGCGCGCACTAGGCCGATCCCACATCTGGTTATTGGACCCGAGGCGATTGTGACTACAGTGTGCGCCGGCTGCAATCAGGAAACACTGGGAAATCTATATGTGGTAATTACAAATTCATGCCACCACTGTGAAATTGAACACTCGGCGTCATTATAAAGTAATGGGGAGCATTAAGGGGAAGTTAGCAGCAATGATTTCGCTGCATGCGCCCCGGCTTTGTATGACTATCAGCCGCAGCGAGCTACATTATCTTGTCACATTACACAAAGGATGATACAATATGGCAACGCGACAATAAAATGCACTCTTCTATATAGTAGTAAAACAAAGAGAAGATATGCAGAGATAAGGGTAAAAACTAGTGGTTCTCCTTACCAAGCTTTTTGAAACCTTTTTTATTTCCGACGCCATTGATCTCTTTTACGACGTAGAAATACTTCATAATGGTTGATTCAACACGCTCTTTTAAATAGAGATCAATTTCGTTTCATTTATTTATACGGGAAAAGAATGAACCTGGCCTGACTCGATGGAGAACCGTCACGCAGATGTTTCTCTGTCCTTTGCTTCAGAACAACATTCACCACACTATGATGCCCACGTCGATGCGCTCACTGCAGGGCCAATGACACAATGGCAGTTTACCTTGGCGAGTAGTAAATACAATATCACAATGTCTTGTAAATGTTTAGCCTGGATAAATGGAGGCTACAGTGTGAGGAAGGATGAGTCCAGGTGAATATCTACAGTACAAGGTAGAAGAGAAAGTAACTGGAAGAGTACAAAGACCTAAACAATTACTGTATTTTCCGGGATATAAGTCGCACCGGAGTATAAGTCGCACCAGCCAAAAAAAAATGCATAAGCAGAAGAAAAAAAAACATATATAAGTCGCTCTGGAGTATAAGTTGCAATTTTTGGGGAAATGTATTTGATAAAATCCAAGACCAAGAACAGACATTTAATCTTGAAATGCAATTGAGAGATGAGAGATTAAAGAGAGATGTAACAATTGCAAATGCAATTAATATTGAAATTGATGAGGAAGAAGAGGAGGAAGAAGAATAAGAGGAAAGAAAGAGGAGGAGGAAGAAGAGGAGGAGGAGGAGGAAGAAGAGGAAAGAGAGCAGGAAAAAAGAGGAGGAGGAAAAAAGGGGAAATAAATAGGAGGAGGAAGAGGAATAATTCAAACTGGGGAGGAGGAGGAAGAGGAGAGATCAGGAAAGAAAGAGGAGGAAATGGATGCACGTATGCTAACGCTAACACCTTCAGCTACATGAGGCACAGACAGAACTGTGGTAAGTGTCTAGTATGTTAACGTAACATATGAACAGTTCTTCAGATAACTATAGCATAAAGAACATGCTAACAAGTTTAGCAAAGCATCAGTTTTACCCCAAATCACTAAATCCATTGAATTCTTCTTCCTCTGTGTCACTTCTAAACAACTCCACAAACTCCAGAGGAAGAGGAAGTGCTGATTCTTCTTCTGCGTCGCTTAGAGCCTAGAGCGCCCTCTTGAGGTTGTCAGTGTGAAAATAACGAACAAAATGATATAATAATGTGTTTATAATATCACATATAAGTCGCTCCGGAGTATAAGTCGCACCCCGGCCAAACTAAGAAAAAAGATGCAACTTATTGTCTGGAAAATTCGGCAAAACAATCCCGACACCATTGCATTCCGCTGTTGTGTTCTTGGGCAATCGTTGGTGGTCAAATAGGCCCAACATTGAAAACAAAAAGAACAAATGATAATACAGGTCCACTAGTTTTGCCGTAGAAAGTATTTTCAATCTGCTTTTAAATGTCTGGAATATTCCACAATAGACATTCATCCGTTCATCTTGCATCTGTTAAGGCTGTTTTAAGCTACTACTTCATGGATGTTTCTGAGACATTTGCAGTTGCTCCGATCAAGACCCCAGATAAACACTATTAACACACAAAAAAGTCTTTAGTTTATCAACCATAATAAGTTTTCTGAGAATTACCCGGTGTGTAATATAGGAGCCATTCTTTCAGCGGTTATCGTGTGTGAAGGGCCACACAGGCACCGGCGTATCTCGTCACGTTCACACAAAGAACAATACGCCAGTGGAACAATGGGACGGGATTGTTCAATGGCACAAATCAAAGTGAAACCCAGACTTTGGACTGCGACAAAACTACATACCGTACAAAGTAAATCCAGCACTTTGCTTACCAAGCTTATTTGGAATCCATTAATCCAGCCAGTTTTTTTTATCTCGATGACAATAGCCATTTTGAGCATGAGAAATGTGAAATATGCCGTGACTCACTCCCTCCTCCATCTGTAAAGTAATTACCTCACATGCTGTAAGTCCATAAATATTCATAACACTGAGGAGTTCAGCAAAACTAAACGCACGGCTGTGTTTTATGGCTGAAGTCTCAGGATGCATCTGGGTTTGGACTTGATGGCTCCTCCCGATCCAGACGCCGGTGCGGCAATCGAACGAGGACTGATTCGAAATTCATACGCCCCTTGGAAAGTCATAAAACATTTTGTGGCATTAAAAATGTACACAAACAGCTGCTCGAGACAGACACCCAGACTCGGGGAATTTGGGATGAAAATTTAAAATTGTGCAAAACTTTCTGTATGGAAGATGCAAAAAAACAACAAATGACAATTTTTTGGGGTTTTTTGACCAGTTTTTTTTTTTTTTTTTATCATGTTTTTTTCTACACAAAAAGACACAATTATTAAGTATTTATAATTGTTTCCCTTGTTAAATACTCCCTGTTTTTGCTCCTCAAGCTAGTACATAATTAATACTTAAATACTTAAATTGTCCAAATAAAGAATACATTTTGGGCTTTAAATTTGCTTTTAAAAGCTCCACCACTATACAGATGTTTTTACTTGTTTGAAGT
Source organism: Eucyclogobius newberryi (assembly GCF_026437365.1). Lineage (NCBI taxonomy): Eukaryota > Metazoa > Chordata > Actinopteri > Gobiiformes > Gobiidae > Eucyclogobius > Eucyclogobius newberryi. The sequence continues at coordinate 10,382,114 of NW_027315812.1, forward strand.
GTTCCGCAGTATGGCTTTAAATGTATCTAACTTGGATTTATTAAAAAAAAAAAAAAATGTAATGCTCAACTCAAAATATACATTGAAACCCATTGCAATTTTACTGTTACATGAAATGACCTGTAACTTGGCCTGGTGGTGCTTGTTTCCATGGAAATAAACGGATTTAACGTCTTAGAGTGGAATATTCCGGGCAAAGGGACCACATCTCTCAATGGTTTGTTTTGCTTATTGTTCAAAGACTTTTGAGAAACGGCAAAACCACATTGATATTTTACTTTCAGAAATATCAGAATCAAAAAGGGTTTATTTCCAATGAACAGAATTCACAAACATAGGAACTTGTTTTTGTCATTTAAGATAAGATAAGATAAGATATTCCTTTATTGTCCCACATGGGGAAATTTCATTGGTGCAACGCAGGTAGATACAGAGGTAGATACAGAAGAACAGATCACTTATAGGAAGTCTGAAAAACACTTTCAGTAGAAGATCTCCTATAAATAAATAAAAACTCCCATAGACAAATAAATAAATAAATACATAAATACCATTGCATGTGATCACGACAGTAATTGCACATGAATATGTGTCACGACAGCACATAGATTGTACATGAATTTCACAGTAATTGCACATGAATTGCACATGAATTCCAACAGCAATTGCACATATGACAGAATTGCACATCAGTATTAGGTTAGGTCAGTATTACGAGTGTTCAGTACTAACAGTTTTTGTTATAAAGTCTGACAGCAGCAGGAAGGAAAGACCTACGGAACCTCTCCTTCACACATCGAGGGTGGATCAGTCTCTCACTGAAGCTGCTCTCCAGAGCGGACAGAGTGTCCTGCAGGGGGTGACACTCATGGTCCAGCATAGATGTGAATCTAGCCAGGACCCTTCTGTCCCCCACCTCCTGCACCGAGTCCAGAGCACAGCCCAGGACGGAGCTGGACTTCTTGATGACTCTGTCCAGCCTCTTCCTCTCCCTCTCTGTGATGCTGCTGCTCCAGCAGGCCACACCATACAGGAGGGCCGATGCCACCACAGAGTCGTAGAAGGTCTTCAGGAGTGGCCCTGTCACTCCAAAAGACCTGAGTCTCCTCAGGAGGTAGAGCCGACTCTGGCTCTTCCTGTACAGTGCGTCTGTGTTATGAGTCCAGTCCAGTTTGTGGTTCAGATGAACACCCAGGTACTTGTATGAGTCCACTCTCTCAATGTCCCGTCCCTGGATGTTCACTGGTGAGGGGGCAGTGGGGTGGCGTCTGCGGAAGTCCACCACCATCTCCTTGGTCTTCCCCGCGTTGATGAGGAGGTGGTTCCGCTGACACCAGTCCACAAAGTCCTGCGCCAGTCCTCTGTACTCCGCGTCATCGTCGTCCGTGATGAGTCCGATGACGGCAGAGTCGTCAGAGAACTTCTGCAGGACACAGCTGTCCGTGTCATGTCTGAAGTCTGCAGTGTAAAGGGTGAAGAGAAAGGGCGCGAGGACAGTGCCTTGGGGCGCCCCCACACTGCAGGTCCGAGTGTCAGACACACAGTTCCGGGCTCTCACAAACTGGGGTCGGTCTGTGAGGTAGTCCAGGATCCACTCTGCCAGGTCATACTCCACACCAGCCGTCTCCAGCTTGTCCCTCAGGAGCAGCGGCTGGATGGTGTTGAAGGCGCTGGAAAGATCGAAGAACAGAATCCTCACAGAGCTGCCAGGCTTTTCCAGGTGAGAGAGAGAGCGGTGCAGCAGGGAGATGACGGCGTCCTCCACTCCGACGCTCCGACCGATATGCAAACTGCAGCGGGTCCATGGCTGAGCTCACGGTGGAGCGGAGGTGGTCCAGGACCAGCCGCTCCAGTGTCTTCATCAGGTGGGACGTGAGAGCCACTGGCCTGAAGCTGTTGAGGTCTTTGGCGCGCGGTGTCTTGGGCACAGGTACCAGACAGGAGGTCTTCCAGACCTGTGGTACCACCCTCAGCTTCAGGCTCATGTTGAAGACATGCTCCACAACTCCACACAGTTCATCTGCGCAGGACTTAAGGAGCCTGGGGCTGATGCCATCAGGTCCTGCTGCCTTCCTCACTTTAATCCTCTTCAGCTCACTCCTCACCTGTGCTGCTGTGACAGTCTGTGGTTGGCAGGGGGACCGTGTGCTGGGGGGATGGGTGAGTCCAGGCGAAGTGGGGAGCTGATGGTCCGGGGCAGATAAGCGAAGAGGAACAGATGCAGGGCATTGTCCAGCTGTGGAAGAGGGAGCATGCAGCTGTGCAGGGGGAGGGACGGGTGATCGATCAAACCTCAAGAAGTGAGCATTTAAATCATTTACCCACTGTAGATCCCCCTCTGTCTGGGTAGGGGGGATTTTGAAGCCCGAGATGGTTTTCAGGCTCCTCCACACTCCCTGAATGTTCTTTTGCTGCAGCTGCTCCTCCATCCTCCTCTTGTAGCCGGCCTCAGCCTGCCTGATCTTCCTCCTCAGCTCCTTCTGCACAGTCCTCAGCTCCTCCTTGTTCCCTGACCTGAAGGCTCTCTTCTTCTCCTTCAGCAGAGCCTTCAGTTCACGGTTAATCCATGGCTTGTTGTTTGGAAAACACCGCACCGTCCGGGAGGGAACAATGTTCTCAAAACAGAAGTTGATGTAGTCTGTGATGCACTCTGTGATGGTGTTGATGTCCTCCCCATGTGGGTCATAAAGCTCAGTCCAGACAGTGGTGCTGAAGCAGTCCCTCAGAGCCTCCTCGCTCTCAGCAGACCACATCCTCACCTCACGGGACACCACAGGCTGCCTGCGCACGATGGGTTCATACACAGGCCTCAGATGTACAAGGTTGTGGTCCGAGCTGCCCAGGGGAGGGGGGAAGAAGAATAAGCCTCCTTGGTGTTGGCAAAAAACAAGTCCAATGTTCTATTCTCTCTGGTGGGGCAGGTAACATACTGGGTGTATGTTGGTAGAACAGAAGAGGGAGAAGCGTGGTTAAAGTCACCAGAGATGAGGAAGAGAGCCTGTGGATGCTGTGTTTGCAGCCTACAAGTGCAGGAGAGCAGTGCTTCACAAGCATTTTCAGCATTGGCAGATGGGGCCACATAGACTGCGATCAAAATCACATGTGAGAACTCCCGGGGCAGATAATATGGCCTCATGCCAATAGCCAATAGTTCAATATCCTTGTTACATAGCTGCTCCCTCACTGTGCAGTGTTCGGGTTTGGACCAGCTCGTGTTCACATACACCGCCAGACCTCCACCTCTTTTTTTCCCGTATTCTCTCGTTCTGTCCGCCCGCAGCAGATGAAAATTGTCCAGACCTACAATAGAGTCTGGCATTTCTGCTGTTAACCAGGTCTCTGTGAAAATCAAGACGCTGCTGTCCCTATAAATCCTCTGGGACCGCATGAGGCTCGCTATTTCCGTCATTTTATTTTGAAGGGACCTCACGTTACCCATGACTACGGCGGGAACCGACTTCCTGTTTTCTCCTCTCTTCTCTCGGAGTTTACGTCCAGCCCGTCTGCCTCGTTGCGTTTTCCTTAGGATGTCCGCCGGGATAACGTGACGATCTCCGGGTAAGACGACAGTTCTCCGCAGTTTCATGAGTTCCTCCTTTGTGTAAACGCGGTACGGCGCCGGCCGGGGGGCGGGGCTGGAGCCGGGGGACTCAGAGCCAAGACACATCGCAACGACACGACGAAAACACTCAGTCCAGCCGAATAAAGTCAAAACAAGTTAATTTAAAGCGATTCCAGTGCGTGTCCCGATCGTTCGTGAAGTTCCTCTTTCATATAAACGTGTATATAAACGTGTACCGACGACACGCCGTACTTTAGCGGCGGCCGGAGGGCGCGGGGAGGGGCTGGAGATTTACAAAGAAAAGCTGAACATGTACAACCTAATCTTATGTAGAACTAGGGAAAGATATTTTTCTGAAATAATTGGAAGCTGCAGTAACAACTCGCGTGTCCTGTTTGCCACAGTAAACCCTCCAGCTCAGCTGCCGTTAGAACTCATTTCCACATCCAAGTGTAATGAGTTTGCATTATTCTTTAATGACAAAGTTCAGGGCATTAAAAATGCTATAAATCCCACAATGCAAAAAATTACCCTAAAACCACCAAGACACTTAGAGCTAACTCACTTTGCACCAGTAACTGACAAAACTGTCCATGAGATCATCACCAGTCTGAGTTCATCTACATGCTGCCTTGATGTGTTACCCACCAGATTTCTAAAGTCTGTGCTGAACAGTTTGTTAGCACCATTCACTCACATAGTTAACATGTCGCTTCAATCTGGAACATTCCCAATGTCTTTGAAAACTGCGGTCATAAAGCCTCTCCTAAAGAAGAGCAGTCTTGATGCCGCAGTACTGAGTCATTACCGGCCCATCTCTAATCTACCATTTTGGGGCAAAGTCCTTGAAAAGGTTGTTTACCAACAGCTCACAGATTTCCTCTTAATAAACAACTCATTTGATGTTTTTCAGTCAGGTTTTAGACCTCATCGCAGCACTGAGACTGCTCTTGTCAAGGTGACAAATGACATCCGCCTGAACACTGACACGGGCAAAGCCTCAGTCTTAATTCTGTTAGATCTGAGTGCTGCTTTTGACACTGTCGATCATGGGATCCTCTTACAGAGACTAGAGGACTGGGTGGGCATCACTGGCACTGCCCTAAACTGGTTAAGGTCCTATCTGGAAGACAGGAAGTACTTTGTTGAAATTGGTAGCTGTGTCTCAGACCACATGACCCTGACCTGTGGAGTGCCCCAAGGGTCAGTCCTGGGTCCCCTTCTGTTCAGCCTCTACATGCTGCCGTTAGGTCAGTTGATACGCAGTGAAAATGTGTCCTATCACAATTATGCAGACGACACTCAGATCTATGTTTCACTATCGGCAGGTGACTATGGACCAGTAGATTCACTCTGTCACTGCATCCAACAGATCAGTTTGTGGAGGCAAAACAACTTTCTCCAGCTGAACTCAGACAAGACTGAAATAATCGTTTTTGGCCCACAGAAACAAAGAGAAAGTGTTAGCGGTCACCTCCAGAGTCTCGCTCTAAAACCTACAAACCAAATTAGAAATCTGGGGGTAATAATGGACTCAGACTTGAACTTTAATAGCCACGTCAAATCAATAACATCAGCAGCTTTTTACCATCTAAAAAACATTACCAAAATCAAAAATATAGTGTCAAAACCAGATTTAGAGAGACTTATCCATGCGTTTGTCTCCAGTAGATTAGACTACTGTAACGGCCTGCTCACTGGCCTCTCCAAACGAGCTGTAAAACAGCTGCAGTACATCCAGAACGCTGCTGCTCGGGTCCTGACTAGAACCAGGAAGTATGATCACATTAGTCCTGTTCTCAGGTCTCTGCACTGGCTCCTGTGGCTCAGAGAAGAGACTTTAAAGCAGCTCTGCTTGTGTACAAGTCTCTCCATGGCCTAGCACCAAAGTACATCTTGGATATGTTAGTGCCATATGAACCATCTCGGACTCTGAGGACCTCAGGGACCGGCCTCCTGCTGGTGCCCAGAGTCAGGACAAAACATGGGGAATCTGCGTTTCAGTTTTATGCAGCTAAAATCTGGAACAGTCTTCCTGAAGATGTGAGACAGGCTTCTACTCTGACAATGTTCAAATCTAAGCTAAAAACAGTTTTGTTTAGCTGCGAATATGACTGAAAAGATTTTTTCTTTGCACTTTTCTCTTTTGTTTGTGATTTTATTAGTTTAGAAAATCAGTTGGATTGATAATTTTTAATTTAGTTAATTTTATTGTATTTCTGTTTCTGTAATATCTTTGTGATTTGAATGCATTTTTCCTGCTGTGAAGCACTTTGAATTGCCTTGTGTATGAAATGTGCTCTACAAATAAACTTGCCTTGCCTTGCCTTGCCTGGTGGGCTCGCTCGGAGCTAGCTCACGTCACAACAACACAACGAAAAACGCTCAAATCCAGCCGAAAAAAGTCAAAAATAGTTGAATAAAAAACTATTCCAGCGCGTGTCCCTATCGTACAGTAAAATAGAAAAAATATACTAACTATATTTACAAAATATAGGAGATAAAGCACAATAAGTGTGAGAAAGAAGAGAGAGCGTTTACACCGGGCTGCCAGCTGTACCAGCGCCTTATGACGTAAAGGTTTAACATAAAAAAATGAACAATGATAAAACAACCTATATAAGTAAAAAAGAAAAACAATTAATCTGCTATAGGATGACTTACTTACTACGTACACAAAAGAGAAAAAATATACCATTTCCAATCCAACTAACTACTTGTACTTGTATTAGTTATATCAAATACTAGGGAGTGACCTTTGTCAAAGTATCGTGATATCGTCACAAATACACAGAGAACATGAAAACAAAACCGTTATTCAGCACTTTTACGTTCTAATTCTTTGACACAGTAAGATTTGGATATGGTTTTACATCTCTACAGAAACACCACTTGGTCTCAGGTCGGGGAAAGCCTTAAGTTTGACTCCCGGGACGGCGCGTGTACCGGGGACGGGGATATTTACGGGTTATTCCCAAAAGCCGACAGCCCAAAGACGATTGCTACAGGTCACGACAAACGTGTCCGCTCCAAAAGTGCTGGCGGTCATCACGGCTCGCTTAATGGGCCCTCGCAGATGCCCAGATGAAAGGCCGGCGTCTGCTTTCATATAGTTATCTCTCCCAAGGAGTTTCTCCCTTTTTTCTTCCCCCCATTGTTCCACGGCCTTCATCGACAGCCTTTAATCAATGCATAGAGACTCGTTCATATCGGGCGCCTGGAAAGCCCTCTCAAAGAACCACTGTTTCATTCATCATTAAAAATAACACCACCGACTTTGTTTTGGGAGCATCAAAGCGCCACAGATTTGGCATAAATACACTATGTTTAATTTAACGTAGTGACACTTTTCTAGAAAGAGTGCGACTTGACATCACAGTCGCTACAGTCCTGTGATTAAAGCGACTGCATTCGCTTGCTTTTGTTGTACTTTTGTTCTGTTCAATTCACGGGTCGAATTTGTCGTGTTATAGTTTAGCATCAAATCAAAGTTTACAATCGCCACGAACAAGAGAACTTCACCTTTTGCCTCAGTTGAAGATATGTTTCGCGAATGCTAAGATGCTACGCTACATTAGGAAAACATTCAATCTGTTTAAAAATTTCGTCTTTTTTAACCAGTTTTAGGGCTCCAAATCATTTTTCTTCTTTTTTTTTCAATATCCAAGTGGAAAGTTCACAAATATTGAACATTTTTGCTTGTTAGAGATAAGTCTCCATATTTGCCATATCTTTCAACTGACGACACGCCCACCTTTATGATTTAATAATAGCACAACTTTTTTATGTTGAGAGTAAAAAGAAAGACAATATTGAATTGACAGAGAAGACGTTGTACATTTGTTTGTTTCATGTTGATAGGCTTTTAATTACATCGTTATTTACTAGAGATGTGACAATGTGCAAAGCTCACAGTGCAATATCACCACAATATTTATGTCGAGGTAAATGTGTATAATGTGTGGCGAAGCTTCAGGATTGTATAATTATACTTTTTTCCTTTCCTTTTATGAATCATTGCATAATTTCCCAAAGAATCAAGATATAAAAGTGCCTAATAACAGTTCTTCATGTTCTCTGGACTGAAATGCAGCAAAGCATCATGGTCTTTTGCACCAAGGGCTTTATATTGAAACATGGAGCGGAGGCCACACACTACAGGACATGAAGAGAATCCAGATGCATTTAATGTAGATTTAACTCAGCCACACCTTAAATCAGGCCTGGAACATTCATGCTAAGTCTGTATCACATCAACATATATGTTATTTAGGTTATGATCAAAGGATTTTTCAAAATGTGTAGCAAAAAGTCATATTCTTTTGGTCATTTGGTTCCATTCAGCAGGATTTTTTAGCTGTTGCTGTAACAAAACAATACATTTAGGCAATAGAGCTTATAATTCAGTATATTGTGACATCCACCTATAATATCGTGAGACTTTTGATGATGCGATATCACAATATTACGGTTAAAACATGTCTAATATCAAGCGTCAGTTTCAAATATCTACCACAGTTCTGACCCGCCCTTTTCCTCAATCTTTAACTATGAACTCTTTTACCATTTTTATCATTTTTACCATTTTCACCACGCTATGACGTCACCATTTGAACTCGGGCGTGATGCTCCTGTAGCGTCTCATTAGCCTTCTCCCCGTCACCTCGTCGAATCAAAGCATTTAGCATGAAACGGTGTGTACAAAGCCCTCTCGTCTTGACACAGTCCCGTGCTCTAATTACTCCTTTCCTCTTGCTCCCGTGTGTCCTCTGTGCCTCTGAATTTGGGCTCACTCATCTGGAATGGAGGCAGAGCGGAGGGGGGAAGGGAGGGCGGGAGGTGGCGGCCGGACCGTATTTGTCCCAGCCACGCTCAATGAAGCTGCTAATTGTCCTTGGCCATGTAAAGCAAACCTACACGTCCTCTCCACTTTCTCCTGCCAAGGCTCTATTCACTCAATGTGCCGCTGCTTTTCTGCTTTTAGTCCTGCAAAACTCTGTCAGCCATGATTCCTGCGATAATATGAACTAACCTTGCTTATTTCAGAGCCATCATTTCACTAATATGAACTAACTTTGCTTCACATCATTTCACTAATATGAGCTTTTTAAATGATGTATATATTCATTATCGGATGTATTTAGAGGGTTTGTGTCCTTGACTGACCATATGCGCCAGAATATGTTTCAATAAACAGTATAATTTTAATCTTGTGTGTTATATTTGTGCTTTTAAAAGTGTTTTTTTTGGCATATATTGATTATTGACTTGGTTTGTTGTTGTTGTTGTTGTTTTATGGCGGTTGGCATCCAAGTGTTGAATTACCGCCAGACTTTATTCCTCAGACTTTGTCGTATTCTTTAGAAGTTCTTCTTGTTGTTTGTTTGTTGTTGTCAAGTTGATGAAGCGGGTTTGTTGGGAGTTGTTGTTGTTGTTGTTGTTGTTGTTTTATGGCGGTTGGCATCCGAGTGTTGCATTACCGCCAGACTTTATTCCTCAGACGTTTCGTAGTCCTCAGACTCTGTCGTAGTCCGTAAAAGTACTCCTCCCATTGCTTTGGCGTTACAAAGCCCATGAGAGTTAAAGGTGCGCTATGTAGATCCACTATAGTTCCTTGTTGCCATGGAGATGTCTTTGCGTTGCACGGAATGTTCCACAGTACGGCTTTAAACTTAAATTACGATCAAAAATAGCTTGTGCATATCACCCATGTGTTCACCTCTCCGCAGATGTGACCTGTTACTTGGTCAGGTGATGTGACCTGCTCGTCGCCGTGGAGATAGACAAGCGCATGTCTTGGAACAGTCAGAACAATAACCACGTCATAGTTACAGTATTTATTTAGACACTAGACTTTAAATGGTCTAGAATTTAAATATGCTTGAGTATAGAAGAAGAAGAAGAGGGAGAAGAAGAAGAGGGAGAAGAAGAGGAAGAAGAAGAAGAGGGAGAAGAAGAGGAAGAAGAAGATGAGGGAGAAGAAGAGGAAGAAGAAGATGAGGGAGAAGAAGAGGAAGAAGAAGATGAGGGAGAAGAAGAGGAAGAAGAAGAAGAGGGAGAAGAAGATGAGGAAGAAGAAGATGAGGGAGAAGAAGAAGAGGGAGAAGAAGAGGAAGAAGAAGATGAGGGAGAAGAAGATGAGGAAGAAGAAGAGGAAGAAGAAGAAGAGGGAGAAGAAGAGGAAGAAGAAGAGGAAGAAGAAGATGAGGGCGAAGAAGATGAGGAAGAAGAGGAAGAAGAAGAAGAAGAGGGAGAAGAAGAGGAAGAAGATGAGGGAGAAGAAGAGGAAGAAGAAGAAGAGGGAGAAGAAGAGGAAGAAGAAGAGGAAGAAGAAGAGGAAGAAGAAGAGGAAGAAGAAGAGGAAGAAGAAGAGGAAGAAGAAGATGAGGGCGAAAAAGAAGAGGAAGAAGAAGATGAGGGCGAAGAAGAAGAGGGAGAAGAAGATGAGGGAGAAGAAGATGAGGGAGAAGAGGGAGAAGAAGAGGAAGAAGAAGAAGAGGGAGAAGAAGAAGAGGGAGAAGAAGATGAGGAAGAAGAAGAGGAAAGAGAGGAGAGGAAAAAAGAGGAGGAAATAAAGAGGAGGAAGAAGAGGAGGAGGAAAGAAAGAGGATGAAAAAAGGGGGAAAGAAAGAGGAGGAAGAAGAGGAGGGGAGGAGGAGGAAATAAAGAAGAGGAAGAATTCAAACTGGGGACTAAACCAGGACTAAATGCTGATCTAAACCTGGACTAGACCAGAACTCAGCCTGGACTATAAGAGGAACAAACAGCCTCCGCATCAGGAGTGAAATGAGACAATCACTCACATGCTCCAAATCTATTCACACATTTGTCCTGAAATGATATATTTGGTGCGGTTCAAGGAGCAAACGGTCAAAATGGGAAGAAAGAATAAGAGAAAACGTGGGGTGCACGGTGGCAAAGGCGGTTAGCGCTCTTGCCTCCCAAGAAGGAGATCATGGGTTCGATTCCCGGACCAGACCAACGTCACATGATCTCTCTGGGTGGAGTCTGCATGTTCTCCCCGTGTTACCGTGGGTTCTCTCCGGGTTCTCCGGCTCCTCCCACCGTCCAAAGACATGCATGTGTTAGGTAAGATTGGTGACTCTAAGTTGGCCCTAGTGAATGAATGTGAGCGTGAACTGTCTGTAATGTCTATGTCTCTGTGTTGACCCTGTGACGAGTTGGCCACTGTCCAGGATGTACCCCGCCTAAGGCCCGAAGTCACTGGGATAGGCTCCAGTCACCCGCGACCCCGAAAGGGAACAAGCGGTAGAAAATGGATGGATGGATGGTGTCGAGCATAAATAAAGTCTGTATTCCGGTACAGTTACTTTCTGATTCACAACACAGTTAAACTCATTCCAAAAATCAAAAGGAAAACATTGTGTTATTTGATCACACAATAACAGCTTCAAACTGCATAATATTAGAAAGAAAATAGAAAACGCAGCTCTCGTGGTGCCTTTTATCCTTTTCTAATTAATGATAAGTAAATGCATAAACAGCAAAACAAACAAACAAACTGAATATGTGTTTAATCCTACATTGTGTGTTTTTAAGCTAAAGTATTTTAAGTATTCGGAATCCAGAACTCTGATCGGATCGTGTGACGTTACAAAATACGTGTCTTTAAATACCTTTTCAAAGTACCGTATTTCCCGGAGTATAAGTCGCACCAGCCAAAAAATGCATAATAGAGAAGAAAAAAAACATACATAAGTCGCACTGGAGTATGAAATGCAGTTGCAAGTGTGAAAATAACAAATAATATCACATATAAGTCACTCTGGAGTATAAGTATATAAGTATAAATATAAGTATAAGTCGCAGCCAGGCCAAAACTATGAAAAAAGCTGCCACTTGTAGTCCAGAAAATACGGTACCCATCTCAACGCTGCGTTTGCCTAATACATACGTTCGCGCTATTCCCACCGTTATCTCATTTGGATGTAACAGAGGAGCCTGTCGCGTTTCGTCTGGCGTCTGACATTTCCATATCTTTCTTCAAATCTCCGCATTTTTTTTTTTTTTTCAAACGACACCTGCTCTTCCAGATTCCCTCTCGGGCCGTGCGCCTCTTTACGGGTTGCCACTTAAAGGCAGCGCTCGCTAATGCCCGACATAGCGAAAATGTATAAATCTGACCATATCGCCGGCTCCCTTCATCCTTCAGGCTAATGGCTGTAGCATTAACAGCTGCTATTCGCCGTCTTCCACCCATTTATTACCAGCCACGTTATCCCAGTCTGCCATTTCACTAGCATAGCACTATAAATCAGAACGCAAAGTGACGGGGCCCCAGCCACCCACCCGTTAAACCCATTCAAGTCAGCTTCAAACGAGAAATATGGCGCTCTGTGAAGTCTGCGCAACGCTTCGCCGCGGTGAGCGCGACATTAAGCGTCAGTCATAAGTTTTGCTAAGAGCCCCGGGTCAAATACTTGGGAAGGTTGCTCAACAGCTCGCTCAAATTACGGAGCTATTATTGTTACATCATTTGGGTGTCAGGCAGGCTCCGTCATGTTGAGGAGCAGAGAACAAGGGGCTTTTGGGGCCGTGCAGACGGGAGGGTTTCGGCGGGATTTCAGATGAGGCGATATCGGGGTGTTTCGCAACGGAAGATGGACAGATTGCGGTTGGAAAATGATCCACTGTCTGTTTCAACTGGGCCGTGCCGTGCCACGCCCCAAACGGCGTTGTTATGGTGGAGGTGCGAGAAAGCTGCAGGAAATTGGACGTAACTGAAGCTGAGTCTGTCAATTACAAACGTGTGTTGAGAAGGGTGACGTTTGAAAAAGAGTGAAATATTTCAATGTTTAACAAACTAGTTTAAGTTGGTACAGGATTTTCAAGCTTCAACAGGAGAAAAACGGCACAAATCTGTCTTAACCAGCTCTCACAAACCTTTGGCACATGGCTAGTATTCACATGCATGGCTTTTTGGTCACTCATACAGCTTTAGAGCAGTCTTTTTGGACAAAAAAGTGAAGCTGGTTGGGAAAAATAACTAAATATTTCAACGTTTTAGGCCCAAAATTCTTGGAAATATGTCGGTGTAATCCCTCATTCGTCCAGGAGTGTTCCATTGAAGAAAAAGGTCCAGTTGTAGTCCCCGGCCTAAATTCGCTTATTGAAACAACTAGTTTTTTCTAAACTGAGTCCAGATGACTAGAACTGAACCTTTTTCTACTAAATATTTTAACGTTTAACAAACTAATTTAAGTTGGTACAGGATTTTCAAGCCGCGACAAGATAAAATGTCACAAATCTGTGTTAACCAGCTCTCACAAACCTTTGGCACATCACTAGTATTCACATGCATGGCTTTTTGGTCACTCACACAGCTTTAAAACAGCCTTTTTAGACAGAAAAGTGAAGCAGGCTGGAACATGCTCATCCCAGACTGGCTCACATAGCTCTTTCATGCAAGTTTGCAATAGATAAAATGTAATTTGGCTTAAAAAAAAAACCCAAAAGTTCAATTTCCTTTCTCGGATTCCTTCAATTTCTTTAATACCTTGTCTAAATTACAATTTTCTTTCAATTATTCAACAGCATTCAGTCTAGCTATGGTAAACTGCTTGACAATATGCCAATTTTAGTATTTTATTGTATTTTTCCCCCCAATAAACAGTCAAATGCGGCACACAATCCAACCTAAACTACCACTTTTCTTACTTCTGCTACAGACGTTTCTATTGTAGACGGCACGGACCTAAACACCATCGTTATCCGTTAAATAAATGCCGTACTAAAGCGCCACCAGAGGAATGTTGGCGGCCGTGGTGGCAGTGTGTCCGTCCTGTGTGTCCGTCCTGTGTGTCCGTCCTGTGTGTCCGTCCTGTGTGTGTCCGTCCTGTGTGTCCGTCCTGTGTGTGTCCGTCCAGTGTGTCCGTCCTGTGTGTGTCCGTCCTGTGTGTCCGTCCTGTGTGTCCGTCCTGTGTCCGTCCTGTGTGTCCGTCCTGTGTGTGTCCGTCCTGTGTGTCCGTCCTGTGTGTCCGTCCTGTGTGTCCGTCCTGTGTGTCCGTCCTGTGTGTGTCCGTCCTGTGTGTCCGTCCTGTGTGTGTCCGTCCTGTGTGTCCGTCCTGTGTGTGTCCGTCCTGTGTGTCCGTCCTGTGTGTCCGTCCTGTGTCCGTCCTGTGTGTCCGTCCTGTGTGTGTCCGTCCTGTGTGTCGGTCCTGTGTGTCGGTCCTGTGTGTCCGTCCTGTGTCCGTCCTGTGTGTCCGTCCTGTGTGTGTCCGTCCTGTGTGTCCGTCCTGTGTGTCCGTCCTGTGTGTCCGTCCTGTGTGTCCGTCCTGTGTCCGTCCTGTGTGTCGGTCCTGTGTGTCGGTCCTGTGTGTCCGTCCTGTGTGTCCGTCCTGTGTCCGTCCTGTGTGTGTCCGTCCTGTGTGTGTCCGTCCTGTGTGTCCGTCCTGTGTGTGTCCGTCCTGTGTGTCCGTCCTGTGTGTCCGTCCTGTGTGTGTCCGTCCTGTGTGTCCGTCCTGTGTGTCCGTCCTGTGTGTCCGTCCTGTGTGTGTCCGTCCTGTGTGTCCGTCCTGTGTGTCGGTCCTGTGTGTGTCCGTCCTGTGTGTCCGTCCTGTGTGTCCGTCCTGTGTGTCGGTCCTGTGTGTGTCCGTCCTGTGTGTCCGTCCTGTGTGTCGGTCCTGTGTGTCCGTCCTGTGTGTCCGTCCTGTGTCCGTCCTGTGTGTGTCCGTCCTGTGTGTGTCCGTCCTGTGTGTCCGTCCTGTGTGTGTCCGTCCTGTGTGTCCGTCCTGTGTGTCCGTCCTGTGTGTGTCCGTCCTGTGTGTCCGTCCTGTGTGTCCGTCCTGTGTGTCCGTCCTGTGTGTGTCCGTCCTGTGTGTCCGTCCTGTGTGTCGGTCCTGTGTGTGTCCGTCCTGTGTGTCCGTCCTGTGTGTCCGTCCTGTGTGTCGGTCCTGTGTGTGTCCGTCCTGTGTGTCCGTCCTGTGTGTCGGTCCTGTGTGTGTCCGTCCTGTGTGTCCGTCCTGTGTCCGTCCTGTGTGTCCGCCTGGCGCCTGTGTGGCATGACGGCACGCTGCATTTCATTTACTGTCCACTCGCTAAAAGTGGCGGCGGCGACGCTCCATAATTCATGAGGAAGAGAAAATGGGGGGAAATACTGATAAATCTCTTTGTGCTGTCGCCCTCCTCTTTCCTCGGTTATGTTCAATGTTAATGACCAAAGGCATAAAGAGGAGGCGAGGAGAGATCTGAGCCGGACTGATAGTCAAATGTGTTATTGCAAGGTGCTGGGAGTGGACGGTGATTTATGTATGGAAATAACATGTGTATAATGTCATCTTAAGCGGTTATTTAAGAGTATTTTTGTTTTCTTTGGTTATTTTACATGAAAGAAGTAGTGTTAGCTGCAGTAGTGGTTGTAGTCAGTTTTACTAGTGGTATTTGAATGTGTTTGGTTTATTTCAATATATTTAATTTCATTCTTCATAGAGATACGTTTCAACAAGATTTCCATGGAAACGAACAGGAAAACTCTCCTCCAGACCATGAAGTAAGAGTCGATTTTGTGGAGGAATTAAAGGGTTAGGGTTACTACAAACAACTACAAACAAATCATCACAAAAATAAAAGAAAAATGCTTTTATTTAACTATATTATTTGGACTAAAAAGTTACACACTTGTTTTCATTTTGTAGCACGAGGTTGTTTTTAAAGGGTTTTATAAATGCAAGGTTGCTGTAGTAGTAATAGTAACCATATTACTATTCCTTCTACTACTCCTCCTACTACTCCAACTAATACTACTACTACTACTACTACTACTTGCTGTCTCAACCAAAATAACGTGAGAATAAGTGGTTTCTCACTCATCGTGTTAAGTGGATATCCTACAACCTACTTTGATATTAAAAAGTACTTATATTACAGCAGTAGTTAACAAAGCAAAAGTAGTAGAAGTGCAGTAGCAGTACGATTGCAGTAGTAGCGGTGGTATTTAACTGAGATTGCTTTTCTTTGTGTACTGAAGATTGTTTGCGTCCACTTAAAGGACCATTAATGAATCATGAGTGGACAACAGGTTTCAGAATTAGCTAATAACTGTGTGGTACTTTCCACACGATCAAGACGAAGTACTGCGTGTAAAACTATCGTTATTCAGTCAACATTTTGGAGAAAATCTGAAAAAATAAGTTTAGTATGAGCATTTATCGATCCTTTTTCCTTCCCCGTTCACCTCGTTCTTGGGATTCTCTCATCAAAACAACGACGCAACCTCCTTGAAGCGCGGCGGCGGCGGCGGGGGGGCGTGTCTTGGAGCGGCGCCACGTAGTAACCAAATAGTAAAAGTAACGAGTGGAGACACGGATATTTTTTCTTGGCACGGATCCTGGGAGGAATCTTCTTCTCACAGTTGGACAAGTTCCCGCACGCCGCCGCTAAAACAACCCCGCTGTACCGATCACACACACACACACACACACAACCCAATCTGCGCATGAAAAATGACCAGAGGCATTTTCACACAGTTAACATGCCGACACATGCGCTTCACCGCCGGCACGCCGCCCGTCCGCGGAGCTCGGCCGTGAATCAACGCCTGACAAGCAGGAATTCATCACCGCGTCTTTTTTTGCACTTTTTTCCCCCTCCTTTTTCCACAGGAGGAGAGCCCGAAAAAAACGCGATCCGGTGATGTACGGCGGGGATCTGGGCCGGCGATCATGACGGAAAACAGACGCCAAACCGAGCCGATCGTGAAAAAGGACCCTGGCTTATACGTGTTGTTGTTGTACTCCGTGGGCGTTCTTGAAGAGTCACTTTGTTGCGGCGAAACGTAAAGCGTGTCCGGTGAAAGTGCTAAACTGTTGTGTCCGACTCTTATCGCTTGTTAATAGTTTTATTAAGAGCTTAAAATAAACTATTGCGCAAACACTTTTTTTTTTACCCAAGCATGCATGAGTTTCCCAGCCAACGTTTTGTGGTGGCAAGCTGGGACAACTCCTGTGAGGTGAGGTGTCTTGCCCAGGGACACAACGGTAATTGGCGCTGAACCGGTTTGACTTTTTGAAGCGTTTTAAGATGAGAACTGTTCTGAAGCAGATAAGGTCAGACACTATAGGCACAACTGTTTTTTCATTTTTTTTTTGGTCATTTTGCAGCAAAACTGTCCAATCCGCACCTGAAAAATTATTATTAGTTCAGTCATTCACTTGCATTCATTGATTTATGGGATATTTCATGAGTAAGTTATATAGGTTTTCTTAAAATACATTTTTCTCTCATAAATACATAAAGATCAGCCCTTAAAGTAGCACCTACACTCACCAAACTTGAGATTTCGATGGCTCGTACCGATGGATTTGTTGCTATGTAATTCTAAGCCTGATGTAAAAAAAAAATAATGTAGTAAATAATATTTTTTTACGAAAATATTCTGCTCTCTTGAATATTTTTTACACTTTTTTCTATCTAACAAATAAGTCAACAAAAAGAAGCAAGACATTCAATCAAGACGATCATTCCATCCTTTTCTCAGATTTATACGCAATATGTGCAATTTTGTCCGTTCATGTACGTACATATTCTTACATTTATGTGATTAAACCAAAGAAGATGTTGTCTAAATATACGATGTCATGGGTCGACAACGTCACCACTGGTAAAAGGGGGAGTGGCACGGGAGAAAAAGGTTGTGTACCCTCTTTCTTACTAAAGTTATGTCGATTGGAGTCATTTTTTGTGCGTATTAAGCTTTTATTTAGGATTTAATTATTGCATTATGTTTTGCAACTGTGTCATTCAGACTCAGACTCTGTCCTAGTAAATCTGTACATTTTGAGGTTTTAATATTGATTCCCCATTAAAAAAAAACCTTCTGTTGTGTTTCATTCATTCTCGAGTAACCTGTTAATCCAGAACACAACATGATTGAACACGTTAATTCAGAAAATGCTCTTCTTTTTATTTGTAAAGTTCATTAAAAGACCTTTGCAGGTTCTCATAACTTCTCAAATTGCACTGCAACTTTAAAAGTTATTAGAGCTCAGGGATGATTCGTTTTCAGCTTTTCCAATGAATCAATAACGGAGTCGGTGTTGTTTGGTCATGATATCAATAATGGTCATTATCGTAACCCGTTTCTCCTCAATAATCGTAACACTTTCATTTGACAACGTGACCAAGCTAAGCAGGGTCGGGCCTGACTTTGACTACAATGGATGAATAACGCACACATTTTATAGAGCGACTTTGTATTATCAGTCTCTAAAAGTTGTTTAAAAGGCCAAGAATCATGCAGAACCTTTAAACATCTCAAATATGTTTCATTTCATTGCGCCGCCAAGCAGTAATGAAAATCTTTGGGGGGGAAGGGACCGGGAGTCACGTTTGGTAAATTGTGAAATGACCCTGAGAGAAAAGTGCCGAGCTAAAATGCAGTTGCCCTTTTACGGCGCTGAATGCTTTGCCAAGCGAGCCGTGGCACGTTCTACATTTCAACTATCTCTGTGGGCATTTTGAAAATCCAAAACGACAAAACAAAGGAGACTATGGTGCCAATCACTTCACAGTACATCTTCAAAACAACATTACAAATCTCAAAATGTAGAAGAAACGTCATGATTGTACAACTATTCACAACTATTCGGTTTTATTTACACATTTCTATATAGTATTATGCAACCATCTCGACATAAACGGACAGAAATAAGAGCAAATCACTTTTTTGAGTAAAGATTTAACGTAAATGGCTTATTTTTGCTTTTAAAAGTGTCTTTATTATCATTTTTGTAGCTCTGTAATGTATGTATACTGCATATATATGTATCAAATATCCGTACTCCCACTTCTACCTCTGTGTACATCTTTTTACGCTTTTTATCTGAGCGTCGAGTGCTCGCAGAGTTTCCGTAAACACTGGAAAGACGAGCGCACGCCGTCGCGCCATGTAAGGCCTCTGCTCCGGAAAATAATTTATTGGACGTGATCCTTGCACACGCCTATAAAAGTTAACAAGCCCCCTTTTAAAACCGGCTTCGGACATTTATAAGGTTGAGGTAGACTTCGTGATGCATTGATACCGCCAAGGCTATTCATCTGTTGTGCTATTTTTTTCAATACTTCAATTAATACATCATGAGCTGCTAAAGTTGTTTATAATGATTGTCTATTAGCGGCAAAGTCGTTACCGTTTCCCGTGGGAGTGATGGGGGCCCCCCCACGCATAGATAGAAATAGAGTTCCCATTCATCCACATCACTGGCAGATTAAAAAGAAAGTGCCCATATCTCAAAGCGCTCGTAGATCAAGCGCCGCTCACCGCTTCTCCTTTTGTGTAGTCTTTGCGGGGTCCGGGGTCAGCGTTAAGAATAGAGAGGGAAAGAGATCGTCCGGTCGAGGGCGCAATACGATGCCCGCGGTGTAAATGGCAACGTGGTGGAAATGAGTGACGTGTTTACATCAGGACGCTCCAATGTATGTACGCTCCAACCGCAACGAAACTGGGATAAAATGTAGACTAAACCGGGGAAGAAATCTGGACTAGAACTGGACCAAACCAAGAAAATGTCGTGATCAAACCAGGGCCGGGCGAATAATTGGTCGATGGAGTCTTTGTCGACCAAAATTGTTGACTACTGTATTTTCCGGATTATAAGTCGCACCTTTTTTCATAGTTTGGCCGGGGTGCGACTTATGTGATATTATTTGTTATTTTCACACTGACGACCACAAGAGGGCGCTCTAGGCTCTAAGCGACGCAGAAGAAGAATCTGCACTTCCTTTACCTCTGGAGTTTGTGGAGTTGTTTAGAAGTGACACAGAGGAAGAAGAATTCAATGGATTTAGTGATTTGGGGTAAAACTGATGCTTTGGTAAACTTGTTAGCATGTTCTTTATGCTATAGTTATCTGAATAACTGTTCATATGTTACGTTAACATACCAGACACTTACCACAGTTCTGTCTGTGCCTCATGTAGCTGAAGGTGTTAGCGTTAGCATACGTACACCTATTCACCATGTTCTCTAATCTGTTATTATTTTAAACTGCATTTCAAGATGAAATGTCTGTTCTTGGTCTTGGATTTTATGTTTTTTCTTCTCCATTTTGCATTCTTTGGCTGGTGCGACTTCAAATTCGGTGCAACTTATAGTCCGGAAAATACGGTAATTATTTCATTGGGATCGCACATGAACAGAGAATGTTTGGAGTGAGTTAGTTTACTCTAACATTTTACATAAATACACAGTTTACTAGAATGTCGTATATCTGATCATCCAAGAGTTTTGAGATCAACATGTCGCCCCTTTTACTCGACCAATCGATGCACAGCGCATGTTTTTAATGAACCAATAGTTTCATTAGTTGACTACAGCCCCACCACAATGATCCAGAAAGTGATTTGACTGTTTTTTTCACCCCATATTGCCTAGTGTGAGATGTGTCTTGCCAAATACTGCTTGCTATTTGATTAATACTCCGAGCACCTGCAGAAACTATAGGAACAAACCCAAAGGCACTGAATTAATACACTTCATTTTGGCAGTTTCTCTTCAGAATTTCTGGCACCATGTTTGTCGTAGAATTTCTCCGTTCTGCCTCAGTATATTCTGATTGCGCTGCAGTGACATAAGGAGCGCGACACCTGCACTACATAGCAACAGGTGCACGGCGACGCTTCAGTGCCGCACGTTCTCGAAGGGTTCAGTTGCTGGAAGCGCGGGCGTCACTGCAATAACCGGAATCCTTTTGTATCCAAGCGGAATGGATTTTTACACTTTTTTTGTCATTTTTGTTTTCTCCACAACTCAATCCTGCCAATCCTCAAACCTCTGGGACCACCTGTCATTGAGTAATCCGGGAGTTTGACAAGTACCTGAATAATCAACCTGCTATGTAAGCTTTTGCTGACGATTTTGGACACTCGATCGAAAACCTGCTCATAAAAAGCGGGTTTAGGGATGTAACGGTGGCAGAGAGGTCGGCCTTTCTGCCTCTCGAGAAAGCCGTGCGTTTGATTCTTTGAGTTTGATCAAATCCTTATATTCAACTGTTGGGCCGGCTGTAGCTCAGTTGGTAGTCGAGTGTTCATCCTCTGACTCACAGGTTGGCGGTTCGATCCCAGCCCAGCTCCCACGGGTGAATACTGTCGTCGTGTTCTTCGGCAAGACCCCTCGTACCCTAGCTCGTCTGCGTACGCTGGTCCCTTTGAGTGTCTTGAAGGTAGAAAAGCGCTTTATACAGTATATGTCACAATTTATGAAGATAAGTTTGTTTTCTTAAGTTCGGGAGCAGGACCACGCCCCTTCCTGCAGCTACACTATTTAAGCATCCGGGTCACACACATCAGCGTTCGTGACTTCGGGAGCATACATCCCTCATCGCAAGAAGCCCCAAAACGGCATCAATTTCTGTACATTTGTGTTGTTCGTGTTTCTCGCCTGCCAATAAACACTTTGCATCGTAGCCGGGGTCGTGGTCCTTGCTAGTGAAATCTTACTAGAACGAACTGGATACAATATTTCACCCACCAAAGTCTTTAACGTAAACAACGCTTTGCCATTCTCCTGCTGGGCATGGCATTCCTCTGGTGCCGTTTTAAACCAGGGTCACGGGAGGTTTCTAGGTCTCTTTATGAACTGAAAAGAGAGGGGAGAAAAAAAGAGGGATATAGTAGGTCTCATTGTTGTCCGAGGTGTTTAATCCTTGTCCATAATAGTCTCGCCCGGACTCGGACAATTTAGCGGAGCGCGACCTCCTGATTCGAAAGGCCTTGTTCCAATCTGGCTCCAATCAGCGTGTTGGGTTCGCGAGGGGCACTGCTGATTTTCTCGCCTCGGATGAGTGATCGCTCGGAGACGGACGCGAGCTGCCAAGTCCTCGCGCGCCGCATGTGCTGAAAAATCACACAATCTCGGAGCGGCGAAATGACCGCGGCGAAGTGCGTGCGTTTGTATGTGTCTGCAGAGGCGTTATGGTAAACCGAAAATCTCTGGCAGGCCGGCGCTCCGCTCTCGAAACTTTATTTAATCCTTCCATCTGTGAGGTATTGTCAGTCAGCTGTCTCCGATGTCGATCTGTCATGTTTTGGGAATTAATTTGGTGGCTCATGTGCACCTTTCTAGAGTTGTGTACCGGCACAAAAAAACACGTATATATAGTATTATAGGGATGTCGAGATTATTAGGTTAATGGAGAATCGTGATGATTTAAGTCACAATATAATCGTGAAGACAATAAAAATTGTAATTGTGACATTTTCAGGAGACATTTCTTGCTTTTTTTTTAGTTCTATTTGTAGAAAAGCGAAAATGTTCAAGCATTTTTTTTTTAGTTCAATTAAAACAAATTTGATGATTTTAGAAGCAAAAGCAATTAAATCTTTTCTGTTCAATCCTTTCCTCAAAACCTAAATGTAAAGTACATTTTTTGTCTTGCAATTTATGTCAACTTGATCTTTCATAGGGTTTGATTTCATGAAGCAAGTTTCATAAACTTTTAGGATTTTATTGTCGTTTTGGTCGTGACGTTAATAATCGCGAATAATCGTCAAATTGTGATGTTTATTCTCACAATAATCCGTTTGGACTAAAAGTTGAAATCGTGACATCCCTAATACACGCATACTATTTACCCAGAATGCAGCTGGACAGAGCAGTCGACCAATGACAGGGACTGTGACGCAAAACAGCTTGTAGAGGTGAAAATGCAAGGAACTGCGGCTTAAAAAATGAAAGAAATTTGATTTGAAAATAACAACTGCAGCGCTCAAGTGGCAGATTAATTACAGTAAGATTTGGAAAAATAACCTTTGTCAGATACTTTTTCTTTCTGTCTTCAGACCACATGTACAAACATTCCACAATAACATGTTAAATACGCCAAAATATATTTAGAATCCATGTAATCTGTTTAAACTTGCCCTTTTATTGCTCGTGAAACAAAGATCTGCTGTTTGACCCTCTGAATGATCCTTTGATACAGCTTGATTCCTCATTTCCTGGCTGATATTGGTTTATGATATGAACAAAATTAAATAAAATACGATTAACTCTCGCAAAATTGTGCATTTTAATCACAATCAGTTCATGAACTTGGAATGTTTCACCGTCTTGAATTCAGCTAAACTTTCTTGCATTTTTCAAGATGTAGATTGTCATTGCAGGAAAAAAAAACGCTCTACATTCTTACAGCGAGCAGGATTGCCCCTCCACAGACCCGCCTTGTAACTTGGCTCGATGGAGACGTAAAAACCGCACATTTAACCTCACAAATGACCATCTACCTGTGATCGTTTCGGCCCGGACATTACGCTAAACCGAGAACCCCTGGCTCCTTTCCAGTCCCGAAAACCGTTTAATCCTTCCGTCCGCGAGGTCCTCTACAACCGCTTCAACCGCCGCCGCGCGCTTTCGACGCACGCCGCGATTTCATGCATTCGGGCGTGTTTGATGCGGCCACAAAACGAAAGAATTTTGCGACGACGAGCCGGTGAAAAAGGCAGCGCCGTGGGAACAACGACCCGCTGTTTCTATTCGAGTGCGTTTGTCGATGGGGCGCGAGGATCAAAATGAGCGCGGATAAACCCGTGCGGCTCGCGCGCCTTTGGCGTCGCGTTTGAAGACACTTTGTCGGACGGTCAAAAGCCTCCGGAAACTGCAGCTTTGTCGAGAAATATTTCCTATTCAGGTCGTGCGGGAGGGAAAAAATAATGGTGTGGTCTGATTTGAATGAAACTAAAGTTGTGTCTGAGCACCTGGTTAACATGAGTCATTGGCTGACTACAGTATGCATACAACTGTGGCATGTGCGATGTCATTGAGCTACTGAAGGTGCAGAACCAGTGTGAATGTGAAGGGTTCAACATGTATATGAATATAGCTATAACACATAAACCTGTGAATGAAATATTGAAAATGCAATACAAAACTGACTGAAAAGCACTAGTTACATGTAAGACAAAAAGACAAAAGACAAAGTCCATTTCGCAGTCTCTAGTTAAATCTGTCATTAAAAAGAGCTTAAAAAGAAATAGCAAATTGTTCAAAAATGCAAGCAGAGCCAGAATAAAATTATTATTCAAGTTGTTTTCCTTGACTCTTAACTTCCCTTAACAAGTTAATGTAAGATTTCTGCAGAAGTACACAACATTGTTTAACACTACATATATGTTCAGTTTAACACTGTTTTTTACATTTAAAAAGGAATAGTCTGATATGTATTGTTTTTTTTAGCTGATACCAATTGTTGTGGCCATTTTAACTGATATTTAGCCCATTGTTAGCCCTGAACGTCTGTCATTCAGCTTTCATAATCGTGCGCAATACTGTCATACTCATGTGCAATACTGTCATACTCATGTGCAATACTGTCATAATCATATGCAATACTGTTATACTTGTGTGCAATAATGTCATACTCATGTGCAATACTGTCATATTCATGTGCAATACTGTCATAATCATATGCAATACTGTCATACTTGTGTGCAATACTGTCATACTTGTGTGCAATACTGTCATACTCATGTGCAATACTGTCATATTCATGTGCAATACTGTCATAATCATATGCAATACTGTCCTACTTGTGTGCAATACTGTCATACCCATGTGCAATACTGTCATACTCATGTGCAATACTGTCATACATACTCATGTGCAATACTGTCATACTCATGTGCAATACTGACATAATCATGTGCAATACCGTCATACTCATGTGCAATACTGTCATACTCATGTGCAATACTGTCATACTCATGTACAATACTGTCATACTCATGTGCAATACGGTCATACTCATGTACAATATTGTCATACATACTCATGTGCAATACTGTCATACATACTCATGTGCAATACTGTCATACTCATGTGCAATACTGTCATACTCATGTGCAATACTGGCATACTCATGTGCAATACTGTCATAATCATATGCAATACTGTCATACTTGTGTGCAATACTGTCATAATCATATGCAATACTGTCATACTTGTGTGCAATACTGTCATACTCATGTGCAATACTGTCATACCCATGTGCAATACTGTCATACTCATGTGCAATACTGTCATACATACTCATGTGCAATACTGTCATACTCATGTGCAATACTGTCATACTCATGTGCAATACTGCCATAATCATGTGCAATACCGTCATACTCATGTGCAATACGGTCATACTCATGTACAATATTGTCATACATACTCATGTGCAATACTGTCATACATACTCATGTGCAATACTGTCATACTCATGTGCAATACTGTCATACTCATGTGCAATACTGGCATACTCATGTGCAATACTGTCATAATCATATGCAATACTGTCATACTTGTGTGCAATACTGTCATAATCATATGCAATACTGTCATACTTGTGTGCAATACTGTCATACTCATGTGCAATACTGTCATACCCATGTGCAATACTGTCATACTCATGTGCAATACTGTCATACATACTCATGTGCAATACTGTCATACTCATGTGCAATACTGTCATACTCATGTGCAATACTGCCATAATCATGTGCAATACCGTCATACTCCTGTGCAATACTGTCATACTCATGTGCAATACGGTCATACTCATGTACAATATTGTCATACATACTCATGTGCAATACTGTCATACATACTCATGTGCAATACTGTCATACTCATGTGCAATACTGTCATACCCATGTGCAATACTGGCATACTCATGTGCAATACTGTCATAATCATATGCAATACTGTCATACTTGTGTGCAATACTGTCATAATCATATGCAATACTGTCATACTTGTGTGCAATACTGTCATACTCATGTTCAATACTGGCATACCCATGTGCAATGCTGTCATACTCATGTGCAATACTGTCATACATACTCATGTGCAATACTGTCATACTCATGTGCAATACTGTCATACTCATGTGCAATACTGCCATAATCATGTGCAATACCGTCATACTCATGTGCAATACGGTCATACTCATGTGCAATACTGTCATACTCATGTGCAATACGGTCATACTCATATGCAATACTGTCATACTTGTGTGCAATACTGTCATACTCATGTACAATACTGTCATACCTACTCATGTGCAATACTGTCATACATACTCATGTGCAATACTGTCATACTCATGTGCAATACTGTCATACTCATGTGCAATAATGTCATACTCATGTGCAATACGGTCATACTCATATGCAATACTGTCATACTCGTGTGCAATACTGTCATACTCATGTGCAATACGGTCATACTCATATGCAATACTGTCATACTCATGTGCAATACTGTCATACTCATGTGCAATACTGTCATACATACTCATGTACAATACTGTCATACATACTCATGTGCAATACTGTCATACTCATGTGCAATACTGTCATACTCATGTGCAATACCGTCATAGTCATGTGCAATACCGTCATACTCATGTGCAATACTGTCATACTCATGTGCAATATAACAGCTGTAAATAAGAGGTTTTTAGAGGTTTTTTATAAGAGGTTTTCTCTTTTCTTTTCTAAGTTATCTGTTTCTTTATTATTATACTTCTGTACATAATCTGTGTTGCAACAGTGGAATATTCCAACTGTGGGACAAATAAAGGTCATCTTATCTTATTTGCCAATATCGATATACAGTATAGGCAAATTCCAATCGATTTTTTTTCACTTTGTTAAAATTCTAATCTGGGAGTACTTGTTTGATTGGGTAAAAACACAGCCTCATTTTTTTCTTCTTTTTCCATTTGAACTCAAAAGACATATTCGAGGACACACCGGGAACGACAGCCAGAACAAAAATCTGCAAAACATCAGGGATTAAACCATTCCGATCTCACGATCCCGATACGGGACATCCGCAAGTCTCCGAAACACATGATCACTTTGTCAGAGAAGTCCTCCCTCTGACGCTCAAACCTAACTCCCTGTCAAAGCCTCCGTTGCACATGCGCGCGGGGGAGGCTAACCTTGGCGGCTAAGAGAGCGCCCACCGGGGGTCACTTTGCCTGATGTATGATGCGGCGCACGGCACATTTATTAGACCGCGTGATGATGAAAAGATAGCGCGGGGGGGGAAACGGATGGCGCTGGAATTGGAGCCCGCACGGAGAGACATCGGGGCTCCTACGGGCACAGCCTCCCAGCGGTAATATTACAGAGGCGCTCTCGGGGAATACAAATGTTGCCTTTAAGTCGCCGACGTGTGCCCCGTGATGAGCCGCCCTATTGGTGAAGAAAGTAAAAAAAAAAAAAGAAAAAACACGGAGAAGATTTATCCCTTTTACCGATTAATCCTTGTCATCATCCCGGTATTGTCGGGAAGCAATTTACATGGTAACTACACTTTGCGGACCATCTATCACTTGGCGGATACCTTTGCCTTTTGCAGGAGTTAAGATTTGCAGTTTCCAAGATTTACGGCTCATAAACGGTTGAATGTGTCATCTTGAATTTTTTTTTTCACTCTTTATCAAAGCGCCGGACGGTCGACGCGCTGGGGGCTTATCTGAATTTCATCGCCCGGCATAACGCTCGGGGCTAAACGTCTCCAGGTGGTTTGCGTCCCCCGTGAGCCAAACGTACAGCATTTTTCAAGTTTGCGCAATCCATATTTCTCACGTGCTTCCCATACAGTGTGAAATAAAAACAGACATGCGGTCATCAATTAAAAACAATTAGGAAGTAGCTCAGTGCTGATCTTGTGTTATACTGTAAAACGAGCCCACGATTAATCATTTACAGTCGGTGTGAAAAGAATCAAACAGATGAATAATTAAGGTGAGTGTTGGGTTTATTAAGCAAACTTTTGACCGGGGCTATGAATGCTGTCTGTGTATTTTGTTTTGATTAATAGCGTTGTGTATTAAACTGTTTTGTTGCGTCGTTATTCTCGGCCACAGTGAAAAGTGCTCACGTTTTAGATCAGATGAACATCCGGGTCCAATCTACTCGCACAGGAAGTACCTCACGTGCAATAACTGCAATGAATTAATGTTATTTGTCGTTACTTTAAGGTGAACTCTGTAACACTTTTCCATCAGAATAAGTTTTATTGCCATTGAACACAATTCACAAACGAGATAAAGTATAATAAAAGAGGTCTTGTTCTCAGTGGGTTCTTACCAGGTTAAATAAATTGAATTAGATAAATAAATAATTACATAAATAAATAGAATAATAAATATAATAAAATAAATTGAATAAAATGAACAATAAATTATATAAATGTAATTAAATGTGTAAAATCGGTGTAAAAATCAATGTAAAATAAAATAAATAGAATCAAAATTGACTAAATGTATACACAAAATGCACAGTATGGTCAGAATAGTTACGCCAAAGTGTATTGTATTGTGTATAAAAATATGGCTTTCACCACATCGTTCTCCATTGAAAAATGTGTGGACGTGGACACCGCCAAGTTACAGGTCAGATCTGTGGAGAGGTGACCCCGCTTTTTAAGTATTTTTCTAGCATTTTAAACACATTTTAATTGAATAAATATGAAATATATATTTATATAAGGCCATGCTGTGGAAAAAAATCTAAGGAAAAACATCTCAAAAATGTTTCAGTCTGATTTTTGGACACGGCAGACTGGGTTTTGTGCAGTTAGTATGTTCACGTCTGCAGGTTCCATCAACCACGAAGTCGGAGGCGTTGGCTTCCGTTGGCGTTGGTTTCCGAAAAACATATCAAACTGGTAAACAAACGCTCAAGTCTGATGAAAACAATTATAAAACAGAATGAACCTTCACCAAAGCTTACTTAAACACCACCCGAATGATGAAATGTTCAAGACGGAAGTGTCAGAACCTCGAAAGTCATCAAATACCATGCTTCTGCTTCTACTGTGGTTAACGTTTTCATCTTATATTCTTTACGAACAAAGCGGTAAAACGTCCTCGCTTAACTATCTGAAAATAACGATCTGGAAGCACAATTTCTCAAGCTTAATGACGCTTAAGTAAACAAATGCTATTCTTTCCCCTCAGTGAAGTTTTTTCGCTCTGACTAATATTTGCGTAGCTCCGGCTCCATCTGCCCACACTAACTCCACGCACGCCTTTAGAAATATCTTACACCAAGGCCATTTCTTTACAGAACGAGAGACAGAAACTCTCCGCGCCTGCACTGCCATCCTCAACAGACTTTTAATGAGCTAAACCTTTTTTGGAGTCCTTCTAAAAATAAAGAAATCGCACAGAAAAAGCTAGTGGAGATTGTGGGAACGAGTCGAAATGACCGAGTTTTGTCCGCGACTCCCTCGACTACAATCGTGGAGATCTACTGCCTCAATATTTCTGTTTCAAAGTGCATTTTTCAAAGTCCCAAGAAAACTCTCGGCGCAACATGCCAAGCTCCACTCCAATGGTCCGTTGACAGAAGTGGCTCGTTCCATATTCAGCAGCCAATGGGGTGGAGAGTGAATTATGCTACACTCCGGCGAGCAAAGCATACAGATCGTCCCCACTGTGAGCGCGACAAATGCAGAACAATTTTTACATACGGTATTCATGCCACATCGGCGGCTAATGGAAAAGATATAAAGTGCAGCGTTCCTGGCGGAGTGATGGAATTTGAAATTGCGTTCTCCGCGTGAATGGTTCCCGTGGCGACTGTCAGCACCAGGAAGTAGCCTCCCGTAGTAAACAGGGGGGAGGAGGAGTCGGAGATGTATAGGGTTATCAGAGGATCGAGAGAAATGGATTCGGTTTGCGTGCTTTCTGTCCAAAGTCAATGTTTAGGGCCTTTTCCATTATAGATCCCGCTCATCATTTAGTCATGTTTAGGTTTAGACTCGGGCCGTGGTAAATACTTTAGGCTCAGCAGTGCAGTAGTTCAACAAATGCGACTTTTTCTTCAGTCTCTGTGAAGAATAGCGATACAGAGTCGAGCTAAATCTTGGTAGTTTTAGTATTTTGTTTGTGTGGTTGTGTTTTACGCTGCACGTGTTTCAATGTGACAAATGAACTAAACTATAGAATTTAGAATAGGCCTATCAATTTATAAAGATCTTACATTGGGATTATTTGAATCACTCCAAGTTTGAGAAAAAAAAAAGCATGAAAAAAGTGTTTTATAACTAGTCTCTTTTTATATACTGTATTTTCTGGACTATACGTCGCACCTTTTTTCATAGTTTTGGCCGGGGTGCAACTTATACTTATATTTATACTTATATACTTATACTCCAGAGTGACTTATATGTGATATTATTTGTTATTTTCACACTTGCAACTGCATTTCATACTCCAGTGCAACTTATATATGTTTTTTTCTTCTCTATTATGCATTTTTTGGCTGGTGCGATTTATACTTCAGTGCGACTTATAGTCCAGAAAATACGGTATATAATTGTTCCTAAATATAATTTTTTTTATAAACCTTTTCCTCTCTCTTGCAGCACATTTTCCCCGTCTCTCTTGCAGCACATTTTCCTCTCTCTTGCAGCACATTTGCAGCACATTTTACTCTCTCTTGAAGCACATTTCCCCTTCTCTCTTGCAGCACATTTTCCCCCTCTCTCTTGCAGCACATTTTACTCTCTCTTGAAGCACATTTCCCCTTCTCTCTTGCAGCACATTTTCCCCCTCTCTCTTGAAACACATTTTCCCCCTCTCTCTTGCAGCACATTTTCCTCTCTCCTGAAACACATTTTCCCCTTCTCTCTTGCAGCACATTTTCCCCCTCTCTCTTGAAACACATTTTCCCCCTCTCTCTTGCAGCACATTTTCCTCTCTCCTGAAACACATTTTCCCCTTCTCTCTTGCAGTACATTTTCCTCTCTCTTGAAACACATTTTCCCCTTCTCTCTTGCAGCACATTTTCCCCGTCTCTCTTGCAGCACATTTTCCTCTCTCTTGAAACACATTTTCCCCCTCTCTCTTGCAGCACATTTTCCTCTCTCTTGAAACACATTTTCCCCTTCTCTCTTGCAGCACATTTTCCCCCTCTCTCTTGCAGCACATTTTCCTCTCTCTTGAAACACATTTTCCCCCTCTCTCTTGCAGCACATTTTCCTCTCTCTTGAAACACATTTTCCCCTTCTCTCTTGCAGCACATTTTCCCCCTCTCTCTTGAAACACATTTTCCCCTTCTCTCTTGCAGCACATTTTCCCCCTCTCTCTTGCAGCACATTTTCCTCTCTCTTGCAGCACATTTTCCTCTCTCTTGAAACACATTTTCCCCTTCTCTCTTGCAGCACCATTTCCCCCTCTCTCTTGCAGCACATTTTCCCCCTCTCTCTTGCAGCACATTTTCCTCTCTCTTGAAACACATTTTCCCCTTCTCTCTTGCAGCACATTTTCCTCTCTCTTGAAACACATTTTCCCCCTCTCTCTTGCAGCACATTTTCCTCTCTCTTGAAACACATTTTCCCCTTCTCTCTTGCAGCACATTTTCCCCCTCTCTCTTGAAACACATTTTCCCCTTCTCTCTTGCAGCACATTTTCCTCTCTCTTGCAGCACATTTTCCTCTCTCTTGCAGCACATTTTCCCCCTCTCTCTTGAAACACATTTTCCCCTTCTCTCTTGCAGCACATTTTCCTCTCTCTTGCAGCACATTTTCCCCTTCTCTCTTGCAGCACATTTCCCTCTCTCTTGAAACACATTTTCCCCCTCTCTCTTGCAGCACATTTTCCTCTCTCTTGAAACACATTTTCCCCTTCTCTCTTGCAGCACATTTTCCCCCTCTCTCTTGCAGCACATTTTCCCCCTCTCTCTTGAAACACATTTTCCCCTTCTCTCTTGCAGCACATTTTCCTCTCTCTTGAAACACATTTTCCCCCTCTCTCTTGCAGCACATTTTCCTCTCTCTTGAAACACATTTTCCCCCTCTCTCTTGCAGCACATTTTCCTCTCTCTTGAAACACATTTTCCCCTTCTCTCTTGCAGCACATTTTCCCCCTCTCTCTTGCAGCACATTTTCCCCCTCTCTCTTGCAGCACATTTTCCTCTCTCTTGAAACACATTTTCCCCTTCTCTCTTGCAGCACATTTTCCCCCTCTCTCTTGCAGCACATTTTCCCCCTCTCTCTTGAAACACATTTTCCCCTTCTCTCTTGCAGCACATTTTCCTCTCTCTTGAAACACATTTTCCCCCTCTCTCTTGCAGCACATTTTCCTCTCTCTTGAAACACATTTTCCCCTTCTCTCTTGCAGCACATTTTCCCCCTCTCTCTTGCAGCACATTTTCCTCTCTCTTGAAACACATTTTCCCCCTCTCTCTTGCAGCACATTTTCCTCTCTCTTGAAACACATTTTCCCCTTCTCTCTTGCAGCACATTTCCCCCCTCTCTCTTGCAGCACATTTTCCTCTCTCTTGAAACACATTTTCCCCCTCTCTCTTGCAGCACATTTTCCCCCTCTCTCTTGAAACACATTTTCCCCTTCTCTCTTGCAGCACATTTTCCCCCTCTCTCTTGCAGCACATTTTCCCCCTCTCTCTTGCAGCACATTTTCCTCTCTCTTGAAACACATTTTCCCCCTCTCTCTTGCAGCACATTTTCCCCCTCTCTCTTGAAACACATTTTCCCCTTCTCTCTTGCAGCACATTTTCCCCCTCTCTCTTGCAGCACATTTTCCCCCTCTCTCTTGAAACACATTTTCCCCTTCTCTCTTGCAGCACATTTTCCTCTCTCTTGAAACACATTTTCCCCCTCTCTCTTGCAGCACATTTTCCTCTCTCTTGAAACACATTTTCCCCCTCTCTCTTGCAGCACATTTTCCTCTCTCTTGAAACACATTTTCCCCTTCTCTCTTGCAGCACATTTTCCCCCTCTCTCTTGCAGCACATTTTCCCCCTCTCTCTTGAAACACATTTTCCCCCTCTCTCTTGCAGCACATTTTCCTCTCTCTTGAAACACATTTTCCCCCTCTCTCTTGCAGCACATTTTCCTCTCTCTTGAAACACATTTTCCCCTTCTCTCTTGCAGCACATTTTCCCCCTCTCTCTTGCAGCACATTTTCCCCCTCTCTCTTGCAGCACATTTTCCTCTCTCTTGAAACACATTTTCCCCTTCTCTCTTGCAGCACATTTTCCCCGTCTCTCTTGAAACACATTTTCCCCTTCTCTCTTGCAGCACATTTTCCCCCTCTCTCTTGCAGCACATTTTCCCCCTCTCTCTTGCAGCACATTTTCCTCTCTCTTGAAACACATTTTCCCCTTCTCTCTTGCAGCACATTTTCCCCGTCTCTCTTGAAACACATTTTCCCCGTCTCTGGTGCTGCAGGTGATGTCATCCGCAGACATTGGCGTCTCTGACCTCACGCCCGTGCAGCGCGCTCCTGCTCATGTGTGAACACCGTAGGCACATCAGAGTACAGAATAATTCACACCAGAGATGCTTTGAAATGCTGATGAAGCTCTACCTGCCCCCCCTTCATCCGCACCCAACCCCCTCATGCTCCTTTCACTCCTGCCCCCACACTGTTGCACTCTGCCTGCACTGCAAAAAGAAGGGATTAGCTATACTTATAAAGCAGTACAATTATAAATGAGAGATCTATAGCCAATCTTCTGTCAGTAAAAGCACGTGTTTTGGAGCAGAGTTTGGACTTTAGAGGAATAAATTGGATCATTTGTTCTGTTAAATTTCACTGATTAAACGTTCTTCTGGTTTCTGTTCGTGATATCAATAAAGAAAGTCCTTTTTATCTTGTTTTTGTCAAGATAAATGCTAATGAAATGAGCCTTAATTTAGATGTTTGGTTGATATGTCATTCAATTAAATGTACTTTGTGGGGAAGTTTATCAGAACACACAGTAGACATTAAGTGCAAGAGAAATATGGAATGTGGAAAACACATTTGAACAAAGACATATTTAGGTTTGTTTCACTATTTACTCCTTTAATTATGTTAGAAAATACACCATTTCACTTTTTTATATTTATAGGTTTCAACATCTATTTTTGTCCCATTAAATGATCAAATGTCTTGGATTTTAGTGCCTTTTAAGCTCCTCAAAGTGCTTTACCTTGTTTTATTACTTCCAACTCTGCTGGTGTTGGATAAATGCAAAGAAATGCTAAATGTGCCCACACTGTATTCAACCTTTTGTCTGATTTCTATTTTTACGCACTAAGTTGACATTTACCGTATTTCTCGCACTATAAGGCGCACTTAAAACCCTTTCATTTTCTCAAAAAACGACAGTCCCCCTTATAATCCAGTGCACCTATATGTGGATTAATTCTGGTTGTTTCGCTTAATGCGCCTTATATATGAAAAATGATGGAAAATAGACCATTCATTGACAGTGCGTCTTATATATGGATTCATTCTGGTTTTGCTTACTGACCTCGAAGCGATTTTGTGTGGTACACGTTTTGTTTTGCTTCATGCGCCTTATATATGGGTGCGCCTTATATATGAAAAATGATGGAAAATAGACAGAAAAATGATGGAAAATAGACCATTCATTGGCAGTGCGCCTTATAGTGCGGAAAATACTGTACGTAAACATTTTCTTACTTTATTGACGTGATATTGCTCGAAACGTGAATCAAACGTGTATATTCAGACCAGTTAAAATACTCACAATGACACATAAATGGTCGAAAACAGTTCACAAAGCAGAATAATGATGTCAGATGTCTTTTTACAGTGCAGTGAGGACAGGATGCACCGCGTTACAGTCCCGTCACGGTCGCATCTGAATTCAAGGCCGCCTCTCCGGAGATGCTTGTCTAGAAGGCATTCATTACATGTCAGCTCTTCATTAAAAGCTCTGTGGCTCCAGCCTCTTTCATGCCGCTGCGCATTGGAACCGGCCGCCTGGTGGTTGGAGACATGCTCCACTCACTCGCGGCCTGATTAGAGCGACGCGGCCGGCATATCCAGCGGGTTTGAAGCGCACGGCTCGATGGGCGCCAAAAGCGGAGCCACTTCAACCGCAATGGTCTTACAGCCAGGTACTCCTAACCTGACCATTAAAAAAGTCTAGGGACGCCGCAATGCCCCGCTGCACCTCGTTACGCAATACAATGACCTTAAAAACGCTTTTATTTTGAATCAAATGTGAAATGTGATTCTGTTTGCAAGTATAACACTCGAATCATCTTATATCAGTATATCTCAAATCTGTTTAAGATCCATTTATGAATAGAACTGTTTTCTTATTAAACTACGTTTTCTGAAAAAGTCACGTGTTGGATTTTTAACACTTGCTATTAAAAAAAATGTGTAGTTTAAATGTGCCCTGTACACTATTGGAATCAGAATAAGAAAAGATGTATCTGTATTTTCTGGACTATAAGTCACACTGGAGTATAAGTCGCACCAGCCAAAAAATACATAACAGAGACGAAAAAATATATGTATAAGTCACACTGGAGTATGAAATGCGTGTGAAAATAACATATAATATCACATATAAGTCACTACAGGAGTATAAGTAAGTAATAAGTATATAAGTATAAATATAAGTATAAGTTACACCCTGGCCAAAACTATGAAAAAAGGTGCAACTTATAGTCCGGAAAATACGGTAGTGCCATTGTCAATGAACAAAATTCTCAAACATAGAAACTTGCTTTGGTGATGCGGTGCAACATACGGCAATGAACAATGATAAAAACAAGATATATCGGATCAAAAAGGGCACGCATTGAATAAAAACAGTTTACAAGTTTACTATAAGATACAAATAAAACATAGGCTTACTTATTATAGGCTTACTGATTATGGCTGAAATTTAACATTACTTTTCAAAGAACTGTTCAATTGTGTTTGTAATGCAGTTTTATGAAATGGAACCATTGATAACCATGTTGGTGTTGAATTGTATTTGAAAGTAAATCTGTTTTTAATTGTAATGGACCCAGGAAGTGATTGCACTGCTTTCAGCTAATGGGATCCATTTAAAGAAACAAATAAACTGCTCCTGACAGTTTGGAGAGTTAGATCAAATCAAAAAGGACGTGTTCTATCCTTTCTAATGCAGTAAACTTGTCTTACAGTTAGTGCTCCTGGACAAGAGCCTAAAACATGCACAATAGGCATTTCCTCCACTTACGCGGTCAGACTCGATCACTGGCTAGCCCATGCTAACCCGTGCTAACCCATGCTAACCCATGCTAACCGGCTCGCATCAAATCAAACGTTCCATATGTAAACAAATCAATGGTGACCCCAGTAACAAAGTAAAAAAAGAATGTTTTAGTGGTTCAGATGTCTACACTGAAAGTTGGTTAGCCTTTAGCTCAAGTTAGCGGTTTTACGCGCTAATTACAGGTGCTATGCCCGATTTTTACGGCCTTAAAACGTGACAAACAATACCGTTTCGTTAAAACTCTTCATCAACTCTGCATCAAAAATACTATTGTTTTGCGTCACAATAAAGCGAACAAAAAGCGGACTTCCTGCTTCTCCGAGAACAAAACGTGCTATAATTAGATGCAGAGAAGGCACCTGGTCTTATTTTGACCCAAATAGATGATTGAATATATCTGCACTGGGGCAAAACAGATTTTACTTTACTACAAACACACAAAAAATGGGTACAGATCCTTTAATTTCTCAAATAAAATGCCAAAACAATGACTTTTAACATGATTTTGACCTGACCTAAATGTGGTCGATGGGTCAGTATCAGCCGACGCCCTCTGGATAATTCAATAACTTGTGAAATAGTTCTAATATTGAAGAGTATTATTAAAAAATACAGGGGACTGGCTCTGGAGTGCTTTGAATACTCCCACACGAGGCGAGACGCTACAAGTGATGGACAGCATGAGCATGGAGCTGTCATTATACAACAGCTCACACTCTGCAGCGGCTCTGGCTCTCATTTATTAAACATAGTGTGTAATTCTTACTAAAAGTGTGCAGCGCAGACAAAACAGAAACGGCCTCAAACTCACAACGTTATAATCTCGTCCAGCACAGATCATCCGCTCATTTTAGCTCCTTTAAATCCCAAAATATAATAGATAAAAGAGGTCTTGTTCTCAATGGGTTCTTACCTGATTAAATAATTACATAATTAAATTAAATAAATAAAATAGATAAAATAAATAAAAAAATAAAATAAATAAAATAAATAAAATAAATAAAATAAATAAAATAAATAAAATAAATAAAATAAATAAAATAAGATAAATAAGATAAATAAGATGAATAAGATAAATAAAATAAAATAGATCCAATAGAATAAATAAAATAGATTAAATAAATAAGATGGATTAAATACATAAAATAGATTAAATAAATACAAAAAAAATAGATTAAAATAAATTAAATAAATAATAAATAAAATACAATTGTTCCTAAATAGAATCCCACAGTGTTAATTTGTCAACTCAAACAATTATTGATTGGAATTAAAAGAGATGGTGCTGGAAACAGTTTAAGTGACAAAAAGACCAGTTAAAATTGTTTGTAAAATACTCCTATGCTCCTGTAGCTCCTGTGCTCCTATAGCTACAACTTTAACATGCAAAACAGTTCAATCCTTTTGTGAGATCAACAAGACGAGATAAAGTTTCATTTTCAGGGTCGATAAAGTACCTCACCTTAAATGGAAAGTAATATCTCAGCAACAAAACTGCAGTTACATTTGTTTTCATAAATCGCTCGGCCCTTTACTGCACGGTACACTTCAAATTTGTGCAAAATGCTTAATATTCGAGCGAGTTTGAATAGCCAAGTGCGTGAACTGTGATGCAGAATGTGCTATGCGTGATACTTTATTCATCCTCGCTACTTTCGATATTCTTTCCCACAATCCAACTGACTTTTCGGCTTGTTGGCCCCCGTGCCCCTGCCTTGGGTTTTCCCCTTTTAAACTCCGTCGCTTTCCACCCGCTCGTCTCCCACCGCTCCGCCGCTATCTGCAGTCCGTTCACACCGCGTTACTCTCCCCGATATCGGCGCCGGCTCGTGGCCAGATAAGGATCACATTCGGAATTAAAATTTAAAGCCTCATTAATTTTTAAATTACTCTTTACATGGTGGCTTATGTTAACACGGTTTGTATCAAATCCCCAAATTCGAGATTGCTTAACCGCCCGCAACATTATGACCCTACTTTTTAGGAATGCTTCCCCCTAAATGTGCTCATTATCGAATTAAGTGGCAGTAGCCGTGATGGATTTTATAGCCGAGTGGATACTCCGAGGCAGGACATGAACTTTAGGGGTTTTAGAGGTGGACAGTATTCAGAAAACATGTATTTGAGCATTAGGAAGTACTTCAAAATGATAAAATACTCGGTTTAAACCTTGATACACACCTTGAAAACCTATTATTTCTCATTACTTGTATTACCGCTACTTTATTTGCTCTTAGGTTGTGTCTTCAGCGGTTTTGTGTGTCTATAAAATGAAAAACTTGAAAAAAAAACACCATCACTTTTTTTATAACTTTCTGAAACTTTTGATGACCCCTCCTTCTGATCGCGCTTGAAGAAAATGTCCCTGAACGCAGTAAACGTCATCATATTTCTTTTTTTTTTCCATAATTTTTTAATATAAACATTAGACAAAAAACATCTCAGAACAGGACCAGATAAAAAAAACGACAAAAGTCACACAAACTCCAAAACAAACGTCCAAATCAGTCCAAAGTTGATGAAACACGTCCAATATTTCTTCGTAAGATCCGTACGTTGATTATGATTGGTCCAGTCCTCTGCCGGTGCAGTCTGAGTCATCCGTCTCTTTGTAATGGCCTGGACGATGCTCTGAACCATCATAATACATCTCATCGCAAGAATATTGGATTGTTAAAGCGTGTGCGTGACGACACGTTTAAAACATCATCCATCGGCCTTGTCCTTAGGCTCCTGCATTCTGCTCACC
Source organism: Eucyclogobius newberryi (assembly GCF_026437365.1). Classification (NCBI taxonomy): domain Eukaryota; kingdom Metazoa; phylum Chordata; class Actinopteri; order Gobiiformes; family Gobiidae; genus Eucyclogobius; species Eucyclogobius newberryi. Next base: position 10,420,462 of record NW_027315812.1, read on the forward strand.
CACCTCTGCTTCTGAATGATCATTAATGCATCAAATAGGACAACAAAGCCAAATGTACCTGTTTTAACTAGTTTAACAATAATATCATTTTCATCAAACTTAATTATCCAACTGTAAATTAAAGTACACACGACACACATGTTCTTCATTGGCTGAAACTAGAACCCCAACAATATCAAGACTTTAAGATCATACGTGGAAATATATTTGCAGAGACATGATTTGTAGAGTAAATAGTTGTTCTAAAACCCATAGTTTGAAGTAAATACATATGGACTAAATCTGGACTAAATCTGGACTAAACCTGGTATAAACCTGAACTAAATCTTGACTAAATCGGGTCTAAACCTGGACTAAATCTGGACTAAATCTGGTCTAAACCTGGACTAAATCTGGATTAAATCTGGTCTAAACCTGGACTAAACCTGGACTAAATCTGGTCTAAATTTGGACTAAACCTGGACTAAACCTGGACTAAATCTGGACTAAATCTGGTCTAAACCTGGACTAAATCTGGATTAAATCTGGTCTAAACCTGAACTAAATCTGGACTAAATCTGGTCTAAATCTGGACTAAACATGGACTAAACCTGGACTAAGCCTGGACTAAACCTGGACTAAGCCTGGACTAAACCTGGACTAAACCTGGACTAAATCTGGACTAAATCTGGTCTAAACCTGGACTAAATCTGGATTAAATCTGGTCTAAACCTGAACTAAATCTGGACTAAATCTGGTCTAAATCTGGACTAAACATGGACTAAACATGGACTAAGCCTGGACTAAATCTGGACTAAATCTGGACTAAACCTGAACTAAATCTGGACTAAATCTGGTCTAAACCTTAACTAAACCTGGACTAAACCTTAACTAAATTTGGACTAAACCTGGTCTAAACCTGAACTAAATCTTGACTAAATCGGGTCTAAACCTGGACTAAACCTGGACTAAATCTGGACTAAATCTGGTCTAAACCTGGACTAAATCTGGATTAAATCTGGTCTAAACCTGAACTAAATCGGGTCTAAACCTGGACTAAATCTGGACTAAATCTGGACTAAATCTGGACTAAATCGGGTCTAAACCTGGACTAAATCTGGACTAAATCTGGTCTAAACCTGGACTAAATCTGGATTAAATCTGGTCTAAACCTGAACTAAATCTGGACTAAATCTGGTCTAAACCTGGACTAAATCTGGATTAAATCTGGTCTAAACCTGAACTAAATCGGGTCTAAACCTGGACTAAATCTGGACTAAATCTGGACTAAATCTGGACTAAATCGGGTCTAAACCTGGACTAAATCTGGACTAAATCTGGTATAAACCTGGACTAAATCTGGATTAAATCTGGTCTAAACCTGAACTAAATCTGGACTAAATCTGGTCTAAATCTGGACTAAACATGGATTAAATCTGGTCTAAACCTGAACTAAATCTGGACTAAATCTGGTCTAAATCTGGACTAAACATGGACTAAATCTGGATTAAATCTGGTCTAAACCTGGACTAAATCTGGATTAAATCTGGTCTAAACCTGGACTAAATCTGGATTAAATCTGGACTAAATCTGGTCTAAACCTGGACTAAATCTGGATTAAATCTGGTCTAAACCTGGACTAAATCTGGATTAAATCTGGTCTAAACCTGAACTAAATCTGGACTAAATCTGGTCTAAACCTGGACTAAATCTGGATTAAATCTGGTCTAAACCTGAACTAAATCTGGACTAAATCTGGTCTAAACCTGGACTAAATCTGGATTAAATCTGGTCTAAACCTGAACTAAATCTGGACTAAATCGGGTCTAAACCTGGACTAAATCTGGACTAAATCTGGACTAAATCTGGTCTAAACCTGGACTAAATCTGGATTAAATCTGGTCTAAATCTGAACTAAATCTGGACTAAATCTGGTCTAAATCTGGACTAAACATGGACTAAATCTGGACTAAGCCTGGACTAAATCTGGACCAAACCTGAACTAAATCTGGACTAAACCTGGTCTAAGCCTTAACTAAACCTGGACTAAACCTGGACTAAACCTTAACTAAACCTGGACTAAACCTGGACTAAATCTGGTCTAAACCTGGACTAAACCTGGACTAAATCTGGTCTAAACCTGGTCTAAACCTGGCTCCTGCATTCTGCTCACCCACCTCTGCTTCTGAATGCTAATTAATGTATCAAATAGGACAACAAAGCCAAATGTACCTGTTTTAACTAGTTTAACAATAATATCATTTTCATCAAACTTAATTATCCAACTGTAAATTAAAGTACACACGACACACATGTTCTTCATTGGCTGAAACTAGAACCTCAACAATATCAAGACTTTAAGATCATACGTGGAAATATATTTGCAGAGACATGATTTGTAGAGTAAATAGTTGTTCTAAAACCCATAGTTTGAAGTAAATACATATATTCACCTGATCGTATTATGGGTAAAAGTGTCTCGGGAGTACAATTTGTCCAGAAGCATAAACACACGGAGTAAACGCGCCTCATAACTCCTCCGCCGCTGACACTGACTCTGAAGATTGAACTTTGTGGTAGTCCCGTCTCGGTAATGACCCGCACTTTGCCAATAAGCGCCGCAAGGTCATTGCTTTTGGAGGTCATCAGTCTCCTCCCACCTGATGGGAAATATTGACCGGGGAGACGGCGGTAACCCGGGAAGTGGCGCGGACTCAACTTTTTCACTCGCCGTCGCCGGGATTAAATCGACTTGATGCGCCGGCGAAGGCTATCACTCACGCTGAGAGATTGAAAGTGTCTGCGCGCTCTAGGGTTACTTTAGGGCCACTGGAGACGCAGTGGATTTTTTTATTTTTTCTGGTTTTACGGTCAATAGCGACAGACTAGAAACCCACGTCGGTCGGCGGTAGACAATGGGCCGGCGGCTGACCCCCCGTCCCGTTCGGCGGCGGGGGCCGGTCAACTCTGTCCCCTGGGAGTGAGGAGACCTTCTACCGTAATGGCGCCCTTTTGACCCCCCGTGACCTCACAGCGTTCACAGCCAGCCGTTCCCCGCGGTGATGGATGGGTTTTGTGCACGGTTCAATGTCCCGGGATCCAGAGAGAGAGAGAGAGAGAGCTACAAATGTTTACTTTGGGATTCCACTTCCAGAGTTTCCGATCGAGGCCTCGTCCCGGATTGTCCCGGATCGTCCCGGATCGTCCCGGATCGTCCCGGATCGTCCCGGATCGTCCCGGATCGTCCCGGATCGTCCCGGATCGTCCCAGATCGTCGTGCCGTTTAGTCGAGTCAATTATGCTGAATTACGATATTGGAAGTGAGAAGTTGAATTGTTGTCTTCAGTTTGGGTGCGTTCAAAGTGTCACGCGACAAAATTGTGACTAGATCTGGTCTAAACCTGGACTAAACCTGGACTAAATCTGGTCTAAATCTGGTCTAAACCTGGACTAAACCTGGATGAAATCTGGTCTAAACCTGGACTAAACCTGGTCTAAACCTGGTCTCAACCTGGTCTAAACCTGGACTAAACTTGGACTAAACCTGGACTAAACCTGGACTAAACCTGGACTAATCCTGGACTAAACTTGGACTAAACCTGGACTAAACCTGGACTAATCCTGGTCTCAACCTGGTCTAAACCTGGACTAATCCTGGACTAAACTTGGACTAAACCTGGACTAAACCTGGACTAATCCTGGACAAAACTTGGACTAAACCTGGACTAAACCTGGACTAAACCTGGTCTCAACCTGGTCTAAACCTGGACTAATCCTGGACAAAACTTGGACTAAACCTGGACTAATCCTGGACAAAACTTGGACTAAACCTGGACTAATCCTGGACAAAACTTGGACTAAACCTGGACTAATCCTGGACTAAACCTGGACTAAACCTGGTCTCAACCTGGTCTAAACCTGGACTAATCCTGGACAAAACTTGGACTAAACCTGGAATAATCCTGGACAAAACTTGGACTAAATCTGGACTAATCCTGGACAAAACTTGGACTAAACCTGGTCTCAACCTGGTCTAAACCTGGACTAAACCTGGTCTCAACCTGGTCTAAACCTGGACTAATCCTGGACAAAACTTGGACTAAACCTGGACTAATCCTGGACAAAACTTGGACTAAACCTGGACTAAACCTGGTCTCAACCTGGTCTAAACCTGGACTAATCCTGGACAAAACTTGGACTAAACCTGGTCTCAACCTGGTCTAAACCTGGACTAATCCTGGACAAAACTTGGACTAAACCTGGACTAAACCTGGACTAAACTTGGATTAAACCTGGACTAGACTAGACAAGTCCACTAAAACAGGCTCTAATGAGGCTGAAATGACTAAGAGTGTGACTGCACCTCAGAGTAATATGGTTTCATCTTATTTGGTTGTATCATATAAAAAAAATATGTGTTTAAAGATGCACCATGTGACTTGTCTGGTTGAGGTTTTGCCACCTGCTGGTCTCCATGGAGATTATTGACAAGAATGTTCCATGGCGTTTTGCAGAGAAATACCTTGCATTCTTCATGTGAGCGGGATCGCCTCTCCACAGATTTGACCTGTAACGTGATCTTGCTGCGTCACCTGCTGAAGTAATAAGTTTAATGTCATGTGGAACATTCCAGACAAAGTAATAATACATCTCAAACATCAAACAAGTGACGGCCGTCCGACACTGCGCCTGAATAAAAAAGTCGTAACATTTCATGCTCTTACTGTTTTGACTTTATTCGGCTGGATTGAGTGTTTTCGTCGTGTCGTTGCGATGTGTCTTGGCTCTGAGTCCCCCGGCTCCGGCCCCGCCCCCCGCCCGGCGCCGTACCGCGTTTACACAAAGGAGGAACTCATGAAACTGCGGAGAACAGTCGTCTTACCCGGAGATCGTCACGTTATCCCGGCGGACATCCTAAGGAAAACGCAACGAGGCAGACGGGCTGGACGTAAACTCCGAGAGAAGAGAGGAGAAAACAGGAAGTCGGTTCCCGCCGTAGTCATGGGTAACGTGAGGTCCCTTCAAAATAAAATGACGGAAATAGCGAGCCTCATGCGGTCCCAGAGGATTTATAGGGACAGCAGCGTCTTGATTTTCACAGAGACCTGGTTAACAGCAGAAATGCCAGACTCTATTGTAGGTTTGGACAATTTTCATCTGCTGCGGGCGGACAGAACGAGAGAATGCGGGAAGAAAAGAGGAGGCGGTCTGGCGGTGTATGTGAACACGAGCTGGTCCAAACCCGAACACTGCACAGTGAGGGAGCAGCTATGTAACAAGGATATTGAACTATTGGTTATTGGCATGAGGCCATACTATCTGCCCCGGGAGTTCTCACATGTGATTTTGATCGCAGTCTATGTGGCCCCGTCTGCCAATGCTGAAAATGCTTGTGAAGCACTGCTCTCCTGCACTTGTAGGCTGCAAACACAGCATCCACAGGCTCTCTTCCTCATCTCTGGTGACTTTAACCACGCTTCTCCCTCTTCTGTTCTACCAACATACACCCAGTATGTTACCTGCCCCACCAGAGAGAATAGAACATTGGACTTGTTTTTTGCCAACACCAAGGAGGCTTATTCTTCTTCCCCCCTCCCTCCCCTGGGCAGCTCGGACCACAACCTTGTACATCTGAGGCCTGTGTATGAACCCATCGTGCGCAGGCAGCCTGTGGTGTCCCGTGAGGTGAGGATGTGGTCTGCTGAGAGCGAGGAGGCTCTGAGGGACTGCTTCAGCACCACTGTCTGGACTGAGCTTTATGACCCACATGGGGAGGACATCAACACCATCACAGAGTGCATCACGGACTACATCAACTTCTGTTTTGAGAACATTGTTCCCTCCCGGACGGTGCGGTGTTTTCCAAACAACAAGCCATGGATTAACCGTGAACTGAAGGCTCTGCTGAAGGAGAAGAAGAGAGCCTTCAGGTCAGGGAACAAGGAGGAGCTGAGGACTGTGCAGAAGGAGCTGAGGAGGAAGATCAGGCAGGCTGAGGCCGGCTACAAGAGGAGGATGGAGGAGCAGCTGCAGCAAAAGAACATTCAGGGAGTGTGGAGGAGCCTGAAAACCATCTCGGGCTTCAAAATCCCCCCTGCCCAGACAGAGGGGGATCTACAGTGGGTAAATGATTTAAATGCTCACTTCTTGAGGTTTGATCGGTCACCCGCCCCTCCCCCTGCACAGCTGCATGCTCCCTCTTCCACAGCTGGACAATGCCCTGCATCTGTTCCTCTTCGCTTATCTGCCCCGGACCATCGGCTCCCCACTTCGCCTGGACTCACCCATCCCCCCAGCACACAGTCCCCCTGCCAACCACTGACTGTCACAGCAGCACAGGTGAGGAGTGAGCTGAAGAGGATTAAAGTGAGGAAGGCAGCAGGACCTGATGGCATCAGCCCCAGGCTCCTTAAGTCCTGCGCAGATGAACTGTGTGGAGTTGTGGAGCATGTCTTCAACATGAGCCTGAAGCTGAGGGTGGTACCACAGGTCTGGAAGACCTCCTGTCTGGTACCTGTGCCTAAGACACCGCGCCCCAAAGACCTCAACAGCTTCAGGCCAGTGGCTCTCACGTCCCACCTGATGAAGACACTGGAGCGGCTAGTCCTGGACCACCTCCGCTCCACCGTGAGCTCAGCCATGGACCCGCTGCAGTTTGCATATCGGTCGGAGCGTCGGAGTGGAGGACGCCGTCATCTCCCTGCTGCACCGCTCTCTCTCTCACCTGGAAAAGCCTGGCAGCTCTGTGAGGATTCTGTTCTTCGATCTTTCCAGCGCCTTCAACACCATCCAGCCGCTGCTCCTGAGGGACAAGCTGGAGACGGCTGGTGTGGAGTATGACCTGGCAGAGTGGATCCTGGACTACCTCACAGACCGACCCCAGTTTGTGAGAGCCCGGAACTGTGTGTCTGACACTCGGACCTGCAGTGTGGGGGCGCCCCAGGGCACTGTCCTCGCGCCCTTTCTCTTCACCCTTTACACTGCAGACTTCAGACATGACACGGACAGCTGTGTCCTGCAGAAGTTCTCTGACGACTCTGCCGTCATCGGACTCATCACGGACGACGATGACGCGGAGTACAGAGGACTGGCGCAGGACTTTGTGGACTGGTGTCAGCGGAACCACCTCCTCATCAACGCGGGGAAGACCAAGGAGATGGTGGTGGATTTCCGCAGACGCCACCCCACTGCCCCCTCACCAGTGAACATCCAGGGACGGGACATTGAGAGAGTGGACTCATACAAGTACCTGGGTGTTCATCTGAACCACAAACTGGACTGGACTCATAACACGGACGCACTGTACAGGAAGAGCCAGAGTCGGCTCTACCTCCTGAGGAGACTCAGGTCTTTTGGAGTGACAGGGCCACTCCTGAAGACCTTCTACGACTCTGTGGTGGCATCAGCCCTCCTGTACGGTGTGGCCTGCTGGAGCAGCAGCATCACAGAGAGGGAGAGGAAGAAGCTGGACAGAGTCATCAAGAAGTCCAGCTCCGTCCTGGGCTGTGCTCTGGACTCGGTGCAGGAGGTGGGGGACAGGAGGGTCCTGGCTAGATTCACATCTATGCTGGACCATGAGTGTCACCCCCTGCAGGACACTCTCTCCGCTCTGGAGAGCAGCTTCAGTGAGAGACTGATCCACCCTCGATGTGCGAAGGAAAGGTTCCGTAGGTCTTTCCTTCCTGCTGCTGTCAGACTTTATAACAAAAACTGTTAGTACTGAACACTCGCAATACTGACCTAACCTAATACTGATGTGCAATTCTGTCATATGTGCAATTGCTGTTGGAATTCATGTGCAATTCATGTGCAACCTATGTGCTGTCGTGACACATATTCATGTGCAATTACTGTCGTGATCACATGCAATGGTATTTATGTATTTATTTATTTATTTGTCTATGGGAGTTTTTATTTATTTATAGGAGATCTTCTACTGAAAGTGTTTTTCAGACTTCCTATAAGTGATCTGTTCTTCTGTATCTACCTCTGTATCTACCTGCGTTGCACCAATGAAATTTCCCCATGTGGGACAATAAAGGAATATCTTATCTTATCTTATCTTATCTTACTGTTAATCAGATGAAGTGATTTTTAATAATTATTAGTTTGTGTCTTGCCAAAGGACACAACTTAAAGTGCCTATGACAGGTTTTTACAATTTTCTAATTTTGACTTGTTGTTGACCTGTTGTACATAGAAATTATAGTTTTACACCAATCGAGGAAGGAAGTATTTGTGGAGAAAACTTTGAAAAATCTGTAGAAAATGACAGGAAGTGACATCACACCAGGGACACTCACTCCAGTCAAAGTTTATCCATAATTTACACAAAGAAACTATTTTTTTTTAACCCTAATTCAACAAAATAAAGTAACACAAATGAGTTTTTGCCCAGTCTTTTCTGGGTAATTTCCTAGTGTGATGCCATCAATAACAAACAGGAAGTGAAATTATAAACCTACAAAATATGCTATTCTGTGATTTTTTAAAATAATTTTTAGCACAATTCAAAACATATTTATTTTAACTGCATTTTAATTCAATGCATTGTCCGACCTATAGGGGGCCCTTTAAAGCAAAAATGTAACAATGATGTAGCATGTTGTTGTTGTTGTTGTTGTTGGGGTTTTTAGTGTTTTTCTTGCACTGAATAACGTATTTATTTCTCCTGCTTGTCTTCATGGAGAAAATGTTGTGGCTCCTTTGGCTATAATATTCCATAGTACGGCATAAAACATATTTATCTCCCTGAAAAATGTTCTGAAGTGTGGTTTTGTCTTACATGGAACAGTGCTTTATATGCAAAGACGGAACTAACTGCCGTCCAACAGTTAGCGCTTTCCACTTTGTGTCACATCACAACATAAACATACATTCAATTTAGCCAAAATACAAACAATTGCTTTTACTTATGCCAGAATATTTTTACACCCAAGTATTTTTCAGATGATAAAGTAACAACAGAGTACACGTTGGCTCCTCACCTGTGTCCCTGAGCGCCGTCACACATAAGTCTACTTTAGAGGAGATTTATAGATATGTAAATCACAGTGGAGCCTCTCTCGTGCTTGCTCTTTGTCTGGGGCCATTTTTCATTTTTTTCGTACTCACAATCTGTCTGAAAGTGTGTTTAATGGCTTCCCGGGGGCTTCGGGCTCAAATGTATTCGGTGTCTGAGTGCAGTTGCGGGAATCTCCCCTGGTGAGACCGAACCTCCCTGAGTCACGCCGTGGCTCCGGCCTAAAAACGCCCAGCTCTCCCGTTTGACTTGGACGGCGGCGTCGGGCGAGCAAAATGTGCAGTTTAAACCTCTTTTCAAATCAATAAATCCTACTTAGCGTTAGATTTACAGATGATGAACACTTGTAATTGACATATGACTCACAGCGACATCAAAACGAACCTGATTTAAAAGTATTATGTCACCTTTTGTGTTTAAATATTTCATGTCAGACGAACACGTACGTTTTAAATAAATAATCTCCTCTCATCATATAAATCCTGAAATGGAAAAAAGGTGATAAAAGTTAAGTTACTGCTGTTATTACCCAACTTTTTCTTGCTTTTATCGGTCGTTAATTGCATTTGTTAAACAGTACAGTGCTAAATAAAACGTTTTTATTCATATTTTCATCTTTTTTATGTCGTACTGATGTGGATAAATATCAAGTAATTGCCATGAAGTTGTTAAAGTTGTAAAACCATACGACACCCGAATATGAAACTTTCATAATATACAATTATTTCAGTAAACTTTAAATGTCATTATCGCAAAGAGATTGGACCCCCGCCGAGGAACATACAATGGGATAATGTATTTATTTGCAGTTAAAGCAGATGGTTGTTAACACCGAGTTGTAATTTGAGTATAAATGACAACAGCACATTTGGGAGAAGAATAACCGGCTTAATCCAGAACGAAGAGGCAGACGCTCTCGGCGGGCGTCCTTTTGTTAAACTCATTTCACTTCGGATTAAAACGGAGAGATGGCGATTTGTTTTCTGTCTTCAGCGATCGATTGACGGAGAATCGGAGAATTAATACAAGATACAGTAAGAGAGATCATGAATTGTATCGATAGTAAAAGGAAAAACATAGTATATAAATGTAGAAGAAAGAAAGGAATGAAAGAAGGAAACAATATGTATAAATAAAGATAAGTCGGGGCTAGACAAAAGACAGATTGGGTAAAATAGAAATGCTAATTTAAAAAGTGAGGCAACCAAGAAAAAAAAGGAAATGAAAGATAGAAAGAAGTAAAAAAATATGTATAAATAAAGACAAGACGGGGCTAGAATTGAAAATACTAATTTAAAAAGTGAGGCATCCAAGAAAAAGAAAGAAAGAAGTAAAAAATATGTATAAATAAAGACAAGATGGGGCTGGAATTGAAAATACTAATTTAAAAAGTGAGGCATCCAAGAAAAAAAAGGAAAAGAACGATAGAAAGAAGTAAAAAAATATGTATAAATAAAGACAAGACGGGGCTAGACAAGACAGATTGGGTAAATTAAAAAGTGAGGCCTCCAAGAAAAAATAAAATAAAAAAAATTAAGGTTCTGTCCAATTTATGCAAAAAAAATCATTTTCATATTCAGGCAATTGTGATTTTTCTCGCATTTTTTTCACCCTTTTTTAGGTACATTTATGTTTCACAAAATGGCATTAAACATGTTTATTTTATTCGATTATAGGGGATTTTATTGTTGAAAACGCATAAAACAAAAAACCTGCAAACCCGGCCTGGTCATGTTCCCTACTCGTCTCCATGGCGATGGATGGATTCAGGCAAAGACGGTGTTTGTTTTTGCCGTAATAAGGCCATTAAAAGTGTAGTTATTGTAGTTTCACCTCATTTCCTTTTGTATTTTCTTTTCTATTTGCTGCTGGTGATCGATAAATTGTCCCGCATCTCTTTATAGTAAGACACAAAGGCAATTAACACACGCTTACACTTTTAGACCAAACGTATACACTATAACTCCATTTAACGCCAAGGCAAACGACGACAAAGGAGCTACATGTGAAGTAAGGCGATATTTTAACATCCTAGACTTTTATATCAACCGCGATTGTCAAGATAAGTCACTCTGAGTCACACTTCAGCGAAAGGATTTCAACAACAGACGACTTTTCTTTAGCGCCTCATTGAGTTTCTTTTGTCCAACACGCACGACTTTTACATGCGCCGGCCAAGTCCGCTTCAAATCCATGTTTAAAACGCACAAACCCGAGAAATACGATTGAACTACGATCCCAAAACACATCTGGAAAGGTCCATGAGTGTCAGGATGATTAGGTTAGTTGATAATTGTGATTATTTAGGTCACAATATAATCGAAAAGCCAATAAATAATGATCACAATCATTTTAGAAGCAAAATTAAGTATTTTTTAGTTCAATCCATAGTCCATAAAATAGACCTAAACGTATATAACTTTTTTATATGGCTGTTTTTGTCAAATTTAACTTTATTTTGTCGTTTAGAAAGCTACATTTTGTAAAGCCAGGCACAAACGTGAGGAATAGTGACACGTTAGACAATGTTGTTAAGTCACAGTCTCATGTAAATCACAGTAATCATGAAAAATCGTGATGTTTTTTTTCCCCTCACAATGATCGTAACACAAAAACCTGCTTCCGTGGCATCCGTGGTGCTTAATCCTGTTGCGTGTGACAGTGTAGTCAGATTAGGGAAAAGCCAGTAACAGATTAGACTGTGTTTGAACGCGTACTCGCTCGTTTTTACATCAGCAGAGACAATAACGACGGCCCCTCCGCCGCGGACGAGCACGTGTTGTGTTGTTTCGGTGCGTTAAAGTGAAGCGAGGTAGTTCTAGCGTGTCAGAAAATCAAACGTAAAGCCAAAGACTGAATTGAGCGGGCGCTGTGAGACGTTTGAGCGCTAAAACTCAAAACGCAACACACAAAGACATAAACGTGTATGTGCCTTCTCTGATTTAGGGGCTGCCACTCGCTTGTCTCTTTTTTGTGCAGGGTAAAAACACCACGGCCTAATGGGAAAAAGACGGTAACTTTGTTTTGACGGATGAAGATGGGAAAGTATATGTGGGGATGACAAAACCACATGTTTGGAGAGAATTCAGCTGGAAAGATGTGTCATGTTTTTTCAGTGTTAAGAGTGTTATTTTTATTTAGAGTATAGGAGGTTATTTATAAGAGGTTTTTTTTTATTATTGTAATTATTTTTTTAAGAGTTTTGTCTTTTAAATAAGTTATCTGTTTCTTTATTATAATGCTTGTGTACCTAATCTGTGTTGCAACATTGGAATCTCCCCATTGTGGGACAAACAAAGGTTATCTTATCTTATCTTATCTCATCACAACTTTATGTCAAACTGCTCAATATTCACAAGGATTCATCACAACCGCTGAAGAAAACTGTGGTTGCCCGGAGATAAACCGTTAGCATGTTCTTTTGGGACCGTCCTGTCACTCAACGTCCCACTGGATTCCAGAACTATGCACTTGGGCCTCAGGACTCCTGCCATGGACACAATGAACAGATACCTCTGGAAAAAGGCTCCACAAATGGCACCAACAATTCAGACTGGACCCACATTACACTGTTACACTGGACATTCGCAAAATGGAAAATAAATATATTTGTACTTGATCTGAAAAGGGAAATATCTGACGGACTGTGGAGTAAATGGGACGTTTGTTTGTGCCACAATTTGGTTTATTTGTTTCATGTTTGTCTGCTGTTCTCTCTCTGGCCTTGTTCTGTTCTGTGTTGTTTTTTTGTCTTTTCTTCTATGTTTATTCCTTACATTTGTAAAATCCAGGACATTTGGGTTTGGATGGTACCACAGCTCCATCGCGCCAGTTTCGCTTCGCACATTCACACACGTCTCCGGTTCAATATCGAGCCGGCGAACGCTCGACCGCCGAGCGTCTTTTCAGTTCGTCGCTGCCGTCGTTGCATAAGGAGAGCGGAAAATTACAGACCCTTTATGTATACTGCACGGGGTAAAGTAGGCCAGCCTGTTACGTAACGCCCTGACAGGTTTGAACTGTGCACGGAGCTCCCTGCAGATACAGTACGTGACCCAGAAATCCCATGAGTCCTTTTTTATTCTTTGCAGCGTGCAACTATGTAACTGTACAGCGCACGCGTTCCCTTCACGCTCAAACGGTCTGTGCTTTTTCTAAACAACGAGCGACGAACGGCGACTAACATCTCACTAAACACGGGAAATGTATTACTCAACACATTACAATACTACAACGCTACAACACACTACAACGCTACAATACTACAACGCTACAACACACTACAACGCTACAATACTACAACTCTACAACACACTACAACGTTACAATACTACAACGCTACAACACACTACAACGCTACAACACACTACAATGCTACACTACAACGCTACAATACTACAACACACTACAACGTTACAATACTACAACGCTACAACACACTACAACGATACAACACACTACAACGCTACAATACTACAACGCTACAACACACTACAACGTTACATTACTACAACGCTACAACACACTACAACGCTACAATACTACAACTCTACAACACACTACAACGTTACAATACTACAACGCTACAACACACTACAACACTACAACACACTACAATGCTACACTACAATGCTACAATACTACAACACACTACAATGTTACAATACTACAACGCTACAACACACTACAACGCTACAATACTACAACTCTACAACACACTACAACGTTACAATACTACAACGCTACAACACACTACAACGCTACAACACACTACAATGCTACACTACAACACTACAACACACTACAACGTTACAATACTACAACGCTACAACACACTACAACGCTACAACACACTACAATGCTACACTACAATGCTACAATACAACAACACACTACAATGCTACAATACTACAACGCTACAATACTACAACGCTACAACACTGCAACACACTACAACGCTACAATACTTACTACAACGCTACAACACACTACAATGCTGCAATACTACAACACACTACAATACTACAACTCTACAATACTACAACGCTACAACACGGCAACACACTACAACGCTACAATACTTACTGCAACACACTACAACGCTGCAATACTACAGCGCTACACAACACTACAACGCTACAATACTACAACGCTACAATACTACAACGCTACAATACTACAACGCTACATAGTACAACGCTACAATACAACACTACCATGCTACAATACTACAACACACTACAACACTACAAGGCTACAAAGCTACAGCACTACTACAACACAACAACATTACAATACTACACTACAATAATACAACACTACAATACTACAACACAACAATACTACACTACAATAATACAACACTACAACTACAAAACGTCTTTAAAATGAACGCTAACTCTAACCTAAAATTGTCAGTAGCCATGTTTCCTGTCTCATAAGTCATAAGTCACTAAATTTTTCGTAAGTATGTAAACAAATGCCGTGCCTTTTCTAAACAACGAGCGACGACCGGCGAACAACATCTCACTAAACACAGGAGAAATGTATTTCTCAGCGAAGTTTTTGCACAGTCTTTTTCTTTTTTTTTGGTTTCCTGCAGAGGTTGAGATGGATGCATTTTTCTTCTGGGCTTTCTAGGGCAGACGCTGCAGCAGTTTCTTTACAGTCGGCACAAAACGGCGGACACTGTAGAAGAGGAACACAAACCCTTTGAGTGAAGAGGAAAGTACTGACATATGACGCCGCCTGTGATGATGATGCTGATGCCGTGTGTGCTCTGTTATGCCATCATATACATCTGTGTTGGAAACCTTTGTCCCGCCTTGTGTTTGTATTGAAATGTCACGTAATTTTAAGCCTGATTTTCTGAGTCAAACCACAAAGTGACAATGTGTGACTGTAGGCGGCATGTTTGAGTATTTTAGAGTTAAAAACAGACATAAATTGTGATCTAATTTATAACAAAACTTGCACTGAATAACTTAGTGCCCTTTTTTCTCTATTGCTTTGGCTATAATATTCCACAGTACGGCATAAAACATATTTATCTCCCTGCAAATGTTCTGAAGTGTGGTTTGTCTTACATGGAACAGTGCTTTATATGCAAAGACTGTTAACTGCCATCCAACGCTTTCCACCTTCTGTCATATTAAAACATATTAAACATACAATTATTGAAAAGTCATGTTATATGTCATTTTAAGCCTCATTTTCTCAGTCAAACCACAAAGTGACAATGTATGACCATAGACGGTTTGAATAGTTTGGAGTTAAAGCCAAACATAAACATACTGTGCGACTATAAACTTGACCAACATGGTCAAACTAGTACATTACAGGCAATTTTGTTTGTAAAAATATTAATATATATGTTTTTCGACATGTGTTTGCAAAATCTTAAAAGCAATTTTATTTCATGAGGCACAAAACCATGTCCCACCCTCCACCTTCTGCCCGATAGAATGTGTTTACTTCTATACTACAAAACTACAACGCTACAATGCTACAACACTACCACGCTACAACCCTACGAAGCTACAATGCTACAACACTATAATACTACAATACTATACTACTACAACACTACAATTATACAACACTACAATACTATAACACTACAATAATATAACACTACAATACTATAATGCTACAACACTACAATAATACAACATGACAATACTACAATGCTACAACACTACAATAATACAACACTACAATGATACAACACTACAATACTACAACACTACAATAATACAACGCTACAATACAACGCTACAATAATACAACACTACAATACTACAATAATACAACACTACAATAATACAACGCTACAATAATACAACACTACAATAATGCAACATTACAATACTACAACGCTACAACAACACAATAATACAACACTACAATACTACAACACTACAATAATACAATGCTACAATAATACAACACTACAATACTACAACACTACAATACTACAACGCTACAACAACACAATAATACAACACTACAATACTACAACACTACAATACTACAACGCTACAACAACACAATAATACAACACTACAATACTACAACGCTACAACACTACAATACTACAACACTACAATACTACAACGCTACAATAATACAACGCTACAATAATGCAACATTACAATACTACAACAACACAATAATACAACACTACAATACTACAACGCTACAACACTACAATACTACAACACTACAATAATACAATGCTACAATAATACAACGCTACAATAATACAACACTACAATAATGCAACACTGCAACACTACATTACTACAATAATACAGCACTACAACACTACAACGCTACAACTACAAAACCTCTTTAAACTCCAACCTAAAATCATCAGGAGCCATGTTTCCTGTCTCATAAATTATTCACAAAATGTTTCGTTAGTATGTAAACAAATGCATTAATCTGCAAATTTCGCCTGTGATTTTGTGAATAAATCAATCACACAATCACACCACGAAACTGGGTCATATTAAACTGTGCCTGTTGCATGTAACACCACCGCTTTCGACCCTCATTATCTCACGTCGGACAATCCAAGCCCGGTCATTATCATTATTATCGGCCCCATAAATGACACAAGTTTAATAATCCGGAGCAATATAGACACAACGGTCTCTCAGATGCTCGGCGCCGCTTTATAAGTCTCATCTCGTGTTAGTGGCTCTTTCGGCCGCCGTAAAGTGGGTTTTAAGAGATCGCAGCTCGAAATAAATGAAGTCGTTTTTCACCGCCGTCCCCGCAGCGTGCGTTTTACACTCCACCGAACCAATAATTGCGTGTGTGTGTTCGTGTATGTGTGTTCGTGTGTGTTTGTGTGTGTGTGTGTCCATGTGTGTGTTCGTGCATGTGTGTTCGTGTGTGTGTGTGTCCATGTGTGTGTGTTTGTGTATGTGTGTTCGTGTGTGTTTGTGTGTGTGTTCGTGTGTGTGTTCGTGTGTGTGTGTGTGTTCGTGTGTGTGTGTTCGTGTATGTGTGTTCGTGTGTGTTTGTCCATGTGTATGTGTGTTCGTGTGTGTGTTCGTGTGTGTTTGTCCATGTGTATGTGTGTTCGTGTGTGTGTTCGTGTGTGTGTGTTCATGTGTGTGTTCGTGTGTGTGTGTTCGTGTGTGTTTGTCCATGTGTATGTGTGTTCGTGTGTGTGTTCGTGTGTGTGTGTTCGTGTGTGTGTGTTCGTGTGTGTGTGTTCGCGTGTGTGTTTGTGTGTGTGTGTTCGTGTGTGTGTGTTCATGTGTGTGTTCGCGTGTGTGTTCGTGTGTGTGTTCGTGTGTGTGTGTGTTCGTGTGTGTGTGTCCGTGTGTGTGTGTTCGTGTGTGTGTGTTCGTGTGTGTGTGTGTTCGTGTTTGTGTGTTCGTGTGTGTGTGTTTGTGTGTTCGTGTGTGTGTTCGTGTGTGTTTGAGTGTTCGTGGTTATTGTCGCAGCGTTCTGTTGCGGGACGGCCCGATCCAAAGCGGATTTAAGGAGGATTCCCTTTCCAAAATTTACCGTGACACTCGTGAACCGCCCCCCCCTCCCACGGCGCTAACGGCTACGCTGCTCAAAAGTAGGATCACTGTGATTTTTTTTATTGAGGGAGAAATAATAGCTACGGGCTAATTGGAATTCATTTAAATCTTTGACAAAACAGTCTGAATCACTTCCGACGTGTTTTCCCCCTCGCAGCCAGTCGCGATGTTGTTTTGGATTACATACAAAACGCTGTTTTTTTTCCCCGCTTCCGTCTTCTGGCAAAAAGAATGGGGGGAGAAAAAGGGAATAATTGCATAGATGAGAGGCAGAGATCCTTGGCTAGAGGTCATGTGTTTGATAAACGACGTCTCCGCCTGCAATGCATGTTAAGTGACTATCGGTGTAATTATCCGACGTGCCATAAATGTGTCTGATGCGGCGGCTTTTTCCAGCGTTCGGCGTGGCCCGTCCGGCGGCGCCTCAGACGGGCCGATGGACACGCGGGAGGCTGAAGGTTATTGGACCAGCAGACGAAAGGTCAAGGGAGGGACTCGGTGTGCGGCGCGGGGCCCAATCAGGCGTCGCTCCGGCTGGTTTAATGAAAATCTGGAGTGAGATTTCCTCTTCCTCTCGATGTGTATCTGAGGTCGAAGAACAGGAAAGCTTATTAAAAGAGAACATGTTGAATATGAAATGATTCTGCTCGATATTTTGATGTCGGTTAAGGTGTTTGGTTATGATGAGCCATGTGACTGTTTAGCGGGAATTGACTCAAATGAAAACATATTTGTTTAGTTTTTATTGGACCAAAATGGCGGTGAGCGGGTTTTCATCTCCACAAAAAGTATTAGATTTGAGATTTATGTTTTAATAATTGCTTAACTAACATCCATCCATCCATCTTCTGCCGCTTTATCCGGGGCCGGGTCGCGGGGGCAGCAGTCTGAGCAGGGACTCCCAGACTTCCTTCTCCCCAGACACTTCCTCTAACTCCTCCGGGGGGATCCCGAGGCGTTCCCAGGCCAGCCGAGAGACATAGTCTCTCCAGCGTGTCCTGGGTCTTCCCCGGGGCCTCTTCCCGGTGGGACATGCCTGAAACACCTCCCGAGGGAGGCGCCCAGGAGGCATCCGGTACAGATGCCCGAGCCACCTCAGCTGGCCCCTCTCGACGTGGAGGAGCAGCGGCTCTACTCCGAGCTCCCCACGGCGGAGGAAACTCATTTCGACCGCTTGTATCCGCGATCTTGTTCTTTCGGTCACTACCCAAAGCTCATGACCATAGGTGAGGGTAGGAACGTAGACCGACCGGTAAATAGAGAGCTTTGCCTTTCGGCTCAGCTCCCTCTTCACCACAACGGTCCGATGCAGCGACTGCATCACTGCAGCCGCTGCACCGATCCAACTGTCGATCTCACGCTCCATCCTTCCCTCACTCGTGAACAAGACCCCGAGATACTTGAACTCCTCCACTTGGGGCAAGGACACCCCACCCACCTGGAGAGGGCAAGCCACCTTTTTCCGGTCGAGAACCATGGCCTCGGATTTGGAGGTGCTGATTCTCATCCCAGCCGCTTCACACTCGGCTGCAAACCGTCCCAGTGCATGTTGCAGGTCCGGGTTTGATGGAGCCATCAGGACAACATCGTCTGCAAACAGCAGAGATGAGATCCTGTGGTCCCCAAACCGGACACCCTCCGACCCCTGACTGCGCCTAGAAATTCTGTCCATAAAAATTATGAACAGAACCGGTGACAAAGGGCAGCCCTGGCGGAGTCCAACATGCACTGGGAACAGGTCTGACTTACTGCCGGCAATGCGAACACAGCTCCTGCTCCGGTCATACAGGGACCGGACAGCCCTGAGCAAAGGGCCCCGGACCCCGTACTCCCGGAGCACCCCCCAAAGGACACCCCGAGGGACACGGTCGAAAGCCTTCTCCAGGTTGGGCAAACTCCCATGAACCCTCGAGTACCCGATGGAGGGTATAGAGCTGGTCCAGTGTTCCACGACCGGGACGAAAACCACTCTGCTCCTCCTGAATCCGAGGTTCGACTATCGGTCGAATTCTCCTCTCCAGTACCTTGGAATAGACCTTACCCGGGAGGCTGAGGAGTGTGATCCCTCTGTAGTTGGAACACACCCTCCGGTCCCCCTTCTTAAACAGTGGGACCACCACCCCGGTCTGCCAGTCCAGAGGCACGGTCCCCGACCGCCACGCGATGTTGCAGAGACGTGTCAACCAAGACAGTCCTACAACATCCAGATACTTTAGGTACTCAGGGCGGATCTCATCCAACCCCGGAGCCCTGTTTGCGAACAACCTCAGTGACTTCAGCTTGGGTGATGGATGAGCCAGCCTCCGAGTCCCCGGTCTCTACTTCCTCTTCGGAAGACGTGACTGAGGGATTAAGGAGATCCTCAAAGTATTCCTTCCACCGTCCGACGACATCCCCAGTTGAGGTCAGCAGGCCTCCACCCGCCCCGTAAACGGTGTTGGTGAGACACTGCTTCCCCCTCCTGAGGCGCCGGACGGTTTGCCAGAATTTCTTTGGTGCCGACCGATAGTCCTCCTCCATGGCCTCCCCGAACTCCTCCCAGGCCCGGGTTTTTGCCTCTGCGACAGCACGAGCCGCGGCTCGCTTGGCCTGCCGATACCCGTCGATGACCTCCGGAGACCTACAAGCCAGAGTGGCCTGATAGGCCTCCTTCTTCAGTCTGACGGCATCCCTTACTTCCGGTGTCCACCACCGGGTTCGGGGGTTGCCGCCACGACAGGCACCGGAGACCTTGCGACCACAACTCCGAGCAGCCGCATCAACAATGGAGGCGGAGAACATGGTCCACTCGGACTCAATGTCCCCAACCTCCCCCGGGACATGGGAGAAGCTCTCCCGGAGGTGCGAGTTGAATAACCTACTGACAGAGGGCTCCACAAGACGTTCCCAACAGACCCTCACAATGCGCTTGGGTCTGCCAAGTCTGTCCGGCTTCCTCCTCCGCCAGCGGATCCAACTCACCACCAGGTGGTGATCGGTTGACAACTCTGCCCCTCTCTTCACCCGAGTGTCCAAGACACGCGGCAGGAGGTCTGATGACACGACAACAAAGTCGATCATTGACCTCCGGCCTAGGGTGTCCTGGTGCCATGTGCACTGATGGACACCCTTGTGCTTGAACATGGTGTTCGTTATGGACAATCCGTGGCTAGCACAGAAGTCCAATAACTGAACACCGCTCGGGTTCAGTTCAGGGAAGCCGTTCTTCCCGATCACCCCTCTCCAGGTGTCACTGTCATTGCCCACGTGGGCGTTGAAGTCCCCCAGTAGAACAACGGAGTCCCCGGTCGGTGCACTGTCCAGTACCCCTCCCAAGGACTCCAAGAAGGCCGGGTACTCTGCACTGCTGTTCGGCCCGTAGGCCGCCACAACAGTGAGAGACCTATCCCCCACCCGAAGGCGGAGGGACGCGACCCTCTCGTTCACCGGGGTAAACTCCAACACGTGGCGGCTCAGCTGAGGGGCTATCAGCAAGCCCACACCAGCCCGCCGCCTCTCCCCGCGGGCAACACCAGAGAAGTGGCGCGTCCAGCCCCTCTCGAGGAGATGGGTTCCAGAGCCCAAACTGTGCGTGGAGGTGAGGCCGACTATATCTAGTCGGTATCGCTCAACCTCCCGCACAAGCTCAGGCTCTTTCCCCCCCAGCGAGGTGACATTCCATGTCCCCAGAGTTAGTCTCTGTGTCTGGAGATCTGGTCGCCGAGGCCCCTGCCGTCGACTGCCGCCCAGATCTCTCTGCACCGGCCCCTTATGGATCCTCCTGCGGGTGGTGGGCCCACGGGAGGGCGGCCCCACGTCGCTCTTTCGGGCTGTGCCCGGCCGGGCCCCGTGGGGTAAGACCCGGCCACCAGGCGCTCGCCATGGAGCACCCATCCCAGGCCTGGCTCCAGGATGGGGCCCCGGTGACGCCAATCCGGGCGTCGTTAACGGCCTTGTTCGTGTCGTCGTCATAAGAGGCTTCTGAACCGATCTTTGTCTGACCCGTCACCTAGGACCTGTTTGCCTTGGGAGACCCTACCAGCACTCAAACCCCTCCACCACGTTAAGGTGTCGGTTCAAGGAGAGGTGCTTAACTAACATCTAGTTTTTTTCTATGCGGCGTTCTCTCTGATCTTGTTCTGTTTTTGTATTAGATGCTTAACTAACATCTAATACAAAAACAGAACAAGATCAGAGAGAACGCCGCATAAAAAACTAAATTTAAAGCACATAAGGTCTCAAGTAAACATCTCATTTTGTCCAAGTCTGCCAAATGTGACCATTTTCTATATTATTTTTAAAATTTTGATTATTTTTAAAGTTCACATTTTAAAAGTGTCCAGGATAATTGACAAAAAGACTGGCAGGACTTAAGCAGGTCTAAAGCAGGTCTAAAGCAGGTCTAAAGCAGGTCTAAAGCAGGTCTAAAGCAGGTCTAAAGCAGGACTAAAGCAGGACTAAAGCAGGACTAAAGCAGGACTAAAGCAGGACTAAAGCAGGTCTAAAGCAGGTCTAAAGCAGGACTAAAGCAGGACTAAAGCAGGACTAAAGCAGGACTAAAGCAGGTCTAAAGCAGGTCTAAAGCAGGACTAAAGCAGGACTAAAGCAGGACTAAAGCAGGTCTAAAGCAGGTCTAAAGCAGGACTAAAGCAGGTCTAAAGCAGGTCTAAAGCAGGACTAAAGCAGGACTAAAGCAGGACTAAAGCAGGACTAAAGCAGGTCTAAAGCAGGTCTAAAGCAGGACTAAAGCAGGACTAAAGCAGGACTAAAGCAGGTCTAAAGCAGGTCTAAAGCAGGACTAAAGCAGGACTAAAGCAGGTCTGAAGCAGGACTAAAGCAGGACTAAAGCAGGACTAAAGCAGGACTACTGCAGGTCTTAAGCGGGTCTAAAGCAGGACTAAAGCAGGACTAAAGCAGGACTAAAGCAGGTCTAAAGCAGGACTAAAGCAGGACTAAAGCAGGTCTTAAGCAGGTCTAAAGCAGGACTAAAGCAGGTCTAAAGCAGGACTACAGCAGGTCTAAAGCAGGTCTAAAGCAGGACTAAAGCAGGACTAAAGCAGGACTAAAGCAGGACTAAAGCAGGTCTAAAGCAGGTCTAAAGCAGGACTAAAGCAGGACTAAAGCAGGTCTAAAGCAGGTCTAAAGCAGGACTAAAGCAGGACTAAAGCAGGTCTAAAGCAGGACTACTGCAGGTCTTAAGCAGGTCTAAAGCAGGACTACTGCAGGTCTTAAGCAGGTCTAAAGCAGGACTAAAGCAGGACTAAAGCAGGACTAAAGCAGGTCTTAAGCAGGTCTAAAGGAGGTCTAAAGCAGGACTAAATCAGGTCTAAAGCAGGTCTAAAGCAGGACTAAAGCAGGTCTAAAGCAGGTCTAAAGCAGGACTAAAGCAGGACTAAAGCAGGTCTAAAGCAGGTCTAAAGCAGGACTAAAGCAGGTCTAAAGCAGGACTAAAGCAGGTCTAAAGCAGGTCTAAAGCAGGTCTAAAGCAGGACTAAAGCAGGACTAAAGCAGGTCTAAAGCAGGTCTAAAGCAGGACTAAAGCAGGGCTAAAGCAGGACTAAAGCAGGACTAAAGCAGGTCTAGTATATAAATGAACTGACAAATTAAATAAAATAATCACATGTATTTCTGTTAGATAACCAGCAATTCCTCTAAGCCACTTTATCACTCAATACTCACCATTGATTTGACTTTTTACAAGTTTTTGAGTACTTTTACTACAAAGTTAATATTGAGTACATTGAGATACTTTTTACACCCTCCTGCTTTTTCGCGTTCTCCGTCTGTGTGAGGTTTTGATGATCAATTTCTCTGAGAGAATTCGGGAACTTCAATCGGCGCGGCTTCGTTGACCCCCCGGGGGATTAATGAAGGTTTAGCCTCGTGCTTTCACAAGCCGTCCCCTTTTTTTATTCTGCAAAAACTTTCTTGCAATTCGCTTGTCAGAAATTCCCTTTCTACCTAATCTCTGGGTTGTCAAGTTCAGCTGTAAAGACAGACACTGCGCAAGATATCTTCATTAAAACATCAAAAAAAATGTCTTCAGTATCCAGGCAGTCGCTCCTCCACAGCTGACCGCCTCTTTCGTCTGAGAGAAGCCGCTGCTATGACAATCTGTGCTTGCTTTGCACATTCTTTGCAGCCGGCGGGGGACCTGCGTGCAATAAAAAAGAAAAAAAGAGAAGGGAAAAAAAAAAAAACTTGGTGAGGGCTCGGTGGGTCGTTTCTGTGGGCGACGCGGCTGAGATCAAGGCAGCAGGAGAGGAGCCCGGGCAGGCCTGCAAACACCCCCACTCCTCTCCCCCCTCCCCTCCCCCCCGGGACCCCTGACTTTAATCACGGAGCATTGGAGCAAAGTGATGGTGAACTCCACTTGCCTTTGCACAATCTTGTTTCGAGCGCACGGTCTTCATCTCTGCCTCTTGTATTCAGCTCTCACTTGGCTCTCGCCGCTTAAGTCCTGTCAAAATAGAGGTCCAGACCAGGTACAGTTACTGCGGCACAATTTATTCATGTTCTTTGGGGAGAGAAGGAGGTTATGGAGTACATTGCCCATGATGCACGGTGGAGATTTTGTGTTTTAAACTAGGACGGAGATACAAATAAATGAGGAGCTTTGAATAATTTGTTTGGCACCGACAGTTTGAGATGTCAGCCGTGTAACAAAGGGAGAGTGGACGTGTTTGTGAAAGTATTTTACAGGAACTTGTATACGGTAAACTTCCCTCACGATGAACTTACTCAAAGCTGTATTTCAATGTTGAGTATCGTCCTGTATTCGAGCTCTGTTTTCACCTACCACTTAGGCCCGCCTACTGCCTCTGTGTTTACTTAAAATAATTAAAACATATATTATTTGAGGATCATTCATGTAGAGTTTAGAACTGTCGTGTAGCCATTTTACACCAACAATAACACATCAATGAAAACCTCCTGCCTGATACGGTGAAGTGATGCTACAAAGAGGCAGTTTTAGACCAAAATTGTGGTTTACAATGAATATAAAATGTAAACTAATTATCTGTTGTAGTGTAATATTAAAAAAGTAAAGAAAAACGATGGAGAGGTGTCATGTTTAAGATAAGATAACGGGAAAGAAAGAAAGAAGTATTTATATTAAGAGTAATCATATTAATGGGTTGAGAAGCAATCGGTTCTCGGAGGGCCGCGATTGGCCGATGACGCCAGGCGATGGGCGGGTGCTTAAAAACGGTTACGGTGCAAGAAAACAACGACTTAAACCTATAAAATAACTCATCAATAACATTTGATCGGCAAGTTGATATCGCTTTACACGAGGCTTTCAGTTTTGTCCCCGTTTTCGTTTATTTCTCGACCATTTCCTGGTTGTAAAGACGCCGTGGTCTCTTCTCTTTGCTTTTCTCGCTTTTTCCACATCCATAAAAACCCGTGGAGACAGCGGCGCTCCGTAAACGTCCGCTCGTCTCTGGCTTCTGCTGCGAAACACCTCCAGGTCCTCTCCTAATGGTCAGCGCTGCTCCTCCCCGCAGCCTTTCCTCTTCACCTTACCTCCGCACACTTAAGCTACAGATACCTGACACCATATGTTTCCCCCGCGCCGTAATGGCCGCTCCGAGCTGCGTTTTATGGCGGGGGCCGGCCTCCGGGGGCACGGCGACCGGGGACGTGTCCGGCCTTCAATTAGAGCGGCCTCTTTTCTTGCTTACCGCCGGCGACTTTATACGATTAGCCCCTCCATGGTACAGTTTACTTAGAGCCGCAATATAAAGAAAATGACACAAGCTGCAGTTTGGGTTTTACAGCCAAATCCATGTGGGGTGACATGCACAGATTGGCAAAGCGCTTAAAATGAGCCCTCAAGTAATAGTACTGCATATTACACCGGCATAAAGGGAGATAAATGTTTAATTACTTAATAGGCGAGCACATTGTACGAAGGGTCATGGACTAGATTTACAAGCCCTCGACAACGGTGATTCAAAGAGGCCGTACGACGCAAAATCTGCATCTTTTTTGGGTCATTTGGTGTCTTTTTGGTCGATTTGATTATTCGGTTTGCAGTAGAGCACGTAGAGCCTCTGCTGCCCCCTGTGGCACCTGGTGTTATTGACCAGGAAAGTCCCACTGAGCTGTAGCGTCTCTTTTTCCAGGCCCCAGAAGGGAGGAGCCTGTTGTGCATGTTTTTAGCGGTACACAGACACGGGGAGAACGTGCAAACTCCACACAGGAATGCTCCAGGCCACACAGGATCGAGCTCTGGACCTTCTTACCCTTCTTACTGTGAGGCCAGAACTCTGATAGCTACGCCACTGTGTCTCCCATCCACGTATTAGCCAGGCCCGACCCTGCTTAGCTTAGCAGAGAGCAGGCGTTCTCGAGGTGGCGTGATACTATTGGTTTACATTGATTAATACATACAAAACCTGTCATTTATGTAAGGTTGCAAACTAGGGATGGGGAATATTGACTTAAATAATAATGTTGATATATTTTTAATCATCCCAATTACTATATACAGACAATATTCTATCACAAATGCTAGTACGTGCCTGTAAATGTGGTGGTTGAAGTTCAAATATGGCTCAAAAAGTAAAAAACGACCGTAAAATTCAACACAAAAGTGCAGAAATTTAATATTTTACCCTTCTTTGGAAGATTACACAGCACATTTCTGTTCTTGTTTAATGTAATTTACCTCTTCTCACAATATACTCATTATTCTAGCTCTCCTAAACAACGCATAGTCTATTATGTAATGTCAGTATTTTCCTCACACACACAAACATATGGACGCTATACTGCTCACTGCTCCACACAGGCGCCGCACGCATTCATTTACATACAGTATAATATTGCGTAACTTAGCAACACACACAGACAATGTAGTCCTCATAATTTTTTGACTCACTGTTATTTGTTTCCGGAGCAGTGAAATGCATTTCTAACCAGAATGAGTCAGTTACAGTTCCTTTTCCTTTTCTTTGCCTAATTAAGGGCCTTTGTTGGTTTGTTTTGGGTCCAACTTTCGGTTGCCACGGCTGCGGTTAGAGTCTACAGCAGATTAGCTGAATATACTCAAAAAGGGCCTAAATTTAAGTTGTGACATCCATTTTCCGAGTTCACGGGCCGGAGCTCGTCAGTGACTCACTTTTGTCATTCTGGGAGTCTAGTGACATTTGCCACATTGTAATGGACTGATAATGGATTTGCTGACCTTAAACAACTTTCGGAGACATTTAAAAAACAGAAATAGCTCACTGATGACCAAAAACATGAGGTTTGGTTTAGTGTATTGAATCTCTGTGTAAAAGTGGGATGGATCGATGCGTGTTCGTCTGCACAGCCTCTTTAGCCGTCGCCCAAACTCTTGTGGTATTTTGTCTGGTTTAATATTTCCATGTACAAGGCTGTTTCTGCATTACTGTTGTTTTTTTTTAACAGCCCAGAATAGGTCGCGTAGAGATGCTTTCGAGTTAGTTCAGCATTTTATTACCTTCTTTTTTTTACCTTTTTCATTTTGTCATCTTATACTGAGGCTATTCCCAGATAAGCAGAAGAACGCTCCTGTTATCGACTCAGCTCCGGTCCATGTTAAAGAGGCCGACAGTCTCTTCTTTTAAGACCAGGCTTTAAACGTCCCTCTCTGTTCCTCTGCTCATGGTCAGGACAGTGTGGAACTCTGGGGGAAGTATGGCAGCTGGAGCACTGTCCTCTGCTTCTGACGACGTTTACTATCGACAATATTTCATATTTATATCACATGTTTTTCTCCTTCTTCCACTTCCCTCTGGGGCTGTTTCAGACACTGTAGATGCAGATGCTCCTCGGTTGCCTGGAGGAACGCGCTCTACTCCAGATGAACGGCTCTTCATCTGCCTGGATGAACTGTCTCTAGATGAACTGCCTCTAGATGAACCTGTCTCTAGATGAACCTGTCTCTAGATGAACCTGTCTCTAGATGAACCTGTCTCTGGATGAACTGTCTCTAGATGAACTGCCTCTAGATGAACCTGTCTCTAGATGAACCTGTCTCTGGATGAACTGCCTCTAGATGAACTGCCTCTAGATGAACTGCCTCTAGATGAACCTGTCTCTGGATGAACCTGCCTCTAGATGAATTGCCTCTAGATGAACTGCCTCTAGATGAACCTGTCTCTAGATGAACCTGTCTCTAGATGAACTGCCTCTAGATGAACCTGTCTCTGGATGAACTGCCTCTAGATGAACCTGTCTCTAGATGAACTGCCTCTATATGAACTGCCTCTAGATGAACCTGTCTCTAGATGAACTGCCTCTAGATGAACTGTATCTAGATGAACTGCCTCTAGATGAACTGTATCTATATGAACTGCCTCTAGATGAACCTGTCTCTAGATGAACTGCCTCTAGATGAACCTGTCTCTAGATGAACTGCCTCTAGATGAACTGTATCTAGATGAACTGCCTCTAGATGAACTGTATCTATATGAACTGCCTCTAGATGAACCTGTCTCTAGATGAACTGCCTCTAGATGAACTGCCTCTAGATGAACTGTATCTATATGAACTGCTTCTAGATGAACCTGCCTCTAGATGAACTGTCTCTAGATGAACTGCCTCTAGATGAACTGTATCTATATGAACTGCCTCTAGATGAACTGCCTCTAGATGAACTGTCTCTAGATGAACTGCCTCTTGATGAACTGTATGTATATGAACTGTCTCTAGATGAACTGTATCTATATGAACTGCCTCTAGATGAGCCTGTCTCTAGATGAACTGCCTCTAGATGAACCTGTCTCTAGATGAACTGCCTCTAGATGAACCTGTCTCTAGATGAACTGCCTCTTGATGAACTGTATGTATATGAACTGTCTCTAGATGAACTGTATCTATATGAACTGCCTCTAGATGAGCCTGTCTCTAGATGAACTGCCTCTAGATGAACCTGTCTCTAGATGAACCTGTCTCTAGATGAACTGCCTCTAGATGAACCTGTCTCTAGATGAACCTGTCTCTAGATGAACCTGTCTCTAGATGAACCTGTCTCTAGATAAACAGCTCTCTTCTTCTGGCTCCACAGATTATCTACAAATTGAAGCGAGTCACTGTGGTTCTCCCCGAGGTTTTCACATTTTCCCAGAAGGTCTTGTTGTTTTCCCTTGCAGAGGAGGGTCTAAGGCCAGCGGACGCTGACATTATCCAGTTGCTAATTGAACACTGTGTAATTGGTTTTTCACTGTCGCCCATCGAGGCGCTGCTGTTGTGATTTTGGGCGTTACAAAAATAGATAGAAAAATGTAATTGAATTGGATGGATCAATAACTCCTCTGGTAGAAGGTCCGCCACCTGCTTGTCTCCATGGAGATCTTATAAACTGTATATCTCCATGGAGACAAGCAGGTGACCTTAGACTGCTCTATTCTTTTTACTGTCTGTTCTGTTTTCTTTTCATTAAAAGAAAAAAATATATATATAAATTAAAAAAGAGAAAGAAAGCAAAACGAAGGAAAGAAACATTCCGTAAGCTTTGTGGAAAACATTGTTTTTCTTAAACAAGTCACTTTTATTTATTAATTTATATTGTATTTATTGGATGTTTTGCCCCAATAAAGCTTATTGGACAAGGCAGCATGAAATGGGGATGAGAGAGGGAAGGACACGCAGCAAATGTCCGAGCTGGATTCAGACTCATGACACTGCGGCCTATGGCAGGCATACGTGCTATCCACTCCACCACCGAGCGGCACATCACTTTTATTTCAGTCGATCATCAATCTCAATGAAGAGTCAGGATTTGGCTTTTGTTTGCTGTTATCTTGAGCTTTGCTTGTTCTTTTCTGGGTTTTAGAACATATCAGGAGGTTTATTCTCGATCACAAAAACATTGGACATTGGTGATATGTTTATGTCATCATCCAATCAGAACGCAGAATGAGCCTCACATGGGTCAGAATTGTCCGTTTCAAAGCCAGATCTCACGTGCGCATGCTTTTTTGTTTCAGTTTAGCACGCGCAACCCGTTTTGCATCTGCGCAAACGCTCGGTCAACCTGGGCCTAAGCGCGAGAGTCCTTTAAGCAGACATGAATTGAAAAAAAAAAAAGAAATAAGCAAGTTATTTCTGCTGTAGTCACACTCTTTTAAAATTTGACCTTCACGCTGTTTCCACAAATGCATCTATCCACCCAACCACATCGAGAAGCTGCTCAGCACAGCACAGAATTAGATTAGCATGCATATGGAAAAGAGAAAAAAAACCTCATATGTACTTTTATTGCGCGCAGCCTGAAGCGACATTAGCATTTTAGCTGCTCCCGTACACTATGCGCCCGTAAAAAGCCGCCGAGTCAATCTGCCGCCGCGACCTCAGCTCCATGACAGCTGTGTTGCTTGGCAGCCGTCAAAATAACAAATGACACCTGAAGCGGCATCTCCGTTTTGAAACTAATTTCCTCTCGTGGCGCACCGGGGGAAGAGAAACGCTATTGAAGTTACCATAGCGATTCAATTTAACCAGCTCTCAACCCTCCCCCTCTCGCCGGCTCCCCCCCTCTCGCCGCCTCCCCCCCTCTCGCCGCCTCCCCCTCTCTTCCACTTCCTCCTCTAGAACAAAAAATGCAAACATTTCTGGGAGGAATTCCCTGGGTTGCGCGAGCTGCTCCGAAGACATCAGAGGGAAGAGGTTTTGGGTGAGCGAGGTCCCTGCGGAGATCCCCGCTCTCGCACGCATCCTGGAGGAACTGCTGGGGCAAGAAGTTCCACAAAACATTGTTAATTTCAAGGAATTTTAAGGACTTTTTCCGCAGCCTGCATAGAATAGAAAAAGACTGCCGGTGTGTTTAGAGGCGAGGAGAGAGTGTGAATAATGCTCGGTTTATGTGGGGAGTTTTAGGGTTTCCCCTGTGGTAAGAAAGAGAGATCATTGTTGCTCCTTAATTGTTGTTTATGTTAATTTTGGCGAGGAGTAGTGTTGAATATTGCACCAGGATGATTGTGTCACAGTATTGCACATGAGTATGACAGTATTGCACATGATTATAACAATATTGCACATGAGTATGACAGTATTGCACATGATTATTACAATATTGCACATGATTATGACAGTATTGCACATGAGTATAACTGTATTGCACATGAATATGACAGTATTGCACATGAGTATGACAATATTGCACATGAGTATAAATTGCACATGAGTATGACAGTATTGCACATGAGTATGACAATATTGCACATGAGTATAAATTGCACATGAGTATGACAGTATTGCTCATACGTATAACTGTATTGCACATGATTATAACAATATTGCACATGAGTATGACAGTATTGCACATGATTATGACAGTATTGCACATGAGTATGACAGCATTGCACATGAGTATGACAGTATTGCACATGATTATGACAGTATTGCACATGATTATAACAATATTGCACATGAGTATGACAGTATTGCACATGATTATTACAATATTGCACATGAGTATGACAGTATTGCACATGAGTATAACTGTATTGCACATGAATATGACAGTATTGCACATGAGTATGACAATATTGCACATGAGTATAAATTGCACATGAGTATGACAGTATTGCTCATGAGTATAACTGTATTGCACATGATTATAACAATATTGCACATGAGTATGACAGTATTGCATATGATTATGACAGTATTGCACATGAGTATGACAGCATTGCACATGAGTATGACAGTATTGCACATGAGTATGACAGCATTGCACATGATTATGACAGTATTGCACATGAGTATGACAGCATTGCACATGAGTATGACAGTATTGCACATGAGTATGACAGTATTGCACGTGAGTATGACAGTATTGCACATGAGCATGACAGTATTGCACATGAGTATGACAGTATTGCACATGAGTATGACAGTATTGCACATGATTATGACAGTATTGCACATAAGTATGACAGTATTGCACATGAGTATGACAGTATTGCACATGAGTATGACAGTATTGCACATGCGTATGACAGTATTGCTCATGAGTATAACTGTATTGCACATGATTATAACAATATTGCACATGAGTATGACAGTATTGCACATGAGTATGACAGTATTGCACATGAGTATGACAGCATTGCACATGAGTATGACAGTATTGCACATGAGTATGACAGTATTGCACATGAGTATGACAGTATTGCACATGAGTATGAATCTGAATGACAAAAGTTCAGTGCTAACAGTGTTTGTTGTAGTGTCTGACTGCAGCAGAAGGTAGAGGAAACTCCACCTGAGAAGTTAACGCCTAAAAGTTCACATCACTTCAAATTAAACATGCGCAATAAGCTCGAAAATTGCCCTGAACCTTGCACAATATCTGGATGTGTCCTCTGAACTAAATCTGCGCTAAATCTTGGGTTCGAATTATGTTAATAATGGTTTTCCCACAACTTTATCCGTCATAGCTTCTTCAGGATTTCTGTCTGCTCCATTTGAGGCTCGATTTCACCTGTCCCGACTCACAGTTCTGAATTTACTTGCAATTCTAATGTCTATTGTAAATTTGAAGAGTCTGAGTCGGGCACATGGGGATTAAAAACCTGTCTTAGCTATGTTTCTCTGAATATAAAAGCACACAAATGAATGAAAATCCACAATTCCTTCAATTGAAAATGAACAGATTTGACAGACTTTTGACAAAATGGGCCGTTTTTATTGTCTTTAAACAATGAATCATTTTTTCTTTTAATTGTTGGACGTCTGCTGCTTTTATTTTGTGTCTGCTATCTCTCTGGTCGTGTTTTTTTTTTAAAAATATGTTAAATTTAAAAAAAGAAAGAAAATCTACTACACAGAAGCACGTCCAGCAGCAGGAAACCAGTTCTGCCGATTGAACGGATCCAATTTGAGCCATTTTCGATCGATATTGCAGTTTACGATGCAAAATATGTGTATCTTCTTTCATTTCGTAACCTTCACTGCTACTTTTGGTCCTCATTTGAGAAACCTGAACGAAGCCGATACGATTATTAGCTCCGTTACCGTTCGGCAGCGAGGAAAACGCAACTAATGGCGATACACGTAATTCTCGATGTAAACACGCGCTGCCAATTTCAGAAAAGCCTTATTCGGCATTTCGCCTTTGACTTTCATGCCGAGCCTAAATGTCAAGTCCTGTGTTCTTTGTGCCGCAGTCAAAGGTAACTGCTTTGCATATAATTTACTACCTCGCAGTCAAAATGTCACCCGGGTCTCGCTCCAGCCTCCTCCCGCCCATTAGGGGAGGCCTCGCTCGCTTCTCCGCACGATGTTTATTTCAAGTTCAAACGGGAAGTCTATATTTACGCCCCCCCGCCTCCTCCTCCTCAACTTCATCCGCAGAGATTTGATTTCCCTGGCCCCAAAAATAGCAGCACGACGCAGCGAATGTGTTGAATTCCCCAAACAAATAAAAGGCAACAAGGCAATTTTGTTTCCAGCCATGTTATGGCGTGTTTTTGCTCTCGTTTGTCAGAGTTGCGGGATTGCCTCTGGTGATCGACTACTATCTACACCACGTCGAGAGCTTGTTTGAACGGTGTGTTTTATTCCAGTTTTTTTGCGTGTGTTACTTTTGTGATTTGGAGATGGAAAAGGAGTGAGCAGTTTTTTTTTTTTGCCTTAGTCTCGCCATAATTGTTTTGTGAAATATTGCCAGTGTCTTATTTATTGTCTGACTACAATGGATTAAAGAGCTCTGTCAAAAATGAAAACTGTGTTCATATTTGTGGACAAAGCAGATTAGAGTCTGTAAACTAAAGTGATATCTCTGTGTCAACGGGAAGATGTTCAAAATGTATTGGTTTAGCATTCTCCATTGAAATGTTAACATGTTTCTTTGCCTTATTTGAAGTCCGTCCTTGAAGCCAGGGCGCATGAAACCCTTTAGCCCCGTTCACACGTGCAGCCCGACCTGAGGATTTACCTGGTATTTGGCCCGAGCAGTGACGTGTGTGAGTGAAACAACTGAATTCTTTGCATTTACCAGGGAAATGACAAAAGTAATGCAGGAGAGGAAATACATACATGTGAATAGAGCCGGAAAATTGCCAGTACCACTTCTCATTTGTTTGGTTCTTGGTTGCCTGGGTTACAAATGCTACAAATGAGAGACAAATGCCGGGTTAAGTGTGAGCAGAGCAAAGCCGGCAATGTCCTGGGATTGAAGCATGTGTGAACGGCGGTCAGAGCTGTACTGGGAATGATGTGGGAATCGGGCTTAAGACTCATCACTATTAACACTTTTGAACTACTTTTTCAGACTGAGAAGTGAAGCAGAGTAATCCACTAATGCTCAGCTCTATTACCAAAAAGTATTATAGCAACATACACAGCTATTTTAAAGTTTAAAATAGTGTGTAACAATGATATTCAAACAACACAGAACAGTTAGGTAATATAGCGTTAAAGGACACATATTATGTATTGTTTGTGATGTTAGTGGCCATCTACAGGCTGCAAAGCGAATGACCATGGTGAAAAAACAAGCTAGCTTGCCCCGGCACGCTAATGTAAGCATGTAGTTGTAATGAACATGATTTGACGACAGAAATGTTGATTTGAGTCTGAAAATTTATGGACTTAAAAACAGCACCTCCGGAGCTCTTCGTTTGAGTGACTTCTGTGGCCCTAAAGCAAGAGGACCTTAATCAAACCAGCATGAATGAACCATTAATGAAATCCATCATGTCATCTGTTTATATGTTTGTTATTTTTTAAGGACAAAGTAGGTTGTTTTTACCTTGACATGGTTTCGGCACGGTAGCGCAGCAGTTAGCATCGCAGTTAGCACAGCAGTTAGCACAGCAGTTAGCACTTTTGCTTCACCGCAAGAAGGTCCTAGGATCGTAAAATGTAGCATGAATGAAGATAAATACAACTCCTGCTGTTTTTTGAACAATGTTATGACAGGGTTAAGAGCTAAAAAAAAATGTAACAATAAAGATACTAAGATACTTTCTGTGTTTAACCAAAAGAACATATTTGTATGGTTTTAGATTGGCCTTCCGGATGCTACTTGACAATGCTTGATACCAAAATGTCATGTTTTTTCTTGGCACATAAGTAAATAATGTGTGTAAATATGTGTTTAGCTGACTTACTACACTGTGTATATCACGACAAACGGATTATCAGCTTGAGTTGAGCCCCTGCGGTCGTTTTAGTCCAGTTCCTTGTCTTCATCAATCCATGATCATAGTCCTCAAAGCTATGTAGAAACCGATGCTGTCTGTGATCCAAAGTCCACAGTTGTCCTCTCCTGTTCAGACGCACACAGACTTCCTTCTCCGTTTAATCCGGGCTCTTCCTTTCCTCGCCGTCTCACACCCGCCATCTGCCATCTTGGAAATCTGCCCTGAATTTTTGAGCGAGACCAAGAGTCGCTGTAGCACTATGTGAAGAAGAAAAAAAAGAAAGGAAGAAGTTGCCCGGTTGCAAATCAAAAACGACAATCAATTAAATAATTAATTACACGGATCAAAGCGAGCCCCGCGGTGAAATCTTGCTGATCTTGTACTACAGGACAGGAAATTCGCGGTTTCAGCTTTGACGCCATTTCGAGGACTTTTGACCATTTCAGAGTTGGAACGTTTTGTTTTGAATTGTCCCCCCCACCGTATTTTCCGGACTATAAGTCTCACTGGAGTATAAGTCGCACCAGCCAAAAAATGCATAATAGAGAAGAAAAAAACACATTGTTGCACTGGAGTATGAAATGCGGTTGCAAGTGTGAAAATAACAAAAAATATCACATTATAAGTCACTCCGGAGTATAAGTCGCACTGGAGTATAAATCAAAAAATGCATAATAGAGAAGAAAAAAACATATATAAGTCACACTGGAGTATGAAATGCAGTTGCAAGTGTGAAAATAACAAATAATATCATATATAAGTCGCTCCGGAGTATAAGTATATAAGTATAAATATAAGTATAAGTCGCACCCCGGCCAAAACTATGTAAAACGGTGCGACTTATCGTCCAGAAAATACGGTAATCACTCTGAAACACACAATACCACAGACATTCACTTAAATGTCTCACTTTCTGTCACTGCCGTAAAGAAGTGTATTGTTTTTTACAGTATTTTTTGTTGCCATAAATCAAAAGTCACACATAATTAATGACACAGTCCAAATTGAAGCCATCTGTGAGGATTTACGCCGCCATTACCACCATTAAAGTGCTAAGACCTGGGCTGTATAACCCTGTTTTGTGGTTTTCCTGGGTCTACAGGCCTGGGACGGTAATTGGACCCACCACATGTTGAGAATTATACTGTCGCGGAGCAGTTGGCGCAAAGTTAAGCTCAAACGGGGAAAGCCCAGACTCATGCCAGGGGAAGGGTTGACCGGACAACCCCGTGTGACCTTATACCGGAGCCGTCAGCGCGGGCAGAGGAGGGAGACACTTCCTGTTTGGTCCAGCTGCTGCCATGGCGACCGGGTGTTTATCGTACAGACAGTTGGCAGCGGAGCAATAACAGGCAGATGACACGCTCGTATGCTCATGCCTATTTATAAGCTCTGCCAGGAAGTATGCGCTGCCGCTACACACTCTAAAAACTATTCTCAAAGTTGACACGCTGACTCAAACGTAAATATATATACTTTTTAAAACAAGCTCAGATGTATTCAAATGGGTCTTACATTTGCTCTGACAATGTTTAAATCAAGGCTCAGTTCTGTATGCTTGTGAACTTTAGAAATACACTTTTCTTTAGTACATTCTATATACACTGTTTATGTTTTTACTTGTTTAAGTATATAGTAATGCATATTAAGCAGAGAAGAGCCCACTGTCAGTTTTTAATGTATATTTGTCAAGTTTTTAAAAACTCTTGCAATTGAATTCAAAATGGTATAATAATTTAGTCTTGGGCTTGTACTTGCATAAGTCTGTTCACTTTTTTTCCCTTCTTTTTAATCACATTAAAGTTAGTTATTTAACTTTTTCCTTATTTAGACTCTCTATTCATTAAAGATTATATGTTTTTACCATTCATATTTTATTTTTAATAGTTAATTTATATACATGTATGTACAAGTTCACATTGTTAAGTTTTACAGTGTGCATGGGGCATTCTGAATGAGCTGGACAGTGCCAGAGGTCTAAATGAGTTCTGAGGAAGCTGGTCTCCATGGATACGGTCCCAAACGGAGATGACTAAATGTCTCCAGTATGAACAGATGATTCACTGCCGTATCTTTCAATAATCACGTCTGAGAAATGAGGATGCTTCTCATAAACATTTATATGTTATATGAGAAGAAACAACATTAGTAACACTGATTTATTCATGCACTCTTACGCTATATGTTTTATTTTTATTATGAATACATGATGTCATAGATATAAATGTCCTGGGTGAGTGTAAGGGATCGTAGGCACAGACTGGCAGTTCATCAGTATGCCTCAGGTCAGCTGTGGCCACAGAAGTAACGTACCACTGCCAAATGTATTGGAAATCAACCAAAAACAATTGTAGAAACTATTATGTTTTATATACTTACAGATGCACTATGCGTATTTGTCAGGGGAAAGTTAGGCCACCTGCTTTTCTCCATGGAGATGTCATTACTTTGACTGGAATGTTCCACATTATAGCTTTAAAGTTCTAGTATGTATTAATTTACTTATGTTTTAATGCTTAACATACATGCATTCTTGCTGTGCATGGGGGGGCTTCTCCATAGCTCTGATCTGTAACTTGGCCTGGTGGTGCTACCTGTTTGTCTCTATGGAGAGGGATAAGTTTAATGTGAGAAAGTGGACGGCATCTCCAGGGCTTGGCTCTGGAGCATCTGATGTCACCCAAACATAACAAATGCTTTCCTGATATAGACTTCTGAATCATACATGAATTATAATCGTAACCAGGATAGATATGTAAATGCAGTAATAATACTACTACTACTACCACTACAGTAGGTTCATAATATAAGTTAGTTGAAAATGGGTTGTGGTGTTGTATTTTATTTTACTTTATTTTGAAAGCCTACAAGCTACAAGCCGGCACATGCTAAACCGGAAGTGAGTTTTGTGCTATGCGCTAGCTTAACAGCGAGAAACGTTGAGCCGATAGAAAAACAACAGCACGTGTCTTGTGTTTATTGACGATGAAAAGACCTTTCTGGGCTGTTAGCGCATTAGTCTGAGATGGAGACGTGTTCTGCGCATGTTTACAGAGCATGTGGACTTTGCCAGAAGACGGACCTGCAGTTGCAGTATTTGGAAAAAAGTTTGAGTCATTGGCTTCAATTGATTAGCATCCGGTGGCTCTGCAGCTTTCTTTTGGACTGATATAGTAAAATGAAATCAGATTGTTATTGACCTGAAACCCGCTTTATAGTCTGTGTAGAACTTATTTGCTGCTGAAATTGGCAAATCTATGTTAACTAATACAAGCGAAAGGAGGATTACAACGAATGGCAACATCTTCCAGAATACAGTGAATAAAGACTTGTTCTCGGCTTGGAACATGGAGAGATGTCATTGAGACTGTAGGAAATAACCACCTCCATCTTGGGACACGCCCTGGCCTCTCTTCTAAACCAGGTAGGATCAGGGCAGGTCTTAGAAAGTCTCATTTCATTGTGGGGTTATTAAATGCTGACCGCTGAATAGTGTCTGTGCTCCTGTCTTTGGTCTAGCCGTGTCCAAATTCAGTTCATTAGACTCATTTATCCGTGAATATGAGTTGTATTATAGTCAAACATGAATCATTTTGAAGCTTATTGATCTCTTTCTGTGAGGTGGGCTACATACTTTTGCTTCACAAGGCCGATCTCTGCAATTCACAAAAAGACGTGTAGTAATTCCAAGTTCGTGGCGCTGTGAGACGCGGCTAAAGTTGGAATAAACAAGAAATAACTTCTGGTTTATCTTCAGATTTTCCTTAGTTTATTTCAGTTTTCTGCGCATCCAAACCGCGCTTTTTAACATGTCTTTTTGTAACGCTGTACCGTGCGTCGATAAACAGGAAACCGATGTTAAAATGGGCAAGATTTGTTTTTGCTAAGCATGTACAAGTAAATATCACGGAAAATAAGTACCATCACATGACCAATAGGCCTGTAATACCTGCACGTGCCTCTCACTCTTTTAGATAGGATTTGAAAAAACGTGAAGCATCGGCATTCTCCGGCCCACAGCTCGGCAGCCAATCAGAGCCAAGCACACACATTTCATCGACCAATCAGCACGCAGCATGCACATTTTCACGTGTAAACAGTAAACTGTAATGGTGGACTATTGTCAAATGCTTCCCGGCCCGATTTAAAGGTGGTATGGACGATTTTTTTCAGCAAATTTTTTACCATATTTCCTCGTGGCGTGGATAAATCATTTGTCCTGCCACATATCAATCATAAAACGCACCTACCGCTCACCTGCAGCCGCGTCAGGCTCGTCCCCACGTTTCCGCGTGCCTAAGCGCATGGATCTATCATAATATAGTTCCCTCAGTGTACGGGGCAAAATGAAGACGGAGAAAGACAGTTCGAGCTGACGCAAAAGTGGACAGAAATCTACAGGAGACGAGCGATGTGATGCGCTCCAAACGCACGTGTGTGTTGTATCAATCCGCACGGGGGAGTGCGCATGCGCACTTCCGCCTGCGTTCTCAAATCGCCGAAAAATCGTCCATACCGCCTTTAATTATAACTTTCCCTTTTTTTCTAAGATTTATTAATAAAATGCCCGTCCATGCACTCGAAAATGCCCGTCCACATTTTAAAATACCCGTCCAAAATACGGGAAGACAGCTCTCTATCTAAAAGCCTGCTCTCACTCCCTTTTCTGATGTTAATTTGGTGCTTGTAGCCTTGTACGCAACTGGGTATCAGTATTTTTTCCATATTTACTGACCTAAAGCGTACTGGCAGCCACAAAGAGCCAAACCACTTTGGAAGCTCGTACCTTAAACTGCTGTGTATGGTTCTTCTTAAAACAGTGGAGACCCTTGTGGACCATGTCGATCTGCTCTAAAGCAAACCAGTGCACCCATGAGAACAACGTACAGTATCGCTCTTCCACCTGATGATACGTTTATGCAGTTTTAATATTACACAATCATCATAATATTTGCATAATAATTCAACTTACCTTCTCCAGTGCTCTCCGCCATTGCATGTTGTACAGTCCTTGTCTGCAGGAGGCTAATTCTTTAAGCAATACAGAGCAACAGTTAATTGCCTGGTCCGACTATCATGTTGTACATATGAGAACGGCTTTAGATTAAACCCGGTCTAGATGTGAATGGCGGCAATTACATAGCAATTTTCTGCCAACACTCAAAGACTCTTTACATCAAGTATCTAATCACCCAGCAGCCCTCAGCCGCTCACGTACGCACTACAGGGAAACGACATGCCGTCTGCGTCTCCCGCCACACATTCTCCACTCCTGTGTGAACGGCAGGTTACCATAGCGCCACTGCACGCTGGAGAAGCAAAGTCGTGCGTTTTCATTTCAAAATGTAGGTCACAAGATGTCTATGGATGATTTCACTAAGGCACGAATTAGAAGAGTTGTAAAATAAATCACGGAAAATATGTTCTCTATTTTGTCCTTGGTTTGGTTCAGAAAAATGTGTTATTTAACAGTAATTTCTCTTAAAAAAAGTAAACTAGCACAATTTATCTATAAAGTTGGAAGAGTCATTGAACATAAAATGCGGGTAAGATGAATATGATTTTGAAGAACATTTTTATCCCAGAAAAGCTA
Source organism: Eucyclogobius newberryi (assembly GCF_026437365.1). Lineage (NCBI taxonomy): Eukaryota > Metazoa > Chordata > Actinopteri > Gobiiformes > Gobiidae > Eucyclogobius > Eucyclogobius newberryi. The sequence goes on from NW_027315812.1 coordinate 10,460,710, forward strand.
TTTTTTTAGGTTTATAAGTTCACTTCCTGTTCGTGATTGATGATGTCACACTAGGAAATTAACCAGCAAACACTGGGCAAAAACTCATCTAATGTCATAATTGTCTTTATTTGACTAATAAAAATATATGGGAGTGACTTTATTTTGTTGAATTCACGTTTAGGGAGTCAAAAAATGTGTGTAAATTATGCATAAGTGTCTCGATCGGTGTAAAACTATAATTTATATGTACAACACGTATAAATGCACGTGTCAAAATCCTATGCCCTTTAATTGTCAGATTGCAGCTGTTTCATGGCCTATCCACATGAAACAAAACTGGAATAAAGTTCAATGTCTTCTCTGTTTGCGTGAATAAAACAAGGACATTGTTCTTTCACAACAGCAACAATTACATATTTATTGTTGCCATTATTCAACAATAAATATGTAATTGTTGTCGGTTGAAAGGATTTAAAGCCGTGCGATTTGTATGACAAAATTTGGCGCCAATCCCAAACAAATAATGATAAAGCCCAACATTTATGGATTGTCTGTCTGTTGGATATTTCTCTCAAAAAACGGTGAATCTCCCATCGAGTTATCGGCCCCTGCTCTCCATCTGAAGCTATGACATTATGAAGAAATGAACTTATGCTTAGCTCAAAATTTATACTACGATGACAAATAATTCATGCAGAAATGTGTCACACGGTTCCCTTAAAAAGCCCCTCCCCCCGAACCCCACTTTATCATCTGAATATGAGCGCGCTCTCTGAATAATTCTCAAAAGTTGATCCCGTTCAGAGCATAAAAGTATATTATGCATGCCTTTTTTTTTTCTTCTTCTTTTACAAAATCTGAAATAATGAGAGTTCCACAGTGCAAAGGACCACCGCATCGTAAAAAAAACGGGCAGATCTCAATTAGCACTCATCTCTATCATTAACTACTGCCATAAACTATTAATGCTCTCAAGCCATTCCTCACGATAAGGCTTCCCACATTTGAAAAATTCTCATTAGGGGCTAAATTAGGGCGCTCTCGTTGATCAAATTTTGTTTTATCGCCTTTTTACATCCCAAAATAAAGATTTAATGAAACCTCTCGCCGCGTGTTCTGCTCTGCTTCTCCTGGGTGCAAAGCCGGGGCTGGTACACTGAGCGCTATCAGGGTAAACAAAGGCCTATAGATTGTATGAGTACAGTGGGTTAGCTGATTATATGTAATCCGCCACAGATGGCTGCGTAGGCTGCGAGCAATCCCCACAAAAGTAATTACTCTTTTTTTTTTTTTTTTATATTGCACTGAGGGCGACTTTTTGAACGATATTAAACAACAACAAAATCAGTTGAAATCAATAAAATGCAGCATTAAACGACCTATATCCCGTTTTTTGAAGTGAATAACATGCGTGATAATGAAGTGTTAGCGTCGTTAGCGTCGTTAGCGTCGTCCACTCGGTCACTTCTCTCGACGTTGAACCGTGACTGTGAAACTGCTGCGATGAGTCATTCTAATCCCTTCATTTGTCCGGGAGAAAGATGTCCGTGATAGAAAAAGTGTATTTATTTTTATTTTTTTAAGCAAGATGTTTTAACCTTTTTTCCTGCCTGGGATAGTCACAACCTGTTGCTTCCACATGGTCCTCAGCCGATGGTGTCGCTAATTGGACCAAAAAAATCATTCAGTGTCATTTTTGTCTCGATTTCCCCCCAAAACTTTGATTCACACTGAAACTACCCACTAACTCTGGTACAATAGCCAAATGAATGTGTTTACTTCAGTAGTATAATAGCAATTACTTTATGATTTATTATTCTTACTTTATTGATATTTAAGTCCAAAATGCTTAAATTAATTTTAAGTCAACTTCACAGTTTTAATCAAAATATTATCCCAAGTACTCCCTGGTCAGTGCTGGAGTACCCCAAGGGAGTACCCCCAGGGATCCCCGTTCCTCTGGTTGGGAAACACTGTAGTAAAAGTAGGGCTGGGTAATGTTGATATATATTGATTCATCACAATTTTCGATAATGATTTCATAAACATAAACTACGACTTTTAATCTGTGCCATTGACACCAAAAAGGTTCAAACTTCTTCCTCCAGAGTCTGCTCAAAACCACGTGTTTTACTGAATCGACTGTTGACTCAACGTTCGAAAACGCCTCCCAGATAATAGACGATTTCACATGACTCAAGCTGTTGGAAGAACAGAAGAAATTAAAGGCAGGTACAGGGTGTTTAACTTTTGGAATAAAACATGGCGGCTGTTCAAACATACATCAGTAAGTCACACTGCTGCAGACATCGTTCAAGATTTACAATTACTACCAGAAGTGGGTTTTGTCACTGCTGGAAATATCCGTTCAAATTTGGCCAAACACTGTCTTTGGATGGTGGAAGTTACTTGAAGATTATTGTTAATACGATGGGCAAAGCTCAAAAAACCCACACAAAAACCACCAACAACCTCCTTCCCTTGCCGTTTCATACAACTGCTGTTAATCAAGATGCATGCTAAAGATAGCAAGCGTCAAATTCACCACTCGCAATCTAAAAATAACAACTCACGCCTTCTTTTCTGATTGTATCTATGCGTTTGTTTCCCAGTTTCAGCGCAGTTTTATTGATTTGTTGTGTCGTGGTCTCTTAATTTGCAGTACACACATCATCACACCCTGGAATGTGTCGTTTGTCGCGCGTACGCATCCGTTTAATCGCCTCAGTTTCACCTGTTAGAAGTCGGCGGACGTTTCCTCATCGCCCCACTTCCCCGAGCCTCCGACGTCGCCCGCCGCCGTTCCCATTTTGACCATTTCCGTCGCGCCTCGCAGATATGAATTTGGCCGAGCGCTTTTATACGTGCGCGGAGACAGATAAGCTTGCGCGCTGTAACGCCAATACTATTCTCCATTTCTTCAAATCGCTCCCGCATGGGTCACTCAAGCTCCATAAACTTAACATGCCATTAAAATGATGAGAGATGACCTTCATAGTTTCCCTGCTTTATCAGAGTTTATGGGCCCGCCCAGAGCTGGCGGGCATAAACCTGGACGCCTGTGCCGCAGTTACTTGTTAGACGTCGGTGTTTCTAAAGATAGAGGCGGTATTGACGTCTCTTCCACCTCCGCACGCCGTGTCTATTGTCGCATCGTTTACAGCAGATGCACAATAACCCGACACACAAATAAACAATGAAATACTACTTTTATAGAATACTTGCTATTGTTGCTGTTGTTGTTGTAAGAAAATTATTTGATATTTTCAGCGAGTTGTTGCTAGTTCTTCATGCAGCGACTTAATGACTTTAAAGGGGCACGGCGTAACCTTTCACACCTGCGTCCGTCTCCATGGAGATGTAACGTTTGCCTGTAATGTTCCACAATATGGTTGTACTTGTTTTTGGCTGAAAGGAGTAACGTGAAAAACATGGTGTTCTTTTCAGGGATAGATGTTTTAATGCTGTGGAACAGTCCAGAAAAAGGCAGTAACATCGCTATGGGGACAAGCAATATATGTTTATTTTATTTATTTCTTTTCAATTTTGGAAATATAAACATATACAAACAAAGAGCAAGACTAATAATACAAATAAAATAAATAAAATAAATAAAATAAATAAAATAAATAAAATAAATAAAATAAATAAAATAAATAAAATAAATAAAATAAATAAAATATAACATAGTAATAATAATAATAATAAAATTGAAATAAATTAACACTAAAGGTACAAACAAATAAATACATACAATTAACACAAAAGGCAGAAACAAATAAATAGATGAATAAAATCAACACAAAAGGCACTGAGTAATAATGCATAAAATGATGGCACAGTCTGTCCTACATATACGTGGCAACAGGATTTTTTTATAGTCCATATTTTTAATTAAACAATTTTGAACTGCATAAACAAACGTGAAAAAAATAAAAATAAAAAAATAAAATCTGATTTATAAAGACTGATGATAACAGATAAACTGCAACTTTATTGTGGATGCCATGTTTCTTCCTCCAGGTGCCCTCCCTCCCGGCCATAACCAGCAACACATTGTAACATGACTGGGATATGTGGGTTTCTTAGGTCCTAAATTGAGTCCACTTTAGTCCTGATCCAGCCCAGGTTAAGGTTTTGTGTGGTGAACGCACCATCGATGTATATGAACTACCAATCGTGTTGCCTTTGCATTCATGTTTGGTTTAAATGATCTTTTAAACCATATATGTAACAGTAGACAAGTGAAAGTCACTCCCTGTTCAAACTTACCATAAAACAGCATCAGAGGGCGCAAGGACTGGGGTAATCTCAAAGCCGTAACGTTATTTATCTGCGTCTGGCACAATTGAAAATGGCCATTTTGTCTTTATTTGATAAGACTTTGACCATTATTTGAATCACACAGGCTTGTCCAAACATCTTCAGTGAAATGCACATACAACAATACACATATGGCAAGGATTAAGATGTAAGATGACGTGCGCAGCGTCAACAGACAATTTGGACTCATCAAAAGTCTGAGGGTACTTGATTTAAAAAAGGAAACGTCTGACCTATTGGAAAACGTCAGAATCGGGAAATGGACAAAATGCAGGATCGCTCGAGACAAATGCAAACAAACAAACAATGACTCCGGCTTTATTTTTGTTGAGGAGTTTAGAATTAGTTGTGAATTAGCTGCTACTGACTCACTTCTGTTTTTTTTCCCAGTAGTTTGAATTAAACCTAAACTAACATAGAACATAAACAAGACACAACAAGCATAAAAACATGTTATATTCTCCCTTTAACCTGAGTCTGAATGCACTTTCGGTCCAGTCCTCCATTGTTGGTGCAGTTTGTGTCATCCTTTTTTCATAATGACCTCCTTCAATTGCACTACTTAACTTTATATTTTATAATGTACATATCACCACCTCTTATTGCACTACATAACTTTATACTTTATATTGTATTATGTACATATCATGCCGCTTAGTATTCATTGCTCTGTTTTGTTGTTTGTGTTGCACCGAATCACCAGGACAAGTTCCTATGTCAAATGGCAATAAACCCTATTCTGATTCTCTGCTGCCTAAAGTATGTTGAAAAGGTATCCATTTATTGCGTCCATGGCAGGAGTTTTGAGGCCCAAATACATGCTTTGTTAATCTCAGTCCAGTATTTATGAACAATAGGATAGTCCCAAAACACATGACAATATTGAGCCACTTGTTAACCACAGTTTCTCCCGCAAACCAGTATTTCCCTGTGTGTACTTTGACATTTGTGTACTAGTGTGTACATTTTTCTAACTCTTTCCAGAATTTCTTCCTTCATGTTCTACCTGGTCCAGCTTGTTGTTGTTGTTGTTGTGTGTTTTTTTCTTTCCTTTATGTTGTTGTGTTGCAGTTTTGTCTTTGTTGATCTATGTTCTAATAAAAAAAGTAAAATGGCAAAAATAAATAAGTAAAATAATGATTTGCGGGCATGTGATTTTCGTGGTCCTTCCTTCCCCTTTCTAACCACGCTCTGACATCACACCAGTCACATGGTCCAAACACATGCTCATCATTTGTTATAAATATATACAGCAGCAATTGCAATTTTCTTCCATTAAAACGGTTGGTTTATGACACAATATTTTTCCAGTTTCCAAACACAAAAAGGTTCAAAAACATCTTTCCTGACGCTGGCAAAAATCCCTGAATTTTAAACAGCTCAATAGGAATGAAAATGAAAGGCGCATGTAAAAATTAATATTACATTTGCGTGACTTCCTCTGCTGTTTAAAAAGTAATGAGACTGAATAAAAAAGCACTCAACTTAATAGCCTTGAAATATTGGACCCCTGTCTGCACTTCCAGGAAGCAGACAGTGTTCAAATTGTTGGCAATATAAGCCGTCTTTTACATAATGCTCCTGTCCATCTGATAACTTAATTGTTCCCTGCATTAGGACCAAGGTTTTACACACATTTCGGGACAAAAAGATTAAATCTAATGGCGCGACGTCTGACAAGTTTCAAGGCACAATCGAGGAGGTTTTAATACATGCTCTGGTTGTTTACTCCGTTACACGCACAAGCATAACACTCATTTATGTTTTTTGTGTTGTGGCGGGGCAAAAAAAGGAAAGGAAAAAGAAGCATTCTATTATATTAATTAGAAACGTTTATCGGAAAAGTTATAATCCTGAAAATAAGAAAAAAACACACATAAATAACCGATTAAACAAGAAAATATACTGTGAACGTCACTGTGATACTGATATTTACTTTTAGTTTATTCACTTTATTTGTGACATTTTTAATAACTCTATTTTTGTGCGTGTCAACTGCATACAACAAAAACAAATACGTCTTTAAGGATGCATACAAGTAATTCTGATTTTGGTTTTATTGTGTTTTTTGGTCAGAACTACATGAAAATACATACTGCACGTTCTTATTTCAAAATGTCAAAATAACAGATGGATTTCATTGAAAAGCAAAACACATATTCATCCACAGATAACAGGATAATAAAACACGTGCACCATGAATAAGGGTAAGTAAAGTCAGATGTGAAACGCCCACAATGATACAGAGCTGGAATGTCACATTTAAAGGTGCACTGTGTAACTTTTCTGGCGGAGGGTCGGCCACGCCCTTATAAACTTGATCAACTTGGTGGCATCATCAGGCCAAGTTACACGTCAAATCTGTGGCGAGGCGACGCTGTTCACTGTAAAGAAATTGTCCACAATGTGTCATTTTTTTAATTTAAGTTTTTCAAAATAAAACAAAAACAAAAGTGAATAAAATCAATCAAAAACAGAAACAAACATCAACTACACATTTAAACATGTATAAAAACAGTCCCAACGAGTCCAGTGTCGGTCAAATTTGTCTTTTTCCAAATTAAGTTCGAATGTTGTTTTTTTTCCATTTGTCTAATTCCTGTTGTTATGTCAGTCCAGTCCTTGGTCGTCAGGGGGTTTTGCGTCCTCCATTTCTTTGTTATGGCTTTTTTCCCCACTGCCAAAAGCACGTTCCAAAGGTATCCATTCAGTGTGTCCGTGGCAGGAGATTTTAGGCCCAAGTACATAGTTTCAACATTTCTGCAGTGCATCTTTAATTTCAGTCCAAAACTTCTGAACAACAGGACATTCCCTGAAGAAGTGATAGTGGTTTGCCTCCTGCTGCCACAATTTCTCCAACAGTTTGTGAAAAAACGTGACACTTTCTTCCAACAAAACTCTCTCCAAACATGTGATTTTGTAGTTTTCCACTGGACTGTTCAAACATCTTCCCACTGTTTGTCTGTCAAAACAATGTGTCATTTTTTTTTAAACAGAAATGTGTAAAATGAATTACAAAAGTGCAGAAATATCACCTTCATTTCATAGTTAACAACATACCTTTTTTTCTTCTTCTTTTTTGCATTTCTTTAAAAAAACATGATATTTTTCAAATGTCTATATATTGCCAACTTCTATCCATTAGCAGCAGCAGCCGCCGCCGCCGCCGCCGCCGCCGTCGTCGTCGTCGTAAAAAAATGTGTTCACAAATGTGTTTTACTTCTACATTTGTTGTATTGTTGTAATTTGTCACATCCATCATGTTTTGTTGCTCGGTTAATATTTATTTTATTTGTTCACACAAGAAATCAGTAGAAATGTGAAAGATTTTTTTCTTTTTTTCACGTACAAATAAACTGCGATCCTGTTTATTTTTAAACCCCCAATCCAACTGTAACAACCTGGTAAATGCCTTTCGACTTGCGAGGCAGGAGTCTGGTCAGAGCGCTCCAACACAAACTTGCGGTGTGAACTATGTGGGAGTGCGAGCTGGGATATCCCCCCTCATGCTTCGGGCGGATTCACATCACGCAGGCATTCTTTTTTTTCACTAGGAGGAAGAACGGCGCGTCCCGTCTCGAGCGCTGTCCATTCGCGGAGCATACGCCTAGTGCATATTTAAGGTCAATGTAACCTATGGGGGAGTCGCAGATATGGAATGATTTAAGCTCCATTTGGCACAGGACATTTTCCATCTGTTAAATAGCCTCCCCGTTTGCTGCACTGATACGAGAAGCATGTTAAGTATTAGGAGGTGCTTCGAGGACAAGGGGTCGTAGGTTGAGGTTGTTAAAAACCCAAACTAAAACCCAATTTGCAATCCCATTTTTTTGTTGCGACGTCATCGTCTCAATAAAAACACAAGCCAAAGGTAAAGAAAACTCCCAGTATGAAATGCAGTTGCAAGTGTGAAAATAACAAATAATATCACATATAAGTCGCTCCGGAGTATAAGTATGTAAGTATAAATATAAGTATAAGTCGTACTCCAGCCAAAACTATTTTAAAAAAAAAGGTGCGACTTATAGTCTGGAAAATATGGTATATTTTTATGACAATGAGAATATTTTTTAATAATATTATTAATCAAGTAGTTATATTTAGAATAACTACTTAATTAAGGGGTTAGAATAAGGATTTTGCCTGAATCATGTTAATAAACTATTTGTTCATTGTGAATTAACACATTTAGTCTTTGTACATGCTTTATTAAGTCTGCTAAAAGTGAAGTCGTTATAAAGTGTTCCAAAGTTATCCAATCATATTCTCACAATGATAAGATTCAGAAGATCTCAAGAGCATTTAATGGATCAATGTGTTTTACTTCTTTGAATATACACCTTGGCAAACTATTCCATTTGCTAGTGATCAATTCTACCTAAAACACGCTCATGGTCTAAGGACTAAACCAGGACTAAAACGGGTTCAGACCATGCCACATTTGAGTCTCATTTAGATTCAAAACATTCAAAATAGTTTTGTTTCCTTTAAACCAACTTTAAATAAATCTGTATACATCACTAAAATGGCCCAAAATCCAAGGACTAAACCAGATTGAAACAGGATCCAACCCTTGCCTTTTGTTTACGAAAATGTTTGCAGAAATGGTAGAATATCTCATTTTCCGCAGCGGGAATGCAAATACATTCATGACGCAGGGATATGACAAGTATTCAGAGTATTAGAAGGTGTTTCGAGGACAAGGATCGTAGGTTCTGTTTACTGAAATGCCACGCTGAACTTCTGAACAGGGTAGAAATTTTCATTTTTAGTGAATAATAGACAATGGCTTTCAGCAAACTAAACCCCTTTTTGGAGGCCAGTCAGAATTGCAGAGGCGGTCAGGGTGTACCGTTACAAAAAGCCAAACACGACTCTATAATTTGGCTTTGCGCATGAAGTCTAAACTAATTGCACTCCAGTTAGATTCCAAAGCTTCTTTCTGTCCTCTGCTTCTCACTCCTACACTGACTACATGGCCCACAGTTCAAATTATTGAGTTGCAATAATAAGCTTTTCAACCTTGTTAAATATAGAAAGCCTTCCATGCACGCACAGAAATTGGCTTGGAAGCTGCATTACTGACAGTCAAACATTTACTGTGGCATATGAATGAGATTATTTCTGTTTCCCTTCAATTTGTAGCTCGCAGACAGTCATCTATGAGGTTATTTTTTTTTGTGTGTGCAAAGGATTACAACATTACTGTATGCAGCACAAACAAACTGAAAACTGGCTCGGCGTAATTGGAAACATCTGGATCTCATTTTGGGGCTTTCGTGTCCCACAATCACGAGTGCCTTAACATCTCATTTGGACGTTGCGAGCCTCGCGGAGACCGGCTCGACGAGCGCGTATCCGGCGGTAAACACGGGTTGCGCGCTGCTTAAAAAGGGGATGACGCGCATGACTGGAATGGCCGCGGAAACAAAAACATGCCCACCGACATGTTCGTCGTGTTCTGTCATGGCTGATCAATGTTGACAATGCAAGTTCGGAATGTTGTGGTGTTTACTCCAACCCGAACGGCGAAAGATCAGCCTCGAACTCGGGGAGAAGAATTCAACTTATTTGACAGTGAAATGTATTGTGCTCTAACCAGGAGGGAAACTAAAAATGGTTTTAGTTCTGGGGTAAATGTGTTTTCGTTGTTGTTGGGTTTTAAAAATGTTCCACACTGTCCTCTATTTATTCAGTTACATTGGGGGTTTCCAAACTTTTCAGGCCATAACTCCCAAAATGACTCCTCCTCAAATTCAACTGCAGAATGGCGTTGTCGGCAGGAATAATTTTAAGAGAAACCGCTCTGTCTATTTGAATATTTCCAAATAGACAAACACCCCAAGGCATTTAGACGATGTTGGATACGTTTTCATGTTGTTTATTCGATCAGTTTATTGTGTTACTGGATCTAATTTCACAAAAGTACACAAATAAAATAATGTATTAAATAACACAATTGCTAAATCATTTCTAAACACCAGCTCAGTGACGACCCACACTTCAGAAACTCTTGATATTTTCTTGATTAAAAAGAAAACGTACAATCTTGCTATGTGCGTATTCTCTTCTTCGCAGATTTGATGAGTCACTTGGCCTCGGTGTGTCACCTGCTCGTTTCCATGGAGATAGATAAAGCCGTAGAACCCTCCATGCGATGCAATAACATCTCTATGTAGACGAAGATGCTGACTTAATGTTTTGGTTCATTTTAAAGGCCATAATACCTGAAGAATGCTTGATCTCTGGATAGTACTGATTTATTTGGAATACTGGGTCCCACAGTAAGGTCTGAAGTGGCGCACGCTGTTGTTGTTAGGCAAGACCCTTCTCCCTCCTTGCCTGCATGAGTGTGGTGTTTGAGTGAGTGCTTGGTGGCGGTCGAAGGGGCTGATGGTGCAGATTGTTGCGTCTCGCCGCTGAGTATGGACTGAATGAATAATACATATGGTTTTAAAGCGACTCGGAGCATCAGCGTGCTATAGGTTCCCCATCTAGTTCTCAGTCGAGATTTGGTTTTAGTTCAGGGGTAAATGGTCCGTTAACTCTAGGATTGTCAAAAGTATCGATGACCAGATACTAATCGAAAAGGTCTTGCACTATTTCAAAACTAGATAAGATAAGATAACCTTTTAGTTACCTTTTATATACGGAAACAGATTAGTGTAACAATAAAAAAAAAAAGGATAACTTAAAAAAAACTCTTATACTCGTAATAAAAATTGTTATACTCTTAATAAAAATAACAACAAAACTAGTCCCAAAAAAACGTCAGATAATGTTAAAGAAAAAATATTTGAGAGTTTAAGATGATTTTCGATTGTATTGGTATGAATCAATATTGAGTATTTTCCTTTGTATTAAAATAGAGGTCGAGTTGTGTAATCACATCGAATACAGTGACCCACAAAAGTTACAATGTATTCAAACAGTACTGCACACAACCAAAAGTGACTACATTGAGATTGGATTTGAATTCCGGACTTGAAAAATCTATCGTTTCCTTAGCGATCCATCGTGGCCCTTTCCTAAACTGCAACATCTTGTAAAGCAAAGTTATCGGGGGGAAAAGCTGTGTCCATTTATCACCTGCAGGTCCTGAACTTGCGCCACCTTCTCGGGGATGAAATTGCATCTGACGGGCGAAAAGTCCCACGAAGGCAATACAGCGGGGACGGCAAAATGAAAATAAATGAGCTTTTAAAACCTAATGAAGGATTTAACCTAAATGGAGTACAGGTGGCCGCTAACGGGAGCAGCTAGCACGTTCACAGCACAGAGAAGAAACCTTTTGAACATGGGAAAATGGCACATTGAGACGTATATTACAATAAAAAATATACAAAAACGGGTACAGAAACCAATGGACAGTCTATTGAGAATACAGATAAGAATGTATAAAATGTATATTGTTTTTAATTTATGCTATTGGATGTGTGCCGTATAATTTTTTCTTTGTGCAAGTCCAAAGACAACTATTTGGGGTGGGATGAGACACGAGTTTGATCGCAAAAAATGAGACTAGACAAAATGTTGGCGCAAATTACAATGAATAAATTGTGCGGTTCAGCTCACAATTACGGCTTCGTGATCTTTACTTTATTTTATACTTTGCTGTCATTGTAGCGCTGCTTTTTTTTAACTATGGCTTCTCAAAATGTGACATAATAATACAAGTTTAACGTTGATGTTGTTGTTGTCCAAGCGCAAATCTCACTGAAACTTTGTCAAATGACCACACTAAGTTTCAGTGAGCATGTGGAAAAGGAAGCTCTCATCCGCAGTGTCGTCACAAAAAGTCAATATAATGATAAAGACAAACGACTGTACAACACGATGGCATTAAATCATTCAACATCTGTGCATCATGTGGCAATTTTATATCGCAAAACATTGTGTCCTATTCCTACAAACTATATGATATTAGTAATTCATTTCAACACAAACAACTTTAGCTATAGCCACATTAAATTAGCGTGTAAAGATACTATCCGCTTTAGCATTAGCACAATACGAGTCGCTTAAAACTTGCCGACATCTGCGCGCTAACGTTCACAGTCCATTTGGCTACAATCTGTGTCTTCCTGTTCTCTCATCGCGCAAACATTTGGGCCGGAGCTCCGCCTCTTTTCCTTTTCCAGCGTGGCCTTGCCGTTGGTATTTACTCACGCTTTTCCTGGGGTCGCCGTGTCACCCGCCGTAACCGATGGGAACGTGCCGCTTTCCAGTGTTGTGATTGGATGAAGCGAACATGGGAATGAAGGGTCGGGCATCCTCTGGGCTCCCTGCTCAAAACACTACCCCCCCGACACACACACACACACACATACAGGCACACACACACACACACTTCCTAAATACTATCTTGCACTGCAAAAACAGACTCACCCACACAACTAAAATGACTTGAATTCCAAATATTTATGTTTGTTCAAATAGTTTTGATGTATTTACATTTTTGGGTTTAGGTCATTTGATTTATTTGTTGTTAGGACTGCCATCCGTGTGTTATGGCTTTGCCCGGGATGTTCCACAGTATGGTATGGTATGCAAACCTGTCTATCACCAAGGAAACAAGCCACTTAACAAGTCAGATCGGTGGAAAGGCGTCCTTGCTTATACAAAAATATGTGTTTTTCGGGTCATAGAAACACCGGTAATTGAATAGATGCAGGATATATTCATTTAATGCCATATTGTGGAACATTAAAGGCAAATCTATAACATCTACCCTAAACCAAATGTTGCACAGTGCACCTTGAAGCGTGAAGACAAATCTTTTAAAAAAAAAAAGAATAAATCCCAGCACAATAAATGGTTCAAACAAAAACGGCACAATCACATTGAGAAATTAAAGTTCATTAAACTGTTGCCTTTCATTTCAGGCTAATTTATGTGCAATTAAGCACAGCAAAGAAAGAAACAGCACTTAATTATTTCAACTGCAGATCATTCTTGGAAAGAAAATTGTTCAAATGTGTCAACTAATCCAGCCATAATAAATATTGTGCTGAAATAAACTAAATATTATGATCTCACCTTAGCGTAACATTTTACAGTGCAGGCCCCGTCATACTCGCTGTGGTGTTTCCCGGCCTCGGCTCCAGCGTGTTACAGCATCTAACCCCTTGTGCTCCGGACTTTAGAAGGGAAAATGATGTCAGACGACGGGGCTCGACCTTTTGCGGCCGGGCTTCATGGGAAGAAGTTTAAAGCGTGGTGACAGAGTATCCTCCTGGGTACGAGCGCTGCCGGATCTCAGCTTCAGCTCTGTTACACGGAAGTTCAACCGCAGGATAGACCAACATGTGCGCAACGACGGAGCGCAGGGAGGGAAGGGGAAGGAATGTGGCCCGGGCTCATCAACAACTGTTAAATGCCCCGTGTGCCCTTTTGGCCCTTTTAGCAGTGTATGTCATATATTTTCTTTTATTTCGAGAATGTGAATGAAAATAAAGGAAAATAAGAGAAAAAGTCAACATAAAAGAAAACTGCTGACATAAATATTTGATAAATGGTAACATGGATGAATAATGAATATCCAATAGGCTTTCAAGTCATGCAAGAACTGAAAAAGAAGTATGAAATTGTTATTTTGTCTTCGTGTAGCACCCTTGGATTGAGCTATGGCATGTTTTAGAATTAAAATAATGTATTCTTTGAAAACTGCATGATTTTCTACCAATTGGTATTAGCATTCGATCCAAATAAACAAAAGCTAGCTTGCCCCGACATGTTAAACTAAACACGCAGTTATAATGAATGCAATTTGAGGGCAGAAATACTCTATCTGCTTATGATTTATGGACTTAAAACAAGTGTTTGTGCACGTCAGGAACTTGGAAACAGGATTAGCAACACTAACGTGAAAGAAGCTCGACACAATTCCTGGTATTGTATGTATTCAACAATAGTATTTCTGTATTTCCCTCTGTACGACGAGATGGATGATGGCACGTTACAGGTCAGCACTTCCATGTAAACAAAGGAAACGTTTGACTAAAAAAGGGCTGTGAGGTCACGGGTACATTCACTCACACTTATATAATGTTAAGGTGTGTAAACCTCTCCCTGTTTATTTATTTAAATGTATTTTTTTTTCACTTATCGCAGTAACCCAAGTATGAAAACTTAATCCGAATCAACGTTTGTAGCCATAAACAATATCTTCAGATCCTAATTCGTCAGATTAAGAAAAGTACCAAAGGCTGTGTAAGAAAATGAGGCGTATTCCATGATTAAACAGCTACATGATCAAAATTATCCACAGATCAAAGCTGCTCCCCGAGTTAAAACTGAATACCAAATTACTCCATGGAATTAATTTATTTTCTATTTTCTGTGCTATTGCTTCAGCACAAATTGGCTTCCCCTCCCCTTGTTTTTTCTTGACTTTTTATTTATTACGAGCCATTTGTAATCAGATAAGGAGTTTCACGTCAAAGCTATGGGTCCCTTGTTGATTCGAAGCTCTTGCTGGTTAATCATTCCCACTGTGAGCGCCTGTCAGACTCCGTTATATAATCGTCATTATGTCCATTTACGCCGCGGAAGGAGCTTATGTATTTTTAAAGCAGACGCCCACAAGGAAAACACATAATCCCCCTCTCTGTACTGTACTTTCAGCCGGCTCATAAGGTTGACTCGCCCATATTGATGTATTATAAATTTGATCATAATAATTAGTCTTATCTGCATTAAGGTAATCATGTCTATCTATTCAAAACTTGAGGGAAAAATTGTCAAAAAGGAGTTTATTGCAAGACATATTGATGACTATTATGTGACCTATGACCTATTATATTTGGTGAATTGACGGAACGATTATGATTTATTAATTTTACAATGAGCCATAGTTATAGATGTCAATAATTTCACTCGCACCAAATCAATCAATATAAAGTATTTGCCAAAAACTTTTTCCAAAATAAGACATATTTTTCAGTAATCATGTCAGTGAAAGTAGAAAAGGGATTACATTATTTTTTTTAAAATGTATTATTTAATTTGTTTTATTTATTTCGTAATTCCAGTGAACATGGACAATTATATTGTGCAGAGTGAACATACTTGACAAAATATCCATAACACAATTCATGATATTCAGTGCTGCAACTCAGGGTTGGCGTTCCTTGTCAATCAATCAATACAATAGACGCTCAATGTCATATCTGCAAATAAGTCCCCTGTACCCGAGCCCCATTCCCCTTTCCCGGGAACCTGCCAAAACAAGGAATAACTGTTTTCCTTGTCTTTCTCCCTGGTAAAGACTTAATCAAATTGCCCGGGCTAATGCTCACGTCTCGGAATTCCTTCTCAGAAACTAGGGCGACATTTCAGAACCCCGAGTTTATCCGGGTTAGCTTAAAGTTAGTTTGGATAAAGTTTTTCACCCGGCGGTTATTTTCCTGTTAGTTGCTCTCTACTGCCCCCTGCTGTCCGTGAAGCTGCTCCTGTGCTGCCGTTGAGCCTCTGCAGTTAGAAACGCGTCGCTAGCTAACGCCGCTCACGCCGCCAACGTCTACACGGAGCTAATGACGACAGAAGCAAAAGTTCACGGTCAAAGGCTGCTTTATAACTTACAGATGTAATAACATTGTCCTGCTTGATAAATGAACTTGATTGAATCCATATTTTGGTTGATTCGAGCACCCTCTTGGGTTTGGGTCGGTTGTTTGATTTGTTTCGTTACACTCCGACCTGTGTGAACAGAGCAAACCTGGCAGTGTTCTGGGACTGAAGCATGTGTCAGAGCTGAGCGTTCTGGCACTCTGCACACGGCTATTTACTGGGAACTAACTATGTGTGAACTGGGCCAAATATTCACACAAGCTAAATATTTCTCTTAATCTCTTCCCTTCCTTGCTCTCGCTTCAATAAACGTATGACTCACTTCTTGACTTATTGCTTCTTTTTCGCTTGACTCTATTTAGAGAAAGTGATGGATGAACAAAAAAGAAAAGCAGAGCAGACAGAGCAAACATTTAAATCAAAACAATCCAGATTGTAAGCCACACACCCCTTTTCTCCCAGTGGGTGTGGTGCTGTGAAAGTCCAGCTGCAGCATATTATAACAGTGAATAATCAAATAAATAGAGTTTACAGTGGGGATTAGTCAGGCATGAATCACCCATGGGAGGGGAGGCTGTTATATCTCTGTCCATTTAAGGCATATTTAACAAAAAACAGATTTAAATGTTGGCCCGGCCCTGGTCTGACTCAGGCCATGTCACTTCAGACAATTCTTAGAAATCCAGCTTTAAAAAGTCCAGTATGTTGTGTGTGCTCAGCTGGAGAAGCACCAGGTTTAGGCTCGGTGTAATGTTTCTGGGGGATGAATAGCCACCTGCTGGTCTCCATAGAAACGTTATTGCTTTTGATTGTTTCATAGTATGGCATTGTATTTGTCTGCAAAATATGTTTGTCCTACTGAGGGACATTCCAGACAAAGCAAGAAAAGTAAATATAATGTTGAAAATTCTAATGATGTAACATTTGTCTTGTCTGTTTGTTTGTTTGTTTGCATTTATTTCCCTAAGATTGAAATCACTCATGACTCATAAAGTAACTTCATGTTTTGCAATACTGTTTACAGTCCAATACAATCATTCTACATGAAGTCTCGAGGTGAAACATCTGGTTATTGTGAACCAGGGCTAATACCTTAACCCTTTATAAATAAAATGAAATTAAATGAAAAATTGACCCACCATTTCTGTTCAAATAGGGATTTTCTTCTGTATCAACACAGCAGACACTCAAATTGTGGTTTACAATCAGCTCTCCAGCTTCATCTTAAAGCCACAAACCTCATGAAAACAGTGAGGGGCAGATTTTAAGTAGGGAAACATTGCTAATAAAAAAAATTAAAGCCTGAATATGCCCTCTGTTTTTACATAACAGTTTATTATCAAACCTTGGTGAAGTTAGAGATCAAGCCAATTAAAGGCTAATCAGGTACTAAACAGCAGCTCACGATATGATTAGAACAACCCATAATGAGGCCTGCGTGTAAACAAATGTACAGCACTTTTAGGTTCAAACTAATCCAACTCGGTGCATTATAAATACTCAAGCCAGTACCATCAGATTGAAAATGACTCCTTGATGAGAGTGGAAATGGCTTAAGTAAAAAACAAAACTTGGATCACTCCAGGATAAATGAGTGATCACATTGACTGATACTAGTTTACAAGAAAAACAGAACAAATGGGCTAACTGGATGAAACCTGACAATAACTTAATTATAAAGTCCAAAACATTGTGCAAATATTAACTTCAGGACCTGTTCCTTTTGCACTGTCCATGTGCTTATCCAAAACTATATTTAAATTCTTCCTGGTGTGACTCATCGCTGCCTTGCTGTGTCTTTCCTGTGGCAGTGGAGGAGGCAGCTCGTATGCTCGGAGCCTGCTCAGGGCAAGTTGAACCCAGCAGGTGGCCTGAACTCCCAGCATGCATCCTGGTCACTGGAAGAATATAATGAGGGTTGACCAGGCAAGGACATAACCAACAATCACGTGCACATGCTAGCAGGTCAGGCACAAGCACGTTTACAGAGAATAACATGATGTTCTACAATGTGGGACAGTATTCTCGTTGCTATATCAACAGAATGTTAAGTGTCTATTGAGATTTGGCAAAATAGATGTAATCCTATTATAAAAGATTAGCAGAAAGTTAATGAAATCACAAGGGCAACAACCAAGGACGAGGGAATAACTGAAATATCTTCAAATATTTAAATTAAATATGAATGTCAAAATGGCCGGTGTACTGTATCTTGCTCCTGTTTGCATAGTGATCTATTCAAGAAGGGAGTGGGCGTGAGCAGAAAAGAACTTTTAATAAATACATAAAAATCTGTCTTTTTTTTAAAGCAGAAGTGTTCCAAACAGTATTTTGTGCACATAAGATTGGCAACAATGAACTTACAAATCCAATCATTGCTATGGTTACTCTGTCGTCCCTTTGAAGCTGGTGTATCCCCCAGGGGTACGCAGGACTGTCCAGGTTAGGTAGGACGATCCAGGGGTACGCAGGACGATCCAGGGGTACGCAGGACGATCCAGGTTACGCAGGACGGTCTAGGTTAGGTAGGACGATCCAGGGGTACGCAGGACGATCCAGGGGTACGCAGGACGATCCAGGGGTACGCAGGACGATCCAGGGGTACGCAGGATGATCCAGGAGTACGCAGGATGATCCAGGGGTACGCAGGACAATCCAGGGGTACGCAGGATGATCCAGGAGTACGCAGGACGGTCAGGGTATGCAGGACGATTCGGGGTACGCAGGACTGTGAGGGGTACGCAGGACAATCCAGGGTACGCAGGACGGTCCAGGGTACGCAGGACTGTGAGGGGTACGCAGGACAATCCAGGGTACGCAGGACGGTCCAGGGTACGCAGATAGGGTTCTGGGGAAAAGATAATTGGCATTTTGTCTTTAATTGATTAGAATTTGTAGTATTTGGATCTCCCAGGATGATCTAAATGTTTTAATTGTCTTATGTGTTTTATTTGAATGTAGACTGTACAAACTATTAAAAGAAAAGTGCAACGACTCAGGGTGTACACACGGATAAAAAGCTTGGGAACATCCACTGCTCCAGAAGAAAACGACTGCTTTGCTGTAACTGCTCACATTTTCTGTCTTTTTTTAAACATTTTCTCCTTGTGGATGTCTTGGGCTTAAAAGCATCCACGTTCATTTCGATAAATAAGTGAAAATCCGCAAATGGGTCACGGTCTATCTATGGTAACTCTATAGCTGCGCTTCAGGTGCCATCACAACATGCTACAGGCCAATAATATACAGACGCTAAAATGAATGATGTTGACTGGCACTGACATTCATCAGAAACGATAAGGTTCCACATTTAGGGATTTACAATGTAATCTTGCCCCCGCCTGGGTCTTACATCATCACATTCTAGTCTGAACACCGCCATATTATACACTTATATTATTTATTCAACCATATCACCAAATGTACCATGTAATTGCCCTGTTTGTCCTCCGATCTCAATCAATCAATCAATCAATCAACCAATCAAGTCTTTCCATTGTTGTCATGTCATTTGGACTCTCGGAAAAAAAGCGCCGGCCAATTTCCAGTCATCAAACTCAATGGATGACGCACACTTTCTTTGACCACTCATTTTACAGTCCACTTCATACCGACTCCGCTGTGACAGTCGAAGAAAGCGGCTCGTCGACTTCACCTTCGAGCTCCGTCCTTTTAATCAATGCTGAGAGGAAAGGGCACGTCTCCCGCCTTCATTACGAGAAGGCGGATGAAAGATGCATATTAGACGTACTCCGCCGGACATAATGCATAAACAAGGGCATTGTAGATGTTTATAATAGCGATTGCGTGCAAGGGTCATGGAAGCTATACCCGGGAGTGCTTTACAAAATCATTTATCTTATCATTTGACGCTGGGTAGGGTCGCTCTGTAAACAAATTGGCATGCAAATTGAGTTTGTTTTGCCATCTCCGCCGCTCAAAGCTCCTCAGACTCGCTTGCATATCCAAAAGTCGCGCACGCAAATTCGCTCGAACAAATAGCTTCGGAGGGTAATACATTTTGACGGACTGACCCCTGAAATCTTATTCTTTCCCTCGCCGGGCCGCGGCGTTCGCCTGCTCGTCCCGCGGCGTGTGCTTGCAGATCAATCAGGGCCCTTGTTCTAATCACTCGCACTTATATCACCCAGCGAATAAATGACAGCGCAGGAGGTGTCGATCAATACGGGATAAGGCAAAGTCTCCTCTTCTTACCCACGGGGCACACGCACCGCGGCCGGGATATGGAGAGGGCCAGATGGTGGAGGTGCAGTCGGCGGTGGACGGGGGGGAGGGAGAGAAGGATGGAGCGCAGACCCAACTAAATGGGTTTGGGCTTTTGTCTCGTGGCTAAAGTGATTTCAACCTCAAATGTCACTCAATAACTGCGACGCGGGAGGACGGGGCGAACAATGAACGAACAGAGATGAAATGGAACTGAATGCATCGGCCGTATATTTGTCTATTTTTGGGTAGACCCGGGTGTAATGTGAAAGTAGTAGCAATCGTTTGTCTCCTGATTAGGGAAGGGACATTGCTAAGGCTTTGTTTTGTTAAGGCTTTGTGTCGATCCAATTGTCATTGCGCAACAAATAAAGAATGATGGAATGTCAAGTGAAAAGAACAAACTGTAATTGCCTAAATCTGAATTTGAATCCTTGTGGATTAACTGTAATTACTGTGTTTTAGCTCAAAATTGGAACAAAACTGAACAAAGCCCAAACTGGGGCTAGAACTGGACCAAACTATGCCAACAGATAGGCTAAAATAGGCTAAAACCTCAATCAGAAGTGTTATGCATCCCCCAAAAAAAGCGTTGACATTGGTGCAGATTCAAGCTTGATTCAAAAATGTGTTTCTGGAGGTTTAAAGAAAAAAATTCAACTTTTGAGCTAACTGAAGTTCTAACAGGCATACATAACCTCAGTGACCTTCTTGGTCGGCTAATTAGTATTTAAAAGCTGTCGTCTGATGTCTCAAACTTTTTGTCATGGAATAAGACATACATGTCCTTGGGATGAGACATGCACCAGATGCTATTCCTTAACACATAGAGAACACAATTCAACTTAGAATATGAAACGACACAGAAATATCAGACATTTGTATGGCATGCATGGAGAAAACGCGGGGACTGATCACGCAGGCTGTTGTACGCAGCCTGCGTGATCCTCCTGCGTCTCACCCTGTTTTTTCCCATGCTGGTTGGTTTTATTAGATATTCTGGAATAGGCGGGTCACATTTCTCATTGGTCAGCCTCACATCAAGGCACTTGGTATTTTTCCGTAGAGATCAAGCCTTGGGTAAACATTACCCAGACTCCTCTGGGTTGTCACCCCCCCTCCTGGGGTAAACATTATTTGGCCCATCTTTACGACCCCTTCACAAATGCAGTTTGTCACACACCCGTTCTTCTCTTAGACTAATGATGCAGATAAAATATCACTATTATGCAGATAAAATACATCACAGAAATATAATCATATATTCACATTTTATCACACTTTTCCCATTTACCATCTTGTTAGAAAATACTTAAGATGCAGTTTTAATGGACTAAATCTTCAGCTTGGTAGAAATAAAGAATTCAGACCCAACTTAGTGAAAGCTAAGGCTAAAAATGGACAAAAAACAATATCCAAATGGACTTTTGCTCTGGCCAGTTGTGAACTAGTCAAGTCATTGTTTGGACCCGTAGAATCCTGACATGCTGCTCGTTCTGCAGGTTTAGTCTTTGTCTAAAGAAAGGGGAAATTTAAAAAGTGTGATCTCAAACTCTGAATGATATTTTAAGATGCATGTATATTTCATGTCTTTGTTTGGTTCTCATCAAGTCCTGTTTTGTAAGATAGTACTTTCTGCAAAACTCACTGCTTTGCTGTGTCACGTGTAGGGCTCTATCGATTATATTTTTCGATTAATCAAGTCATTTTTTTGTACATTCCGTAAACCATTTAAAAGCATATTAAATATATTTTTTAATGTTTTAGTTCATAGTTATAAACAAATAAGGATTTTCTGCTTAAAATAACACATTTTAGTCTTAATTGCACATTATGTCCCAAAACAGCAACATTTCACTTCACCAGTCCAAACTGTTCTGTTTGTATAGAAAGAATATAAAGGACTAATTCACTTGTCACCAGACTGTTTGTAGACCGTTACAGTAACTATGAATTAATTAGCGTTTCTGTCACATAAATTAAATAAGAAGCTTGTTTGTAAAACTTAGTGTTGAGTGAGACCAGTGAGCCTGGTGTTTTGAGCTGTGACTCAGCATTTTGTCATTTTGCAGCATTAGCTCCGTGTGCTGTTCACTTTAGCCTCCGTGTCTTCGCCCCGTCATCACAGACTTTGTTTCATAATTGCGGTCATACTTTCCTGTCACACTCGTCAGGTTAAAACAAGTCGCTCTGATTCATTTTTAATTAAAAAATGTACTAAACGAATCATCAGCAATAAAATAATAATCAAAACTTTTTTGTAATCTAGTTACTGGACTTACTCGAGTAATCGGCGCAGCCCTGGTCACATGCACACTTCTGTTCTTACCCATGTGATGACTTGGACTACATCCACTCGCTCTAATAAAGTAATGTTGATACAATTAGCCGCCTCGCTAAGAAACCTTGCCTTACAGACTGGTATCAATTACAGTAAAGGCAAGGGTTATATAATTAGCAATTAGCTTCGCATTATTGATTGATGGCCACAGACGGGGAGCTGTGGTGGACGTGGGCTGGAAGTGCAGGCCTCTGATTGGCTGTTGGGAGCTCTCCTGATGTGGCTGCATTAGGTTTACAGCTTACGGGATGTAATGCAGTTTGTGAGGTGAGAGTCAGGCGATCCTACCAGAACATCACTTAGCTAGTTTTGGATAGAGTTTGATGGAACGTAATAAAACCCCCCAGTGAGATAGGTGGGCATGCGCTGGTCAATGCTTTTACGCCCTGGAAGATCGCCGTGTGGAACCTGTTTGACACCTGTTATTGGAAGTACTCTGAGAACACATTTACAGAAAGAGAAAAGTGTTGTTGAAGAAGTTTTGTTTTTGTTTTTGTCAAGTTGGCACAAGAAATCAGCATTTTTCATAATTAAATAGACCGCGTGATGCTCATTCTGAAGCAAACATGTCCAATTTTGGAGGCATTTTACCAGGTCAAATGGTAAATATGCTGGGACTTGAGATACAATTTTAAACTTGAGATACAGTTTAAAAGTTAAGATATACTTTACTTAACTTAGAAGTTATTTATCGATAAAACAATAATTATAACTATGCAATATAATGGCATTTACTAACGCTTATTTAACCAAGTAAAAAGAATGAAATGGACCACAGCACACATTTTACAAACATTTATACATTTGCTCTGAAATAAAAAAAACTTTGTGGAAATTATAATATTATATAAAAGCACAGACTTTTTTTTTTCATAGAGCAAAAAAAAATAAAACAAAGAAACCAGCAAAGTTTAAATTCAGAACATGTTATAGATTTGACATCTGATTGTTAATTATTAAACAATTTGAAGTGTTTTTTAGCTTATATAAATTTTAGGGCCTCTCCCATAGTTTTAAATGTTAATTCTTATATCATACCTTGGTTAAAAACCTTTATTCTACCTTGGTTATAAGTCTGGTTATGTCTTACTGTGTGGGGTTTGCATGTTTTCTTTGTGTCTAAATTATGTTATAGAAAAGTGCTCCTGTTTCTCAACCTTAAATTAACAAAAAAAATCACTGAATAATGATGTTAAACACAGAGATCAAAGGTCACTATGGGAACATTAACTCAGGTCCATCACCGAGACGAGCAGCTGATGGACCTTCCCAAGAAATAAAAGTCATGTAGTGCATCTTTAAGCAAGTAAAACGATTTACTTACTATTCATCTCTGCAATCCCTTAATTCGAGACAAACCAATTTGCATTAAAACGCCCGATAAACTGGACACTAATTATGCTTCTTCTGATTCATAACGCAGTGCCGGCCCTCCGTTCACTTTGACTCCACCGCCGCCATTAGAGAGACATATCCTCCGCTCAGATCTCTTTAATTAAGCCGGAGTTCATCCCGGAGTCACAACCCATTCACACTAACGATCCGGAGATAGCGTAAAGCCCCGCGAAACATGGCCCCAATTTCCTTAAAAGCCGGTTACGTTCTCGTAAACAGCTACTCCACGTGAAGAAGAAAAGTCTCCCCTGTCTGTTCAAAGGGCAGCCTCTCTACATTAGTGCCCTCTTAATGAAAAACAACCGGGATGGGGGAAACATCGGGGAGGAATCCACTCACTGCGAACCAGTAATGTGCCCCGGAGGCTCTAAAAATAACCCTAAAAAGTCTGTCGAGCCGTCTGCCGCGACGCGTTGGGTAAACCACCGTCTCTCGGCCCGCTCGCACCTTGCCGCTGCAAATGCCACCGTGATATTTCCCCGTTGCAAATCTCCCCTTCTGTTATCTGCAACGGAGCTACAGTTTGACCCTGTCTATTGATGGGGCCCCTATACGCTGCAGGGGGCGCAAAGTCGACAGTATCATCGCTAAATATTCCCTAACAAGCTTCCCCACGTCTTAAGCTGAAGCCTGTCTGCGTATCGGAGCGGGCGAGCCGGGTTAAGATGGAGGGAAAAAGTCAAGCGAAATGTGTGAAATAGCTATGATTTTGGGCGAAGCTGACAGACGCGAGGCCCTTTGGCGAGGTAATTTTGAGGTGTTAAGAAGAAAGGGGACGGATGTCGAACGTGCACGGACAGAGTAAGCAGAGGATTAGAGGTATCGGATGTGCGCGGTCACAATGACATTTTGGCACATGGATACCCGCAGGTGAGAAGGGCCCGGGCAGAGCAGGTGTGCACAAGGGTTGGCAGGTCACCAGTGCAGAACCTACGGGGCTCCGGGGAAGGGCCGTGACCGCCGAGATGTACAGGGGAAAAGGGACGGGATAATTGTCCAAAATGTAATGGCGTCTGGCATCGGCGTGCTGATTCTGAGAGCGACTGGCAAGAAGTGGGTTTGACTTACAAGTGTAGGACAAAAGTACAAGTAAAACGAGTACAATTTCTAGGTATCTGTAGTTTACGCAAAGGCACATAACTTTTGAGCTAAAATGGATTTATAGACTTAAAAAGGCTGTTTTTTAAATGATTTTGGTTGTTTTATTGTACTAAATGTGAATAAAACTGTGAGAGGTTTTAATTTCCACAAACTTGCTGCTTGTTTCCATGGAAATGTTGTTCCTTTGGCTGTAATATTCTACAGTATGACATACAACTTGATTTTATAATGTATGATTTTGACTTTCTTTTCTCCTTGGAATTATGCAAGTGACTTTCCACCTCCAGAATGTTACATACTGTGTCTTTAAGTACATTTTACAGTGGATACTTCTACTTCACTACATTTGAGAGCAGGTATATGTATTTTTACCCCACAACAAGCTGAAGTATTTTTCGTGTAGTTTGAGACCACTTGTAATGACGGAGGTTTATTTTTTAGCACTTTTCCTGACAAAAGATCTTGATTAATCTCCGAAATATATTTAAAACTTAAGAAATCAGTTGAGTCACTTTTTTTCCCCAAGATCACTACATTTGACTCTTCAGTAGTTTTCAAAATCTTAATTAAACATGTTTATTCATAACTTTTTAGGGCCTATCATCATCTCTTGATTTTTTAAATATATTTTTTTATGATTTGACAATGCAATTTTATATTTTTTCCTGATTTAAATGATATATTATGTGACACTCTTGATTATTTTATTGTTGGCTTTGATTGTATTTCCAAAACGACACCATTCAATGATATACATATCCAAATTATTCAAATGTAAAATTATTAGCATATTACAAATGTATTTAAATTGGTCACAACCATTAGCCATGTTGGTGTGCTTATTGTCAACAAGATAATGAAGGGTAAATATCACCTTCAATTAGAGGCAATATCTGCTAATCTGTTTTGATGTGAAATAGTAGTTTTGTGCGAATGCCTTTCCGAAGCACTCAGCAATGATATTAAAAGAGGAAACAGTGAGGAAGTGCACTCAGGGCAATTAAATCACAGCCATAATGCGTGTGGGCTGTGTCCATAAAGCAGGAAGCTTTCAAGTGTAGAATGTCACTTTTGCAACTTTAGATTGTGTTACTTTACCAGTTTGTCTCATAGTATCCGATATTGTACACCCGAAAAGAAAAATCTACATTATAGTTTTGTTGTTGTTTTTTTTTCAAGGCAGCACTGACTGTGAGATGTATAATGACCTGATTATATTTAAATAATCAAGGGATGGTAAATAATTATTAATCTGAAGTCCAAACTATGTAAAACTTACAACTTTCCAGTGAAAAAGATTTAATCTTTATTTAAAAAAAAAAAATAACATAGGTCAGTTTATTTTATGTAAGTTTTTTTTGTTTAAACATTAATAAAATAAAACAAAATAAAAATTTACACGACACAATTGGCAAATAAACGTTGAAAGTGTCTGTGGAGTTTAATCAAAGGTCCAACTTTACTGGGACATGTAGTTTTAGCGATAAAAACAGTCACGGATGTAACTACGGTTCTATGAATCAATAAAAAAAACAAAAACATTTTTTTAAATATAAATTCAAAATGTTTGGCGGGCTGGATTAAAACATCTGGCAGGCCGGATGTGGCCCGCGGGCCTTGTATTTGACATGTGCTGTAGAGGATCCACCGCCTGCTCGTTTCCATGGCGATCCTATTGCTTTGCCAGGAAAGTTCCAAAGTACGGCATTCAAGTTCTCCCCCTTGAGTTTCTTCAACCGCAGCTGTGTTTATGGCTCGAGATCTGTCGCTTCTCCACAGAGACGACCTGTAACTCGGCCCGGTGACGTCCCCTGCCGGTGTCCATAGAGACAAGATTAATGCCCTATTGTAGAACATGAAGCAGTTCCCTGAATGCAGTCATTTATCCCCGTATTTATCAAGTAAAACTGATGATTTCTTAATGATGTCTTAATTTCGCTTTCATCAGCATGACACTGCAATTACAAGACGAGAAAAGACATCTGAAAAAGACTATTCTTCTTTCCATTAGGCCCGTTTCCTTTGTGTCTTAATCGCCTCCATCTCTGCCCTTCCCGAGCGCGATGCGAGGAAGAGATGCACAAAGGAACAGCGAGACGTCGAAATATAAAGATGTCCTTTGTTACCGTGGCGACGGGGATGACGCAGCACAAGTCCGAAGCGCTCCCCTGATTAATGAACGAGAGCCATGACCAGCTTTCGAAACGTACGCTCCGACAGACGCGTTTTCCAACGGGCGAAGGGATTAATCCGACCGAATGAAACGCTTGTCGAGCGAACGTCGGTGAGTTCGGTGTGTCGTTATCAAAAGTGACAGCTATAGCCGGAGATGTGGCTTAATAATCGAGTCGGTATCAACTTGTGTGTGTGTGTGAGTTAAACGCGACAAGAATGGATGATAGACAGGTGGTTTGTGACAGAATATCGCCGAAATATGAGTTCATTAAGTTGAAGGATGAATCGCCACTTCTGCTGCTATTAATCCTTGCAACGCTGCCACTGCTAAAATGAATACGTTGGCTACAAGTGCTAGCAGAGGTGGGACCGAGTCATTGTTTTGCATCTTTCAAGTACCAGTAAGTCAAGTCCCAGGTCACAGTCAATTCGCAACTTCTATTGTAAATCGTCCTGTTTAAAGAAAAGTAATGGTACCAGAGAGACAGAGAGAGAAAGGTAAGTTTTTTCAGTTTGTTTCTCAAAAAAATAAAGGGAGAAGACTGTTTTCTAAACGTTTCTCAAGTCCAAGTCGAGTGCCAAGTCTTATTCTTTGAGTTTCAAGTCCTTTCAAGGCTTTATACCAAATTACCAAATACAACTACAAGTTATTAGCCTTCAAATTGAACCCGATCTTAGTCTATTTTATCAAGTCAAGTGTGAAGTCATCAAATACTTACTCAAGTCTGACTCAAGTAAAAGTTAAGTAACAACTTCTACAGAATATTGTTACGGATATATAAATTATATTCAGATTATTAAAAGATACACAATTTAGCTCCCAAAGTCTCTTGGAGGCATACGATTTCCAATAAAACTCGGCGAAAACCTTTGAAGTAATACTCTGAAGAGATTGGGAAACTTGGAGAAAAAAAAATAGTTTATGTGGATGAACTCTCCAAAATATGGTCCAATGTAGAGGGATTTCATAGAATTGAACAAAATACGAGATGTGCTGGAAATACCATTCAAAGATTAATTATAGTTTACTGCCAACCTTTGGAATGGCTCAGTATCGCTTTTCATTTCATATCTATATAAAATTCATTGCCACATCATTTGGGATTTAACTTCATGTGCAACTCAATGTCTCTGTGTCCTTCAACATGTTCAGAGAGAGGCGGAAATGGAATGAAATGAAAGAAAGTTGAGCTAAAGCGGCTAGTTTTGGCAGAGAAATGGCTGTTAATTCGACCTTCTCTGCATCTTCTGTCCACGATTCATCTTGAGCGTCCTTGGAGGTCCTTGGAGCCTAAATGCTCTTCTTAGCCTCCACATTAATTATCTAATTCCTTGCATGCTTTCTGTCTTATCTGATGATGATCTAGATGTGCTTCTGTGTTTTTAAGGTCATTTCACTTTCACCAGACGGTTTCTTCACTATGTAGTTCACCAACTTCAACATTAGCATTAGCGTTTTTAGCCTGATCAATGCCCTTCTGCTGGCATTCCTGTTCCGTTCCACACAAATGTAAATCAAATGGTTTATTCCCTTGTTATTGAGTCTCGTTGTTACTTATATTATATGTATACTTATATTTAAAAGGTGTAAGCGAGAGGTATGATAGGATTCATATGAAACAAATTCAGTGCAAATCTACTTGGGAGTTCCCCAAGGCTCCATCTGCAGCCCCTTTAACTTTTAGCCAACTTTCTAAACAAAGGGCTCAAACAAGCTCGCGTAAACAACCTATTTTATTAACTCAAGGGAGGGTTCACCACCTCCTCATCTTCGTGGAGTTGTTATAGCTTGACCTATAATGCTTCTTCTGGAACGTACTATTACAATCGTTCTTTTGACATGTGATCTTCGGCCACAGTGGTTCTGGTTGCTGCGTAAACCAATATAAACTGCCCAAATAATCTGTCTTTGCCGATTATGAGCCCATGGAAAAAGCCTTTGAAAACCATACGACAGAACCGGTATGGCTGCCCAACACGACGTCATTTTGCCCAAAACTATTCCGATTTAGATTTATTGTAGATTGACTTAGCAGTAGACAATATTCCATGCTAATCCTAAAATGCATGACATCAGTAAGAAGATAGAATATTCATCTGATAAGTTAGCAGTATAAGTTTACAAAATCCAACAAAACAATATAACCGCTAAAACATGGCTAGCACAAAATGACGCGAGCAAAGTCGTCTCTCCAAAGATCCGACCGTTGAGCCTTGAAGTTGGCGCATTCTTCACCACAAAACTTGCACTGTGCACCTGCATTTACGGGGCTAATTAGCCATATTGATTGAACAGGGGCGCGTCTTGCTTCCTCATGCTAATCCCTCGAAAATGTACGGCCCACTTCGCTTACGGTCCCCACTTTTGGAAGCGAGCCGATCCATTTCCAAACGCTAAAAGGCTGCGCCGTGGGAGGAGGACGCGGGTTCAGCGGCGAGCTTGTTCTCATGACTTATTCACGACTATGTGGCACGGCGACGCGCTAATGGCATCCTGTTTGGAGAGCCACTAACAAATTGCAAGAGGCCTATACAGTGTCCGCCCTTTGTCTGATTTATAAGAGGTGACAATCGATACGGAGCTGACCCCTGCTTCATCCGTGCGGGATGGGCACCGCTGGGGTTTGCACGTAATGGACCATATGTTGTCAGACGGGGCTGCAGAGGGGGCGGCGAGCGTCCACGTTGATCACTTCTCAAGGGGACGGTGTCGGTGCGGAGTGAATGATCGGCAACGCGGTGTTGTTGGCGTGGAGATGTTTTAAGACTGTACTCGAGCATAGAATGAGAATCAGAAAAGGGTTTATTGCCAAGAAAATGTATTGAGCTAAATTCACAAACGCAGGAACAATGAATAAGTCAAAAGAGGAACAATTTAAGTCGACTATGGGATAAGACCAACGATAAGATAGATTAAAAAAAAAAAAAAAAAAAAAAGGCTTAATATGTACACAAATTTACAGTTGTACAGATATACATATGTAGTGCAGAAAGTGAACAGTGCAGAGAGTGTTTAAATTATGGATAACTTTTATTGTCGGGCCACAGCTACAGAGAGACAAAAGTATTTTTACTAAAGGAGTGGTACAGGCTAAAATCAAGAAATGCAACATGATTATTCTGCTGATTTTAGCTCATTAGATTGCGAGGAGAAGAATATTTTTGGTGATTTTGTTAAATTAAAAAATATATATACATACACAATATATATATTTAATCTCAAATAATGTCTGTGTAATCCCTTATTTGTCAGTTGGTTACTTAGCAAAAAGAAAACTGAATTCTGTTGAGTAAATACTATATATATAAATAAATAGCTTCCTTAGTTCCTCTGAAATGTGTCTCCCTAAATATCCCCCCTGAAGGAGAAGCTAACCGCACTGACACACCCTTTATAGTTGTTTACAGTAAAGAGTATCTGTTGTTGGTTGAGTCCATTGAACGACCTGAAGGTGTGAATTGTCACCTGAGCCACATTTACAACTCCTCCTCCCGAGCTCCTTCCTGTTGGCATAAATGTAAGACAGAGGAAGCAGAATATTGTCACATTCTTTAGCTCAAATAACATACCACTCACATATAAGTATTGTATGTATGGGAGATTACGTTTTGAAGATGAACCTGGAGTATGATACATTTATTACACATATTACATTTTGTGTATCGATAACTTCACTCACGTAATCATTGAGTCCCTGCTGTATGTTTATGTTGTTTTTTCTTCTATTTTAGGAGTATTTGGAGTATAAGTTTTGTAATTGTAGTAATACTGAGTCCCTGTTGTATGTTTATGTTGGTTTTTCTTTTACCTTTGGGGTATTTGGAGTAGAAGTTTTGTAATTGTAGTAATAGTTGTATTAGCATTGATACGGGCTTTCAGTTTTATTTCAATTTATTTACACATTTTAGTAATTTTACTCATTCCATATATGTTTAACTATTGTAAAATAGTATGGTTTGGTCAGTACAGCTCGCTTTATGTTGCATTTCATTTCCAGAGCTATCCTTCATGTCAGATGGAGTGTCTTACTTTGGAGGGAGGTATAATTTCACCTCTCCCCGGGTTTGACTCCGTTGCACCCGATGTGAAAAACATGTTTCTGAGGCCCATGTAGTTTATTTCTACTTGGCAAACTTCAGCCTCTTAACCGCACTGACCCCGAAAAAGAGCAAAAAACACACATCCAGAGATTTCGCTTCTACGCCAAGACATGGAAAATGCATCAATAAAGCTACACAAGCAACAGCGAAAGGAAACGGTACACGTCCCTCTAGTTTCTTTTACTAGATACAAACAAGTTAGTTTGATGTGTACAAGCTAGCATTAAATAACAAAAATAAAATACACATTGAGTCCACATATTTGCAAACGTGGGATTTAGACAACCAATAACTTGTGAAAAATATGCGTAACAAAAATGTGTAACTAAATATTTGAACAGTTGTTGAGGGTGAGTTTCAACATTTGAAAAATCTATTCTGGATTTTTCAAATATTTTTAATCAAATGGAACGATGATTTCTCTTCAACAGTAAAGACAAGGAAACCAAATCCTGCTAATCTGTAATGCATTAGCAGGCACACTAACAGTATGTTACAGCCCATTAGTGGTTAACAATGATAGCTGATTTTCAGATGGCACACAGATAGCCATTACGGTAATTCGCTGCAGCCTGCGTCAACTCCCCAATGACAGCGCTGCTTCCGGACCAAAGACATTAGATCAATAATGCAAAAGCTCCTTAAAGTTTGCCCTCATGGTTCCATTTAAAAATTGCTTCCTCTCCTCGTAATGATGCAGGTTTGTGGAGCTTGTCATCGTTTGGGAGTTTACAGCGGAAACGACAGACAATTACAGGAGCAAAAAACCTCAACATGCCTTTAATCAGATCATAACATATACTATTGTTTCCTCATCAGAAACATGTTGTATTTAGCTTCTTTCACGCTTGTTTCAATAGTTATGTATATGAGGTCTTCTCTGCTCCTTCGATGAGCCTCACAAAACACCGCGTTTCAAATTTCCACATTTGTGACTTCAAAATGAGAGATCAATGTGCTGTTTTAATCGTATCCGGACTCGTTCTGAGCATTTTGTCGTCAAATCACATGAATCACTTCACCATGCTTACATTAACATGCCTGAAGAATGCTAGCTTTTGTTTATTTCCTCATGGAAGTTTCCTCTGCGGTCAGTAGATGGCATGGTAACACCTAATCCTGATGAAGCAACGTCATGATTTTTGGTGTTCACGTCCCAAACCGTTTCAAGAGCGTTTCTTGTAGGTTTAAAGATCACGATGAACAACAGGATGACAATAGTTCAGTTACAGTAGTTACTGGTTTCATTCCTTAATGAAGTCATCAATTAAAGCACAGGAAATCATGGTAATTCCTGATAAATTGTAGTGAAGTAGTGCATGAAAATATCAGTAGTTCATGTCCCCTTATTATAAAACGCTACTGTAATTGAGTTTTACAAAAATACATTTAATCGAAATTGAAGAAGCCAAAGCAAAGGTACTCAAGAGCATACAAATAATGCATAATATCTGTCCTTTAAAAATCAATACGACGGATATATTAGCTGCTTTTGTCCGTCTTATGAGGCAAGACTTAGAGGTCAGCCATTCTCCTCTACAACCTTTCTAAATCCTTTTAAAAATGCAGTTATATTGCTTAGTTCTTGAACGGGTTCCTGATCTGATTCTTGGAAGTGGTGTGGCCTCTCTGTGTGGGATTTGCATGTTCTTCCTGTGTCTTAAGTGGGTTTACTCTTCATCAAAGACACGCACAAAGGTCAATCCTCAAGGTACGTCTGATACTGACTCAAGACTCAGTGGTCTACTTCTGCTCACAAGTCATGGGCGGGTCATTGGGCAAATAATACTCAAAATGAGGACAGTAACAGCCTCATAAACTTTAAATAACGACTATTATGTCTATTATGTTACAATTTTAATTATTTTGAAACGACCCACTCTTTCCTCTGCCCCCACTGGTCCGTTGTCATCATCGTCTTGGGGAAAATATTTGCAATAATCACCACTCAAGACACGAGTGTGTGTTCTCATTATGAAAGCGGATCAGTGCATGGCGTCCCGGGGCTGATCGTGTTATTATTGATCGCTGATATTCCCAGGTGCGCAGTGTATCTCTGTGACTTTTGCCTGTCCACTTTATCTGTTCTGGTTAGGGCAGCGATAGGGCAAGCCCAGGAGGAAGCGCCCCAACCTAATTATAAATATGTCACCCAATCAAAGGTCACGGTCTAATTTGCATCGGCGAGGTGGACCACAGACGGTTTCCTTCTGATGTGGCAGCACAGCTTCACTACGGGTTCAATGTAAACGGAAAACAAGAATAATAAAATAAATATAGCCGCAAGCGGCAATGATCGGCCCTCGCTACGCCGCCGCCACGCCGCAAGAGGAGGGGGCGCTAACGCGCCCCAATTGTCCTTTTATTACGCCTATTGCTGAATCTGTGACGCTGTCACATCTTCTCCCCTTTGTTTTACCATCAAAAAGCAATTTTATTTTGAATTCTTGGCAAAATATGCGGCTTTGCCGCACAGACACCGTGACTCTTTGAATAAAAATGTGGATAACTTTTGATGGTCCACCCCTGAAGATGAGTCTCACCAAATTTCAGGTTAATATGTCTAACGCCCTAAGAGGAGTTTGTGAAAGTATAAAGTGTAAACATATTCTGGCGATTTCCCCATTGGAATAACATGGAAGGTTTCGGTCATCGTTACGGCAACGCCATAACAATTATGACATGGGTCTCATTGACTTTTTTGATGGGGATTCTAAAATTGAGTTGTGTGTCAAATTTCATATAATTTCGCAAAACTAAACATTTAACCTCCATATAAAATCTGTAGGGGGCGCTGTGGCTCCAAATTAATTTATTTCACTTCAAGTAGGTTTAGGGCAGAGTTTAACAACTGATTCTAATTTGACGCAATTCGGACTTTATCTGCGCAAACGGCAGAAATGTAAAATTTGGGAGATTTCTGAAATTCTAGCTACAGTTTGCGGCTTCGCCGCACAGAGACCGTGACAGGTATCAATGTAATTTGGATAACTTTTGATGTCCCACTCCTCAGTAGCATTTTCACCAAATTTCAGCTTTTTAGAGCCAACGCCCTGGGAGGAGTTTGTAAAAGTACGACGTTTGGAAAAACTCCGAAGTCATGTTTAGCCATTTTTGAAGCAATATGGCCGACATTTGGTTGGGCGGACGGCGTTGCCGTAATAATATTTTTTTCTCTTGTCACCATCTACCTCTGCGCCAAATTTCATGATTCTACGATCAGATTTTTTTTGGGTCATTTCCTATCTCTCTATGCATTATTGGTACATTTGGGGGCGCTGACGCGCCAATTTTTTTTATTTTAGAAAAGGGAAATAGCCAGAATGTAGAGAGGCACGATTTTTAGAGGTGTGCAAATTTTTGTGACTTTTTGTCAATGTTCACTGGGTGAAAAATAGGGGGGTTGGTCAGAAGAAGAAGGAGGAGGAGGAGGAGGAGGAGGAGGAGGAGGAGAAGAAGAAGAAGAAGAAGAAGAAGAAGAAGAAGAAGAAGAAGAAGAAGAAGAAGAAGAAGGAGGAGGAGGAGGAGGAGGAGGAGGAGGAGGAGGAGGAGGAGGAGGAGGAGGAGGAGGAGGAGGAGGAGGAGGAGGAGGAGAAGGAGAAGGAGAAGGAGAAGGAGAAGGAGAAGGAGAAGGAGAAGAAGCTATACATGGTGTGGGTCCCTGGTCACTGACGGGTACTTTCGTTAATTTTGAGTGGGCTCCGCCCACTTTGTGTTTTTGGCCCTCTATACAGTAATAATGTTCAATTTTTGCATTACATGCTTATATGCACGGAACATGCAAGAGATGGGGAACGTATTCGTGAGCTACTTAGCGCAAATGAGTGCTTTATATGGGGATGATGACCGCTTCGCGGTCGTCATCTCAATTTAAAGTGCTCATTTAGTGCGCACTTTTGCACGGGCTTCGCCCGTTTACAACGGTAATGTTCCATTTTCCTACTACTAATTAGTATGCACGGGGCGTGCGTGAGTGAAGGAGTGCGTTAGTGAGTGTTTGGAAGTGGGCGAGCGCTTCGCGCTCGATTTCGTGCGCACTACGTGCGCACTTTCGCAGCCGTGCTTCGCACGGCCTTACGAGACTGATAGGCCTCTCGCCAGCTTGTGGCGCTCGGGCCTAATAATAAAAGCTTATCAAAAAGGTTCTGTATACCGTATTTTCTGGAGTATAAGTCGCACCAGCCAAAAAATGCATAATAGAGAAGAAAAAAGCATATATAAGTTGCACTGGAGAATGAAATGCGGTTGTAATTGTGAAAATAACAAAAAATATCATATATAAGTTGCTCTGGAGTATAAGTATATAAGTACAAATATAAGTATAAGTCGCACCCGGGCCAAAACTATGACAAAAGGTGCAACTTATAGTCCAGAAAATACGGCATGTACAAATTCTATTTTGATTTGATCTTATTTTAATCACAATAAATAAGTACATTATTTAATTTATTTATACATTTCACTGCCAAATAAATTAGAATAATGTTTTTTCTCGGATAAAGACTTTTTAACCAAGAAATATGATTTCTTAGATTTCCATTCTGAAATTTAGATTATTTATCTACAAACTTAAGCAAAAATAGGAATTTGTATTTTTCTGGATTATCTGGATAACATCTGTATAACATTTGATATATGGATTACATCGTGGCTCTAAACTTGTCATATTTTGCCTTTTTATGTTGGATTGTTGGTGTGGTCTTGTTTAGATGAATTAATGAATAATATAAATATATATATATTGATGTTGAGAGTTAGTGCATGAGAGAAAATTGCTCGGTATTGATGTAAATCTTAATCAGAATATGAAGACGTCTTTATGGTGTTCACTAATAAATTCTGTTCACCAATGATGTTTTAATGTTGTTCTGTTATTACAAAAAAACTCTTCTACTTCAGCTGAATTGGGCGTCTCCTTCATTAATCTGCAGTAAATGTCCTGTTTGTGGCAGGTTTGTACTTTAGCTTCATTAAAATTACATTATAAGAGCTGTTTTATTTATGAATGCATTTGTTGTTGTCACTGATTAAAAAAAAGAAAAAAGAAAAAATGCATAGATGCAGAACCTTGAGTCTGACAAACCTGATTAATGACTTATCATTTTGTTTTCAAGTCATTCAGACATGCTAATGACAATACTTTAAATAACCTTCTGTCAAGACACTTAAAATATCGCATTTTACCGCTGCGTCTTCTGCCACAGATGCCCTGAGGCTGATTGGTGAAAAAGGACACAACAAAAATAAATGTATAGATAGGGAGCGCGGTAACTGTTTAATGACTAACTATTTCATGTTTTCACACCATCTGCCTTTTAAGAGGACTCTCACCGTGTCCTACCATCACACGGGAGTTTTGTCTTTAAATGAATCTCGTCAATGAGTCGATAAATCCACAGCACAGACGCAGCGGTGCAGATGTGCAGGACTAAGCATTCTGCACAAACCGCACAGTGTTTTAACCTAAGTCGACACGGACCCGGACAAAGCACAGAGTCTCAGTATCAGTTTACACATAAAGACGGTCCAGAGCGGCCGTTATATCCGCACGAAAACACAGTCAGTGCTGTGCGTATAATAATATCACATATAAGTCGCACTGGAGTATAAGTCGCACCAGCCAAAAAATGCATAATAGAGAAGTAAAAAACATATGTCGCTCTGGAGTATAAGTCGCACCAGCCAAAAAATGCATAACAGAGAAGTAAAAAACATATAAGTCGCACTGGAGTATAAGTATAACTATATAAGTATAAATATAAGTATGAGTCGCACCCCGGCCAAAACTATGAAAAAAGGTGCAACTTATCGTCCGGAAAATACGGTAGTCGACTAAATAAATTCTTGCTTGACTAATGAAACGTCCTGTTTATCAATTAGTCAACAAAAAAAAATTGTTTATCAAGTACGATTTATTCTCAATTAGGGATTATCACGACGTCAAATTTGAGTGTTTATCAATTGAAAAAACATCACAATTTAACGATTTTTCGCGATTATCGCCGCGACTGTGTGAAATCTCGTCCAACACGTGACTGTTTCTCAAGTTTGTGAGCCGCTTCATGAAATCAAACTGTCTGAATAAGAAAATAAAGTAAACGTGACAAAAACTACCAGATGAAAAAGTAATTTATATGTATGTGTATTTTTTCTATAACTATAGATTTAATTAAAACCACTTAATTTTGCTTCTAAAATAATCACATTATTATGTTTTAGTCGTTACACTGTGCTTTGTATGTTGTAATATATAAATGTATCAGTATCAGTTCACCCATGAAGAAGAACTGAACGTCACAGTCTGATGTCTGCATTAAAACCAGAACAAACACAATCAATACTTGGCTGTAATCATCCTGTGTCCAGGTTAATGTGTAAACCACCATTAAATGTGACTTGGTTTAAATCCAGTGAGAAGATGCATCCAAAACAGAGTCAGCGTTAAGTTCTGACAAAACAAAACTACTATTCAATGTGCCATAATCCTCCGGGTGCTGCGCATTGGGCCGTGCATGTGCAAAACAAGAGTGAAGCTACATGAGATTCAGTTTTAAGCTGACTCCGGGCTGGTTTGTTTGAGGTAGAATATAAATAATACTTTTAGTGCTTTTCTAGACGCCCCTTGCATGCATAATATTGTCCATTAATGTTGCACACACAAACTGTCACTTATGCCTGCTGTTTTTTGTTGCTATTTTTTGAGTAAAACCTAAATTTCAATGCGTTGTTATGGGCTTATGGGCAAAGTTACCACAGGGGAAACTGTTCAACACGACAGTCCTTTTTATAAGCACAATTAAGATAAGATAAGCCTTTATTTGTCCACACGTGGGGAAATTTCGGTGCTGCAACGTTAAGTAGATACAGAAGAAAAGAACAGATAACACTCTAAATAGAAAAAAAAACCCTCTTATGTACAGAACCTCTCATATTCCTAATAGGGAATAGAGAAAAAAATACAATACAAATGAAAAAATAAGAATAAATTAGTATATATATATATATATATATATATATATATATATATATATATATATATATATATATATATATATATATATATATAATAACATAAAAATAAATAAATAAAAATAAAAGCTAACATAAGACAAAATAATACTAATCATAGTGGTAAAGTATTTTCTTAATTTTCACTATTCTTATTTACAGCAATTTTGAGCACTTTTCACCATTGACTAGATCAAATAAGGCAAAATTAGAACTGTATCATCACTCTGAAACCCACGGATAATGCAACTGTTCTACCACTTAATCATTAAACCTCTAAATAGGAAAACACTGAAATCCGTCCCATCTTTTATTCCATATTAAAAATTGCCGCTCCTTCATTTTCAATCAGTCTTCCTTGAATACAGTCTTCCGTTTTAAAAGGAGCTTAGAGGAATATCACATTCATTTCTGGTAAAAATCATTGACTTGGGCCCGTGTTATGGCGGGCGAGTAAAATTTTATGCCCCCGCCATCTTTCTCCTCATGTTAACGAGCGAATACATAAAGTCCCTACATTAATTTCTTTATTCATGCATTTTTTATTTCCCAAATAGCGGCGTCGGCGGGGGCCGGACCTCGCCACAATTGATTTCTTCATTCTAAACGTACTGCATGGGCTGCACCAAAGTGAAATGTAAGCAAAAGAAAAAAGGAGCGTTTTTTGTTTTGTTTTTTTTAAACCGCGTCGTTTTGTGTCGAGCCCGTTCGCCGTGCGCCACCGGCAAATCCTCATTACCTTCAAACGCCA
The DNA here is from genome assembly GCF_026437365.1 of Eucyclogobius newberryi. NCBI lineage: Eukaryota > Metazoa > Chordata > Actinopteri > Gobiiformes > Gobiidae > Eucyclogobius > Eucyclogobius newberryi. Next base: position 10,499,682 of record NW_027315812.1, read on the forward strand.
CATTCAGCTGCGTTTCGGGAGCCTCGCCAAGATTTCGCTTTGTTATTGCGCCGCGGGAAATGTTGAAAAAAAAAACAATTTGAATTTGCCTTCTTTATTTTTGTGATTTGACTACTGAATAATGAACGCCGCCTCATCGAGCACAACACACAGCCCCTCCCCCCTCGTGCCTCTGTTCTCTCTTTGTAGCAGAATTAAACATGAAGATAATGTTGTGTGTAATACTCCAGGAAATGCCCTTTTTCTTTTTTCTAATTGTCTTGTTTTAAAAATCTGTCACCCTTTTAAATGACTGATATTGCACTTGTCTTCTGCACATGGGAGATTCAGAGCAATATTTAATTTAAAGTCTACTGAATAATGTTGTTTTGAAGTGAATGTATCCACCCTCAGGCCGAGTTACAGATCAGATCTATGGATAGGCCGCCCTAAATGTTATTTCAAGGTATTTTCGAGCAATATAAACACCAAATTGAACAAAAACTGGTTAGTAAATACCGTCTACAAGTCGCACCAGCCAAAAAATGCATAATAGAGAAGAAAAAAACATGTATTAGTTGCACTGGGGTATGAAATGTGGTTGCAAGTGTGAAAATAACAAATAATATCACATATAAGAATATAAGTATAAATATAAGTATAAGTTGCACCCCGGCCAAAACTATGAAAAAAGGTGTGACTTATAGTCCGAAAAATACGGTAGTCGATTAAAGAAATTCTTGCTCGACTAATGACACGTCCTGTTTATAAATTAGTCAACTAGGAAAAAAATTCATATTAAGTATGATTTATTCTCAATTAGGGATGTCACAATGTCAAATTTGAGAGTTTATTGAGTGAAAAAACATCACAATTTAATGTTTTTTCGCAATTATCACTGAGAAATATGAAATCTCGTCCAACACGTGCCTGTTTCTCAAGTTTCTGAGAGCCGCTTCATGAAATCAAACTGTCTGAATGACAAAATAAAGTAAATGTGACAAAACGGCCAGATAAAAAAGTCATTTATATTTATAATTTTTTTTTATACTATGGATTTAATGAAAACCACTTAATTTTGCTTCTAAAATAGTCACATTATTATGTTTTAGTTCTTAAATTAAAATATTGCAACATAAATAATATCAATGCTCACTCTTCTCTTTTCTACTATGGTGTTTTTTTTTACAAATACAACATTTTGTCTTATTTTACAATTTTCTTTTTTATAACCCTACTGTTAACCAATTGTTCAACTAATTAAGGTAAAGGTTTAAAGCCCGTCAAACTACTTAAGTTTAATGCTACACTGTGTAATATTACAGTAACATCTCCATGGAGTAAAAGAAAATAGTAATTTACCAGAAATGTTACATATAGTACTTTTATAACAACCTTTTCTGTCATACTCCTGCTGTTCCACGGTCAAAACTACTTCAAATACTCATCTGGACGAGGTTTTACGTTGAAACGCGCGTATTATATTTGAGTATGCACATTTTGCACCTCTACAAAAAGGCCCAGTCGTCTACATTTGTGAATAGGAAATACTTTCAGCCATAACGATCCCATAATCCCCAATGTGGCCCCAAAACAACAGAAACAAATTGCGTGCCATCGCCTCAATTACTCAAGCTGCGGTTTTTTATGCGTTTCCATTGTTTATTTAGTTTGTGCAGGTATTAGACCTTTAACATTCCCAAAGCAACACCAAAAGCAGGCACGCATTCAGCGAGATTTCCCTTTTTAATGCATAACCCGGCGATCGTATGGTTATGTCTCTCAAAGGACCAGAAGATGAAGATGCGTTTAAGGGCGAAGCTGCTCAGCCAAATTAAACTCTATTTAGGGGAAAAATCAACATCAATATTTGTTACTGTTCCTCAAGTTTGTGACCGGCTTTGCAAAAATGTACTTTCTGAAAGACAAAATCATATTACATTTGACAAAAACAGCCAGATACCATAAAGTTATGTACATTTAGGTCTATTATTTGGTTGTATATTGAGCAAAAACACTTAATATTGCATCTATTTTTTTTTTTAATTTATATTGTGACCTTAATAATCACAATTATCGATTAACCTAATAATCGTGACATCCCTAATTGTGGTATATTTTTTGTTTTTTGACTTTTAAAACTTAAAATAGTAATGCAGAATATTCATTGACTTGGATATGAGTTGTCATAATCTACTTATTGACATCATTGACTAAGATTTAATCGCGTTGTACTTGTAATTGTTTTTTAGTTTATAGTGGTTTATAGTTACAGTCTAACATTAGACTTTATGGGACGTGTCAAGTGTAAATGGCGTGTTACTACCACTGTCCTACTCCTTTTATTCAAAATGAACCATTGAACAACACAAGTACATGAATAAATTAAGATTAATGCTGATAATTCTACAGTCAAAGCGTCACAGTGGACAGTTTTTACAGCGTTTGCAAATTTTACAGTTTCTAAATTTTTTAGCATTTACAGTGTTTACAGTTTTTAAAGTGTTTACAGTTTTTACAGTGTTTACAGTTTTTAAAATGTTTACAGTTTTTAAAGTGTTTACAATGTTTACAGTTTCTACAATTTTTACAGTTTTTACAATTTTTACAGTTTTTTTAACAGTTGTTTAGTTTTTTTAACAGTTTATTTACAGTGTTGACAGTGTTTACAGTTTTTTTTTTTACAGTGAAATTTACAGTTTTTACAGTGTTTGCAGTTTTTAAAATGTTTACAGTTTTTTTTAACAGTTGTTTACAGTTTTTTTAACAGTTTATTTACAGCGTTGACAGTGTTTACAGTTTTTTTTACAGTGTTTACAGTGTTTGCAGTTTTTAAAGTGTTTACAGTTTTTAAAGTGTTTACAATGTTTACAGTTTCTACAATTTTTACAGTTTTTACAGTTTTTTTAACAGTTGTTTACAGTTTTTTTTAACAGTTTTACAGTGTTGACAGTGTTTACAGTTTTTTTTACAGTGTTTACAGTTTTTACAGTGTTTGCAGTTTTTAAAGTTTTTACAATGTGTACAGTTTCTACAATTTTTACAGTTTTTTAACAATTGTTTACAGTTTTTAAAGTGTTTACAGTTTTTACAGTGTTACAGTTGTTTACAGTTTTTACAGTGTTTACAGTTTTTACAGTGTTTACAGTTTTTAAAGTGTTTACAGTTTTTACAGTGTTTACAGTTTTTACAGTGTTTACAGTTTTTAAAGTGTTTTCAATGTGTACAGTTTCTACAATTTTTACAGTTTTTTAACAGTTGTTTACAGTTTTTAAAGTGTTTACAGTTTTTACAGTGTTTACAGTTGTTTACAGTTTTTAAAGTGTTTACAGTTTTTACAGTGTTTACAGTTTTTACAGTGTTTACAGTTTTTACAGTGTTTACAGATTTTAAAGTGTTTACAGTTTTTACAGTGTTTACAGTTTTTACAGTGTTTACAGTTTTTACACGAGCGTGAGAAGGTGTAGGGGGAGGGGTCTATCGAGCGCACGCTGCATTGAGCATCGTAACCTGCAGCGTTCACCCGTGTTGGCGATGAGCGATCGACGCTGTCGGGAACGCACCGCACTCTTCAACTTTTGACCTTTGACCTTTTAGGAGTTTCCTGGAAAGGTCGTTCAGAGCGGGTTATACTATAGATATCAGTGTCATTATAATGTACATTGTACTCGTACATCGCCTATAAATGATCCTAAACCATTTTGTTGATGTATTTTTCCTAAAGTCTTTTTTTTTAGAACATAAAACAACTAAAACAAAAGTGGGCAGGACCAGCGAGAAACAAAATACTGTATTTCCCGCACTATAAGGCGCACTCAAAAGCCTTTAATTTTCTCAGAAAAAACGACAGTGCGCCTTATATATGGATTAATTATGTTCTTTATTGTGAATACACTAATGTTTCATTTAGCTGCATCAGTATCTGTGTTTTTTACGTGTTACAACTGAACAAGTTTGGGAGTTATTGTGAATTCGCTCATTAATATTTGAACAATGTTGAGCTGAATGAGTTGAACACGTTTAATTAAGTTAAACCGACCGACTTATTTTACTGTTTTGTTTCGCTTAATGCGTGTTATAATCCAGTGCGCCTTATAGTACAAAATATACGGTAAGTACGAAATAAAATGAGAAAATGTGGCATCCAAAGAAAAGTCAAAATTACAAGTGATTATTAAAAAAAAAATGTGTGGCATTTTTTTAATTATGATTATGTTGGTCCTTAATCGTCAGTGCAATTTGTGTCATCCATTTGTTTCCCGATGGCCTTCTTCCCAGCTTCCAGACGTATGTATATTATTTTTTTAATCCTACATACAAATATTGACACAGATCAAGTCCAGTCGTGCATGTGAGACATAAGTAAACATGTAGGTTTATAATAGAAATAAGATCAGTTAAATGTAATGACTGTATTGCTGATTGCTTGTCTGAAAGGCGATCGGTTACTTCCAGTTATTGCGTGGAGGAGTCTAACTGCATTTGGACATTTCACCGTCTCACAATCAATATCACAAAAGTACAAGATTTATACAATCCCCCCCCCTCTCTGAATCGGAATCTCTCCCAAAAACATAATTTATATTGAATGCCGTCTACTGCACGCATCTGATTATTTAATGTCTCCTTCACATCAATAGTGTAGTTTTTGTTCATAACCGAGCCGAGTTACATCAGCTTTTAGTTGAACTTGAGGAGAAGGTTGAATTCTGGTGACGCAATATCCGTTCTCTCTTGCTCTAAGAACATTATTATTGTTTTAGCGAGACAAGAGTGAGCTTTTATTATATGCTTTAGCTTCTTTATACAATGTTTTCCTCAGCAGTGGACAGAAATAATCTACGGTTTCCCATTAGCATATGTTCTGGACTATAAGTCGCACCCGAGTATAAGTCGCACCAGCCAAAAAATGCATAATGGAGAAGAAAAAACATATATAAGTCCCATTTTCTGGGGAAATTTATTTGATTTCCAAGACCAAGAACAGACATTTCATCTTGAAATGCAGTTTAAAATAATAACAGATTAGAGAACATGGTGAATAGGTGTACGTATGCTAACGCTAACACCTTCAGCTACATGAGGCACAGACAGAACTGTGGTAAGTGTCTGGTATGTTAACGTAACATATGAAGAGTTATTCAGATAACTATAGCATAAAGAACATGCTAACAAGTTTACCAAAGCATCAGTTTTACCCCAAATCACTAAATCCATTGAATTCTTCTTCCTCTGTGTCACTTCTAAACAACTCCACAAACTCCAGAGGAAGAGGAAGTGCAGATTCTTCTTCTGTGTCGCTTAGAGCCTAGAGCGCCCTCTTGTGGTTGTCAGTGTGAAAATAACAAATAATATCTATATAAGTCGCTCTGGAGTATAAGTCGCACCTGGCCAAAACTATGAAAACATCAGGTACTTGGCCTTTAAACGATCTTTATCTTACATTACTTCAATTTTAAGCATTTTAATTGGAACTATACCGCTCCTGGGGGCGTCATCTGCTCGTCTCCACGGTGACAAAAGCTATACCTTGTATTGTGAACCCCGTGACTAAACCGTATTGTGTCATGACAATAGTTTCACAGTAGAAACTTATTTGGCAGTTGAGAAAAGACAGATTCTGGAGGTAGAAATACATGGACTATAACTGGCCCCATGTGTCCGGAGAGCGAGCGGGCTGGACATACAAGACAGAAAGGGGTCATTTACTGTTGAAAAGCGCTTGACGGACAGCTGCCAACCCCGACACCTCAACCCGTAACTCATCCCGACTTTAGTTTCCCCCTCACATTCTGAAATTCCCTCTAATTTCTTGTCCAGAGCTCGCCCCGTTTTCTCCCAGTCGCGGCGCGAACCGCAATAACACACAAAACCCCGCTTTCCTTCCGTAACCTTTGGCTGTACATCGCCGGGGGACTTTCCACGCCGGGAAGAGACATTTCCACTCGTCAAATTCGTCTCCCGCGCGGGGCCGACGCGAACGTCCAGGTCGTAAAATCCAATGAGGTGAACGCGGCCAAAACGGCGGTCGGAGCGGCGGATTTGGCAGCTCCGCACGTGTTCGGGGGTTCGGCGTGGACCGGGATGTGCTCCACTCGTGTGTCGGCCAGCACTTCGGGTAATGGGGACACGCAGAGGTCACACTGGACGAGAGACTCCGACACAGAGCTTGAATATACCGTAGTTACGTCGTGTTATTGCGGTGTATTCTTTATGGATTGGATTTGAACCTTTTGCCTGGATTCACTGGAGCAGTTTGTGGACGGTTCAGTGGTTGCAGTGGAACAGTGACAAAAATAATCAAATGTGAAAAGGTAATCGGACTGGGAATCACAAGGTCCCTCACGATTCGATACACGATACGCGGCTCACGATACGATAATATCACGGTTTTGCGATACATGCGATAATCGATACATTGCTCATGAGGTTCTACGATGTCCATTCATCTTCTTTCGCTTTATCCGGGGCCGGGTCAACAGGGGCAACAGTCTAAGCAGGGACTCCCAGATTTCCCTCTCCCCAGACACTTCTTCTAACTCCTCCCGAGACATAGTCCCTCCAGCTTGTCCTGGGTCTTCCACGGGGCGTCTTCTCGGTGGGACAGGCCTGAAACACCTCTCATATATATTCTACAATATATATATATATATATATATATATATATATATATATCACACATTTTTTTAAAGAATCCAATACATTTTAACACATATTTTTCTTTGTTAAATCACGACCTGCGCAAACACAACATGAATACACCCATTTTAATCATCAAAACAGTCAAAATAATAAATGTTTCCTTCCTTTTAAAGCGACACAAAATAATTCAAGAAATTATACCAAAAATTACTCATGGCGATGTATCGATACAGCAGCCCACGATATCGATACTGTGTCACCAACTTTACTATCACGATGTATCGATACAGCAGCCCACAATACCGATACTGTGTCACCAACTTTACTATCATGATGTATCGATACAGCAGCCCACAATATCGATACTGTGTCACCAACTTTACTATCACGATGTATCGATACAGCAGCCCACAATATTGATACTGTGTCACCAACTTTACTATCACGATGTATCGATACAGCAGCCCACAATATCGATACTGTGTCACCAACTTTACTATCACGATGTATCGATATAGCAGCCCACAATATCGATACTGCGTCACCAACTTTACTATAACGATGTATCGATACAGCAGCCCGACATATTGATACTGTGTCACCAACGTTACTATCACGATGTATCGATACAGCATCCCACGATATCGATACTGTGTCACCAACTTTACTATCACGATGTATCGATACTGCAGCCCACAATATCGATACCGTGTCACCAATTTTACTATCACAATGTATTGATACAGCAGCCCACAATATCGATACCGTGTCAACAACTTTATTATCACGATGTATCGATACAGCAGCCCACAATATCGATACCGTGTCACCAACTTTATTATCACGATGTATCGATACAGCAGCCCACAATATCGATTCGGTGTCACCAACTTTATTATCACGATGTATCGATACAGCAGCCCACAATATCGACACTGTGTCACCAACTTTACTATCACGATGTATCGATATAGCAGCCCACAATATCGATACTCTGTCACCAACTTTACTATCATGATGTATCGATACAGCATCCCACGATATCGATACTGTGTCACCAAATTTACTATCACGATGTATCGATACAGCAGCCCACAATATCGATACTGTGGCACCAACTTTACTATCACGATGTATCGATACAGCATCCCACGATATCGATACTGTGTCACCAACTTTACTATCACGATGTATCGATACTGCAGCCCACAATATCGATACCGTGTCACCAATTTTACTATCACGATATATCGATACAGCAGCCCACAATATCGATACTGTGTCACCAACTTTACTATCACGATGTATCGATATAGCAGCCCACAATATCGATACTGTGTCACCAACTTTACTATCACGATGTATCGATACAGCAGCCCACAATATCGATACTCTGTCACCAACTTTACTATCATGATGTATCGATACAGCATCCCACGATATCGATACTGTGTCACCAAAGTTACTATCACGATGTATCGATACAGCAGCCCACAATATCGTTACCGTGTCACCAACTTTACTATCACGATGTATCAATACAGCATCCCATGATATCGATACTGTGTCACCAACTTTACTATCACGATGTATCGATACTGCAGCCCACAATATCGATACCGTGTCACCAATTTTACTATCACAATGTATTGATACAGCAGCCCACAATATCGATACCGTGTCACCAACTTTATTATCACGATGTATCGATACAGCAGCCCACAATATCGATTCGGTGTCACCAACTTTATTATCACGATGTATCGATACAGCAGCCCACAATATCGATACTGTGTCACCAACTTTACTATCACGATGTATCGATATAGCAGCCCACAATATCGATACTCTGTCACCAACTTTACTATCATGATGTATCGATACAGCATCCCGCGATATCGATACTGTGTCACCAAATTTACTATCACGATGTATCGATACAGCAGCCCACAATATCGATACTGTGTCACCAACTTTACTATCACGATGTATCGATACAGCATCCCACGATATCGATACTGTGTCACCAACTTTACTATCACGATGTATCGATACTGCAGCCCACAATATCGATACCGTGTCACCAATTTTACTATCACGATGTATCGATATAGCAGCCCACAATATCGATACTGCGTCACCAACTTTACTATAACGATGTATCGATACAGCAGCCCGACATATTGATAGTGTGTCACCAACTTTACCATCACGATGTATCGATACAGCATCCCACAATATCGATACTGTGTCACCAACTTTACTATCACGATGTATCGATACAGCATCCCACAATATCGATACTGTGTCACCAACTTTACTATCACGATGTATCGATACAGCAGCCCACAATATCGATACCGTGTCACCAATTTTACTATCACAATGTATTGATACAGCAGCCCACAATATCGATACCGTGTCACCAACTTTATTATCACGATGTATCGATACAGCAGCCCACAGTATCGATACCGTGTCACCAACTTTATTATCACGATGTATCGATACAGCAGCCCACAATATCGATACTGTGTCACCAACTTTACTATCACGATGTATCGATATAGCAGCCCACAATATCGATACTCTGTCACCAACTTTACTATCATGATGTATCGATACAGCATCCCGCGATATCGATACTGTGTCACCAAATTTACTATCACGATGTATCGATACTGCAGCCCACAATATCGATACTGTGTCACCAACTTTACTATCACGATGTATCGATACAGCATCCCACGATATCGATACTGTGTCACCAACTTTACTATCACGATGTATCGATACTGCAGCCCACAATATCGATACCGTGTCACCAATTTTACTATCACGATGTATCGATACAGCAGCCCACAATATCGATACTGTGTCACCAACTTTACTATCACAATGTATCGATACAGCAGCCCACAATATCGATACTGTGTCACCAACTTTACTATCACAATGTATCGATACAGCAGCCCACAATATCGATACCACAATATCGATACCGTGTCACCAACGTTACTATCACGATGTAGCGATACAGCAGCCCACGATATCGATACTGTGTCACCAACTTGAGTATCACGTTATATCGATATGTTGATATTTTGGCACGCCCCTAAAAGGTTACACTACTACTACACTACACTATACCAATAATGCATGAACAGACTTGATTCATAACGAACACATGGTTGATTAAGAATGATACGGGCTTAGTAACTACTTCTTTAAAACCACAACCTGAGCTAACCTATAATTAAACCTGAATCAATCTTGATAAACGATTAGTTCATTATGATTTGAGTCTTTGCTCATGCTTTATTAAGGCTAATTAAAAGTGTTATCATAAAATTGTACCGAAAGTTAAAATGCATAACCAATCTCAAAAGAAATACATCTACGACTTGTTACTGAATAAAGTCATGAATAAATAAATAAATGTGTAAAGTGCTTGTGTTGCTAATTTATTTATTAACCTTTTTTTAACCAGCTAAGAACCCATTGAGATCGAGCCTTTTTCCCAAGGGTCTAATGTTATGCTGATTTTTGTATTATTATTTATAATATATGTTTCTTCCTATACTTCCTCTTACATTAATTAAAAAAAAAATCAGATGTGGCAGTTACTCTTAGTTGATTACAAATTCCCCAAATATGTATCAGACTACTTATCATATATATATTTGAAGTAATCTTACACTCTTTCGCTCAATTTCTGGCTACTCTGCCACTTCTTTTGATAGTATTTCTCTAACAATATATTTTTTACTTCACATTCTAATCATATAAATGTTACTTCACATATAGGGGGCGCCTGTGAGTCTGCTTTTCTTAACAAAGTCACACATGTGCAGGCGTCTCCAGTCCGTGGACGGGGCCTGTCATTCCCCCTCGTGCTTGACTTGTCACCAGACTCCGTGTCTTTTGTCGGGACACTTATCTCCGCGTGCCCACATTCCTCGTCAAGTGTTTGGGGTCAAAGACGTCTGAGCCTCCGTCTTCTCAAATGTCCACCTCTGACGGGGGCCTGTATCTGCAACATCAACCCTATCTCCCCCCCCCCCCCCGTCGCTCCCGTCTCTCCCGCCGACTGAGATGAATGGGCCGGTGACGTTTCTCCGGGGACCCCCGTATCAAAGCCGCGCCGCATCACGGACATCCTTTTCAGAGGAGGGGCGACGCCGGGGGGGGGGTCTCCAGCGGCGCCGGTTCAAAGGAGTCCGGGAGCTGACCGCTGACGACTGCGGGTCAAACCAGTGGACTTTGATGGGCTGCTTGTCTGCTAGTATCTGCCAGGAGTTATCTACCTCCACCGACTAAAGGCTCTGCGGCTTCAATAATCTATAAACACACGGGGGAAGTAGTGAAAACAGCAACGCTTTGATATACCTTGTCTTAGGTTTATCCGCGAGATCAAATCCAGGAAGTGGTTCGCTGTCTTTTTCTCATCAGTTTGTTCATTTCTGTTTTTCGGCCTTGTGCGTTTTGCTTTGGAATTTGCGAATAAATGGCCTTGTTTGAAAGTGAGTTACAATGAGTTGGCGTGCGGTTCATTCGTTCATTTTCTACCGCTTGTTCCCTTTCGGTGTCGCGGGTGACTGCACCCTATCCCAGTGACTTTGGGCCTTAGGCGGGGTACACCCTGGACAGTGGCCAACTCGTCGCAGGGCATGGGGTTTTAAACGGGATTAAACTGATCCTGGGCCAGGGGAAACAAGCAAAAATCATCACTATAACCTATTGTAGCTTGCATGCCGTTCGGACGTAACTTTATAGTGTACCTAATGGGCTTCAGAGTAGGACAAATATCCGAGTACTCCGACTACATTCGCACATATGATTCTTGGATGAGAGTCTCGCAATGTCTTGTTCATCTAAAACTCTGTCCAGATGATGCAACCGAAGCGTTTCCACAGTCGGGGAAAGCAGTCGATTCAAGTCACAAGTTTGATAGTGAGAGAAGGTCAATGCCAGCGCGCTCTGCTATTGTTGCCAGTTTGTCAACCTTTTATCCACTGCGCGCGCGAACTGTACTTAACCATGTACCACGCGGCGTTCGATAAAACGGCCCATTGTGTTTTCGCGGTGTCCTTCGCGCAGTAGCGCTCGCGCCGGCGACCTCCTCCCGAGTCCTTGCATGCTTTAACAAATTCCGCGAAAAAGTTGCCGACGCAGCCTCTTTTTCCCCCGTCGCGAGTTTGAGGGAGAACGGGCGAGTAAATCAAGTTTAATGTCGGCGGACTTGGGGCGCCGCGCCATTATCACGTTGCTGAGTTTTATGCGGCGCGTTCCAAGGATGCGGAGGATCGGGGTTGGCGCTCCTCATTGGCTTTCCTGTGATGCCCCCGGACCGCTTTGAAGATGTCCTCTAGCCTACTCACCTTTTGAATTCTTATCACGGGCCAATAGATCAGTGGCGCAACATAGAGGGGGGGGGGGGGGGGGGGGGGGGGGGGTTCATGAATTTTACACACAAATATCTTTCACCAAGGGGAAAGTTTCCTCGCTCATAAGACTTGTAAAAAGCGATCGTGTAAGATAGGAACATTGGTATTCTATTCCAACTCGCGTCATGTTGCCAGGAATTAACTTCATGTACAGGACGGTCTGTGCTTATTTCATGTAAAGGTCACCTTTTTATAAGCCTGATAAAGGTTGAGATCATGTATTCAGCCTGGAATAAAAATGATGTATACCACTTTATCAGGGAGGAATCGCGGCGCAAAAAAACAGATAAGACTCTGACATGTGGATCTCCAGGGAGTCATTAGTCTCCTCCACGCTACGAGGGACCTTGTTATTGCTGAATGCCAAGCCGTGTGTACAGTATGGCTTTAATAACCGCGTCGGGCGTGTGCTGGTGTGAGCTGTCAACTCTACATAAACAAATCATCAGCTCTGAATGTCTCGCTATGTTTTTTAATATCTTAAGCAATAACATAACGCAGTGGTTTTGAAATTGTGGTACGCGTTCACGGGCGGCTTCTCGCTTTGTTGAGTAAAGGCCGCGGATCTTGGACTAGTTCTCATGTAGGCTTGGTTTAGTACTTTCTAGTCCGAGTTTGGTCACAGGTGAGTGCTAGATAAATTCCAATTATGATGCAAGTGTGATATAAGCCTCGGAAGTGTCCTTTGCGTTAGACTTAATTTATGAAAACTTCAATCTGAGGTACCAGCCCTGCGTTCAAGAATTAGCTTCCCCCGTGATAGTATCAGTGTTCTGGCTGACTGAGCTTTGGCGGGCCGCCCTAGCATCACTTTGCAGTTGGAAAAAAGCTTGTCTAAAGCCTTACACGCTCAGAACTAATGTTAACAATGTGCCAAATGGTTTGTGAGAGCTAGGAACAATATAAACGCACACTTCCTCCTTTCGAGATATGATCAGGTACCCCAGCTTTAAATCATGATGTAGTCTTTATTTACCCATGTAACAGCTGACCATGGACTTTCTATGGGGTTTGTATCTAGTCAGTGTTGTAGTTTATCTGAAGATGTCCAGATCATATTTTACATTTTTTGTTGATAATTCTGTAACTGTCCCACTGGGGAATAGAGTGTCAATAGTAATCCACCACACAAGTCTTAGTGTCCAAAGAGAATGATACAGATAAGGCCATTTTTGTTGGCAAAACGACAAACCTGTCTGAGCATGTGGTCCATTATTCATTTTATTCATTTTTAATTATTATATTTTGTATTATTTATTTTATTATTGTTATTTTTTATTATTATTTCAATTATCATTTCAATTTTAATTTAAATTATAATTTTTTTTAGGGGTCATTTCGCAGTGAATTTTTTTTTGTTTTGTTTTGAGAAGTTTAGCTTGCCTTCCAGTCGCCCATTTGCTGCACAGGGAACGTCTTTAGTCCACTAAGAAATGATTTATTTGACTTCAGCCCTAGAAACATCATGCGTCAATATCTATCGCTTGGCTCTCCTCACAGTGCAGCAGCCGCCGCCGCTCCTCGCTGAAGCAATCCGGTCTGCAGAGGGCCGAGCGTGTCTGTGCGTGCTGCTGGTTTCTTATGTTTGTTCCTCTGTTTCTTTTAATAACCCGCGACAATGTGAAATAAGACGCGGTGACTCAGAGCCTCCACCGTCTGCACTTGAAACAATCAAACAGTCTGTGGAACCTGGCTCTCTCGCCCAGGCTCCGCTCGTTACAGCCACCAGACTACCAATGTCTCGCAAACAGATGCTGTATTTGTCATATTTTCGGCTTCCATACCAAGCTGAAGGATAGAAACCAGAACACGACCATTTAAGCGTAAATACAATTGGATATAATCATGTTTTATGTTGTAAAATGCTAGAAATAAATCGAGAAATCAAGTGTTGTGTGTATTATTGCTTCACTCACAACACTTGAGTACTTTACGTGCCACGTGACTTTTAATCCTCCGCACCTTTGCATATTCTTAGATGTTGGTTTATAGCCTACTGATATTGGCCATGTAATAAAAATAATACCACGCCGTCAATGTATTAATTGTGTGGTTTGTTCAGGAGGGGCCCGTGGTCGACTGGCTGAAAATTGGCAGCCGAAATGTCTCAATTTCCAAAACGTTTACTGCTTAGCTTTGCCTACCATAAAATAATACCAGTTTTTATATGGTGACAGATGGGGGAACAAAATACAGAAAATTAGATTAGATTAGTCTTTATTGTCTCCGTATGGAAAAATTCATGTTAGACAAGCAAGATACAAAGAGGTGCCAAAACAGTAAATACAGTCTCATCGCCACACGTTCATAATAAGTACATACATCATCGTCCCAGCTGTGGGTGAGACATTCGAACTTGGCCAAATCCAAAACGGTACAATTGTCCTGCTTAAATTCATTGGCAGTTTCCAGTTTGAGGTCTAAAAACACACAGCAGGTCTCGTAAAAACGTATTACACGTGAAGAAGTAAAAGTGAGTTTAGCTGAACTATTGCACTAATACTATTCATAATTAATCCACAGAGAGTTATGTTAATTGATAATACTTTATTTTGCTTATACATCTTTTCACTCAATAAGTGCTGCATTTAGTTTTGATTTTGTGTTGTATTCAAAACGTTTTTATTGTCATTTTATTGTCATTTTATTTTATTGTCAGTTTATTGTCATTTTATTTTATTGTAATTTTATTTCGCATTATTTTATTTTGCATTATTCTATTTTGCATTATTTAATTTTGCATTATTTTATTTTATTTTGCATGATTTTATTTTGCATTATTTAGCATTCAGTTTTTCCCCAACACAACATTTTTAGATTTTGTGTTGTATTCAAAACATTTTATTATCATTTTATTATTTTATATTTATTCATTTAATATTTTTTCGAGCTATACAACAATTGCATTTCATTTTCATTTACTTCCCCCACTGGGTCGCACCCCACGGACGTTGCACACCTTTACAAAGCCGGCCTGCCCCATACAGGACAGTGTATAGCTTAACCCTGTGCAATCCCCCCGGGGCGATGGCCTACAAGATGGTGGCATAAACAAACATGATTTAGCCGGGTATTATTCTGCAGAGGTCTCCACCAGCGCGACCGGCTGCTCTCGTCAATTGTCCCCTCAGGTCGAGTGGAACAGGGAAGCAGCTGTGAGTGTATTTACAAAAGGAAAACACGTACAATTTAACATCCTCTTCTCTTATCGCGCTAACATCTGCTTCCTGGAGCACGGCGAACTCCGCAGCGCAGCCGATCCTCCAAAAGCTATTCATAAACGCTCATCTTTTCCTTTTTACGACCCTGGCTCACGGTTCCAGTAGTTTCTCGATCTACACTCGGTACAAACAGTTGGATGGATGCTCGCCGCGTCCTCCGTCGCCCATTGTCGACATCCGAACGTTACGCGGATGCGAGATACGGCGTTAACCATTCGATGACCACTTGATGTGCACAATGGGTAAAGAAGAGGGAGTCACTATTTTGTTCCAGGAAGGATGCGTCCATTGTCTTGGGGAAACTCGAGGAAAAAAGTCATTCATAACGTAAATACGGCACATATATTACAATCAGTGTCAGGAAATGGCAATAATGGTGAGTTATTCCAGGAAGCGTTTCTCTTTGTTTGGTTTTTATACCGTTAATGAAAGATGAGGAACCATTAATGCGTTGTATGTATCTTGTTTTATTGATGCGTTATCTGTGATGTTAGACACCAGATGGGTATTTTAGCTAAGTTTTTACCTGTGTTAGTTTTATTTTGCAGTGGGGGTCCCTCGTTGGGTCCTGAAAAAGATGGCAAACCTCTGCTGTAAGGAACATTTTGGAGTCGTTTTCTGTTATCGTTGAGCTTCTGTCGTAACCACAAAAGGATCAACTGCGCCGCATTCCAAATACGTAATTGAACAGCGCGTTAGAGAAGATGATAATGACAAAACTTAAAGTGGGACTCTATTTACTGTGATGAACATTGAAGTTTCCACTGACTACGTCGACTTGTTGGACTGTAGTTTATACACTGTACGGACTTCACAGTTGAGAACTGATTGAAATGAGAATAATATACATTTCTGCTCTGTATGAGGGTAAAATTAAAAATCAAAATTCAAATTGTGATTGTCATTTGAATGCAAATGCACATATCTTGCAGCCTTAGTGGCTCTCCATACATTTGACTAATCTGTATCGATCGACACTGCTACTACAAGACATCAAGCACATTTTCACAAGCCCATTTTCTATTTTATCACTGTTTCCCCCCCGTTTTTGCACAAACCCAGAGTGTTGTGGATGAATGGTTGCGTTTTGCCACCAGCGTCTCGTCCCACGGGAGGTAAATGATGGCTTCAGTCGCATTAGTAACTCTTTTCTACTCGCACACAGCACTTGCAGATGTTTGGGATCTGTGCAGAGCTGCTCCCCTTGAACTCTGGCACTGGGGTTAAGTACAGCAACTAGAAACAGCTGCAACGCATTTACCTCTTCACCTAGAGGCCTCTGCCCTCTGCAGCTCCGCCGACTCGTCACACATTACAATATCATCGACTCGCACTGCATCCTGGTTACGTAGGGCCGAGACAAAGGCCAGTGTCACTTCAGGTTCCAGGTGCTTTGTTCAGAATGTAATACTGTAATAACTCTACTAAACTGGAGAATAGTGTCAATAGATGTGCAGTGCGGTCTTGCAAGTTCAAACGTCATAATGGTTGTTTATTGTTGGCTATTATGGGTTTTATAGATAAGTTAAAGGGGCTGTTCCTGATTTTAATAACAGCAAAACAGTGAAAAATAGAAATAGTTCATGTTTTCATGTCGTTCAAATGTAGGTGAATGGGGATGGACATTCCACGGCCAGATAACAGAAAATCTCTCTTTGAACATTGGGGGTTTTCGTTCTCCCTCTCTCCCTCACCGCAGGGAGCTGCTGTGACTTTTTGTGATAACAGACCTTCTCCCCAGTGACTTTCAGGAGGATGCCCCAATGAAAACCACGTTTTATGTGATTATGCCATGAATGTTCGTCTGAACCAACTCCATACACCGCATGTTTCACCTTGTGTTACGTATTTTTCCCACTGTTTAAGGTTTATATTCCCAATGCTTTAACTCAAGTGCCCATCACAGGTGAAAGAAGATGTAAAATGTATCTACCTCAAGAAATAATGTGTACAAACTGCCCAAAAATGTTTAACGTGTAAATGTTAAAACAGGGTTTAAATGTTTTGCCATTATTTACGTTACTCTAGCTTTATTTTCTCGGCCAGGAAATGTTAAACGGGAAATCTGCGCAGTAGCGCCCGCCCCTTTCGCTCCCAGCATGCCCTGCGGGCCAGGTATCAAAAGGACGCTCCAAGCTAGAAACCCTCTCTTCCTCTGCTCTTCTCTTCTCATCCCCTTTGTCTTTTCTCTTGGAAGCCGTCTCCACGGACGAGCCTTTCACTTTTTCCTTTGTCTCAACAAAAATCCGTCCGTCACGTGGTCGACAAGGCCATGCCAGCCCTGGACTCTGAAACCACCTGAAACCACCTGGAACCACCTGGAACTAAGCTTAAGCGCTAAACCGGACAGAGACTTTCTTTGCTACTTCGTTTCTTTTCTTTTTGAAGTAATCTACGCCGTTTACGTGGATCAGCGCTACGTTCTCATCTGAGTAAAGGCCGCGTGAGGAGCTAACACGCCGCTAAAGCGTTCTACCGCTAGGGAACTCTCGGATATCGCCTCCGTTGCCACCGGCGCCAAGGACCTCACAGCCGCCGCTGCCTTCCTCGCTCCACGGCCAGCACACCGCTCCAAGGCCAGCACACCGCTCCACGGCCGCCGCCCGCTTCACGAACCTTCGCCGCCACACCGCTACACGCGACGCCTCGCTACGGACCTCGTCCGCGGACAAGGACCAGCCGGACCGAGTCTCTACAAACCGTAAGCCGAGTTCAGTGTGCGGTTCTTTTGTGGCGTGATTTGGGTAGAGCTCAGCTGTTCCTCCTCCCTTTTAGCTTCTCACTTTCCCCCTTTTTGATATAGATTAGCATAGACACGTTTGATTATCAAAGGCAAAACCCTGGTTTAACATTATCTGCATGAAATTTGCTGTCAAATCTGATATAACATCACCTGTGATTTACCTGTGCACATTTCTGCTCCGGTGTTTTTGATTGCCCTTTGGATAAATAAACTACACGAAAGAGTTATTGACTATTGTTTGTTTGAATAGACTATGTGTAAGTCCCTGAATCGTGAAACACCCTTCAGACCTTTTTAACGAGCGTGATTAAGGACCGTATCTTAGCTCTTTGGGTTTAACCCTGGTGCCCCGTCTTGTCTCGTTTCTGCTAAGAAATCTCCCTTAATCATAACCTGAATACCTGTAGTTTGAGACCCTACACAAATGTATAGCTCACTTTTTCTTTTGCATTCAGAGCATCCTAATTATTCACAGAGAGTTTATAAGCAAGTTATTTTGTCAAAGTAAAGCTAACAAACATGTGCATGCTAACAGTACAAAGCAGGCTTATTTTTTTCACTAAAGAGGGACTTATACAGATTGCAGATAGTGCATTGATATGGGAAAGAATCAATCTAAAAGTGATGTGTCCATCCCGGAGATGCCTGTCATGCTGGAAATGTCAAATAAATATGGGAAAGAGTGTCTGGAATGCTATGTATTTGGTCTGTAATTTCTTTGTGATTTGAATGCATTTTTTCCCATTGTGTGAAGCACTTTGAATTGCCTTGTGTATGAAATGTGCTCTACAACTAAACTTGCCTTGCCTTATACATAAACATATACATATTCACACATGCAAAACAGATTTTACTTTATTACATTAATAAATTGAGTACAGCCCGATATTAAAGATAATAATTAAGATACCAATTTCATCCATCACAAACTGATTTAGTTGGAATTTTGCTCAATCTATAGCGCATTAACCCACAACAACCCTATATGTTTGTAAAATATTCATTCTGATGTAGATTTGTCAGATGGATTGATCTACGGTCCAAGTTCAGATCTGTCATTTGATTTTAAGCGTTACAGTTTTTGCGTGTCTGTTCGCTCCATTAGGATGTATCTTTTTCAAGGGGGAAAAATATTACATTTACATAAAATTTAATCCACCAGTTTTAGTTCTCTCCATCTGCTCTTCAAATTGGCAACGGTTTTATCAGTTGGCGCCGACATGTGCTCATTTTTACTAATTACAGAGTACAGGTTGACATGCCAAAAAATCAAACTGGATAAATTCTAAATCTAAATTCCGCAACAAACCCTCAAGTTTCTAACAGAGAGTTTTTGTTGTACCTACACGCCGTTACTCTTACCCTGCTAATAAGTCACCTTCACGGGCTTTTGTACGGGACACAATTCTTGTTTTGAAGCACCGACTTCTGCTGCTCGGCCCCCCTACCGCGAGCACACAGTGAACAAGCCTGACCATAACCCCCGAGTTTAGTGACGGGGAAGTGGTTATGAATGAACTTGTCTGTCGAGCGGCGAGAGGGGGGAGAGGGGGGGGGGGGGGGGGGGGGGGGGTAAACGAGCCATGCAACAATGACACTTAACAAAATGTCGCAGTCAATTCCAAAGCATCTAAATCCTTCCTTTTGGGGAACCCACTGCTGTGCCATTATCTGCGCTCCAACAGAAAATCCCTCTAAATGGGCTCCCTCTCCGAACGACGGCGGAGACATGAAACACGAGGGCTATTCATCGGCCGCTCTGACTGAAACCCGGTGAAAACCACTCCGGGAAATGATTAGCGCGACGTGTTAAGTCTGTCGGTGTAAACAATGACGCGTGGTGCGGTCAGCGAGGCAAAGGTAAGAGCTGGAGTGGAGTGGATTTGGTGAGAAAAGGACTAGTTGTGCTCATGATTAAAACAACAAGTGGATACCGGTACTTCTTTTTCTTCTTCACAAGGAACAATTTGGCAAATGCATGAATTATTTAGCGCTTTATGTTCCAGAAACAAATTTGTCATTCGACCGATTTGCCAATGCCCAGTCTTGTCGGATCTCTGAAGCGAAACGGGGATGAGCGTGTTTAGTACTTGGGTGGGAGGCCGCTGGAATGCAAGATGCCACAGGGGGGCGGTAGTGCATGTTGTCATTGTGTCCTTGGGCAAGACACTTCACCCACATTGCCTCCATCCATGTGTGTTGTGTGTCGTGTGAGTGCATTAACACACACCATGGAGTTGATCAGCCCTGGCAAGGTTAAAAAAACAAGGGAAAAACAATCAATCAACCTTTTATTTATAGAGCTCTTTACAATACTCAAAGTGACAGAAGTACTTCACAATAAAATCAAGGCAACACAAAACATCAAACAAAGTAAAAACAAACCGTGTCATTACATTACAGAGTGTGAAAAGCCAGTGAAATGAATGGGACATTGACTTCCTGGTGTTGGGCGGTGACTGTTGAGCTCTATAATCGTGTGGGGTTTGAGCATCAGAGTTTCTTGAACAAAAATGACGTCTACATTTAATCAATATTTTGCACTTTTTTTTTATGTATATATTTGATTCCATCAGATGCAATCGGCCCCATACTGTCACACAAAGTCATGGTCACAGAGCGCAACAAGTGCCATCAATGGATCAGGGAAGCCACCGAGATGCAAAAACACGCCCACCGCACTGTAACGCGGGACGAGGGGACGTACCACCTCTGTCCCATCTGGTATAGAGTACTGAAGAAGTCAGAGAGACGGTTGTCCCTCTGCCCAAGTATGAAGACCACCAAAGTCAGTTTAAAGCCGAGTGCAGCCGAAACTAGGCCTGTTTATGACTAAATATAGTACAATTTTGATGAAGAGTCTTGTTGACAGCCCATTGCCACAGAACTTATAAACTATTAAGCGGTAGAATATTTAATAATTGGAAAAACGTTATTAAATAAACCGATTTTCTACTCTAAAATTGCCTTGCCATCTGAATCCGAAACGGCGCAGCATGAGTAAACCAATTCTATTTTCTTAAACATCTCAAGTAGTTTCCTTCTAATCTCCTTCGTCTTCGTGACCTTGCTGTAAAAATCCTGTTCTCACATGCTCCACATCATTGGCATTTTTTCAAAGCTCCGCTAACTGCCCAGATGAGTCGATCCTTGAGCAATCCAAGCAAAACCTGCCCATCTCTGAAGTACCATCAAGAGGCCGCTGAGCGTTTGTGAGCATGCCCAATATGAAAGGCTTTGCCCCCCTCGCCGCTCGCCCCTCTCCCCGTCTTTGCTCTCTGCCCAATCCGTCTGCAGAAGAAGCAGCGGTCTAGTGAAGGAGAAGAAGATCAATGCTTCGCTCCTGCCAGTTCACGCTAAGAAATAGGCTTCTTTCAGTGCAATCCGAACAAGTGTTTTGGAGTGATGTACGGCCCTCTCCGCTCCTCTGCAGGTGTTTAACCATGTGTTTTCCTTTATTTGTTTTCATCCCGTGCTTTTGGCAATTACTGTCTGCAACGGAGGAGAAAATGATCCACTCCCTGCGCCTTAATGCCATACACCGTGAAGCAGCGACGTCGCCGAGTGTCACTTTTAAGATGTTTGGTCCTTGAGCTATGGACCATTCCGCGCGAAAAATCTCAACCGGCTCCACGTGGTAATAAAACCAGTGCAGCAAATTGAACATTAGACGCCGGCTCAGCTGTCACACATCATTGTAGGAACAAGAGCTAACAATTTGGACCATTCTGCGGCGCACTTAACGCCTGCCAGAAGCGCTGCAGACTATGATGGTACAGGGGAAGAGATACACGCTAGCTTTAGATGCAGTCATCCTTTTAGAAATACATGTAACTTGTCATTTATTGATTGAATAAAATATCTGCAAGCATTTATGTGAGTGATCTTACAAAATAAAACTATTTTTTGGACCGTCTCCATACTGTACATGTTTGCTGTGAATGCAATTTGCTCCTTTGTTTCGACCGAGAGCCATAAAGTGTTACAGTTTATTCATTGTAAACCGCGGAATTGATCTAAGAAAGCTTTACAATAGAAACAGTTCCATTGACTTCCCATTCAAAACTGTAGAACTGAGAAGCCCCTCCTCTTCATAGTGACTTTTCACAATGAGATGCAGTGGATTTACAGTTACATGCTCTTATTGTTAGCTGAGAGCAATGCAGGATTTCTCAAAATACAACTAATGAGGGAACAGGATTAAAATCTCTTTACATTAAAGCGTTATACTAGTTTGACACTTTTTCTTGTGTAAAACGTCCTTTTTGTTTGGTGATAAGCTACGTCCTTAGCCACAGATGCCCTGCAGTGAGATGTGTCTGCTCCAACAGCGTAAGATGAAGACACATTCCACAACATTAATAGCTAGAGAAGGTTCCCCCCACCTGCCCTCCACATCCAATTACATGTTTCTCTACATGCACTATTCCCCTGACATGTTTTCTTCACCTGTACATTAAGCTACAGGCTACAGGCTAACCCAGGACACGAAGGAAGTAGTAATAACCAAAATATTGCGATATCGTGTTGTCACAAGTCTCCAATAGAATCACGGCCGGTCACAGTAAACCGAATTTGAGCCTCTTTTCTTAAATACATTGTTTTGAGGCAGCAACAGCCAACGAAACGGACGAAACTACAGAGACCACGATCCTGACCCTCACCCTAACTACCCAGGGTGTTTATGTATTCAAACCGCCGACCTTCAAATCAGAAGACGAGTACTCGGGGCCACCGGGCTACTGCCGCCCACCAACACGGCGAGCTCCACATACCGCTGCGTCCCCGGTGAGGATACCAGCCGAAAAAATACCAAATGAAAAATCCCACACTGCCACATTAGCAGAGCTGCAGAATGGGCATTATTGCAGGTGCCCGCCGCACATCGCCGTAGAAACCAGAGCCAACGCTTTGGAGCATCCTGCCGCAGCGAACTTAAAGGCCAGGCTTGCCAGCTCGCCACTTCACACCCGGCAACTTGATTCCAATACTTGATCTAAACCAAGCAATGGGGCCCTAATATGACAATTACACTCTCTAGCTCCTGCCAAAAGCCCTCACAGCTAATGACTAGAAATGGCGGCTAATCACATCCTCATGCAGGGATCAGGGCCGGGCTCAAGGGAGCTGCAGCCTCGCCGTAACCTGCCAGCGCAATTACCTTTCGCAATTACAGATGAGCGTTGTTCAGTACACTCCAGAAGAGAGCGGGGGGGGGGTGAAAAAGTAAGGATCAAAACATTGGCGAGTGCTGCGGCGCGTGCCATCGGAAAATACTGCGGTTTATAGGTCAAACGCAGGACAGGGGCTTTGGTTCAACGGTCTTGCTCTGGTATTACATCCGCTCTGAATCCATTTGTCACGAGCGACGGTGAAGTGTGTCGGGCCGGCGAAGTGACAGAGCTTTCAAGTGGAGTGTTGCACCTGCGTTGCACCGAGCGGGGTTTTGAATGGCCGGTTCTGGATTGAGGCAGGCGGGGGGAGGAGTTGTTGTGCCTTTGAGCAGGTCGGGCAAAGAGATGAGTCGGAGAGAGGTGACGGGGAAAGGGTCGTGGTAGTGTGATGGCGTTTTGCAAAATGATATGATGACGGTTTTAATGCATAGTTTATATTCTCTTTCATTCCACCGTATTTACCGCTCGATATCAAATGTGTTTTTAATATACATTTATAGAAGTGCATAATAATTCAATTCAAGAGAAGCGGCCTCGAGGGGCGACAGTGAAAAACAGATTAAGCAGTGTTCATAGGGACTTGACAATGTCCCAAGCTCCCCGTGTCCTTAGACAAATGTCCCAAGCTCCCCGTGTCCTTTGACAAATGTCCCAAGCTCCCATGTCCTTAGACAAATGTCCCAAGCTCCCTGTGTCCTTAGACAAATGTCCCAAGCTCCCTGTGTCCTTAGACAAATGTCCCAAGCTCCCACATGTCCCAAGCTCCCCGTGTCCTTAGACAAATGTCCCAAACTCCCTGTGTCCTTAGACAAACGTCCCAAGCTCCCCGTGTCCTTAGACAAATGTCCCAATCTCCCCGTGTCCTTAGACTATGCTTCTCGGCCAGGAAAATCTACCTACCTCTACTACAGGGGTGGGTAACTCCACTAAAGGGCCCCTTTTGCCCTTTAGGCATCTGTCTGCACTTGTATCCTTAATAAAGATGACGTGAAATGAATTAAATAATAGATTCAATAACCTATATTTGACAGAAAAGTGATATTTTATTAGATTTTTGATTTTTGGATTTAGATTTTTTTCACACAAATGATCGTGGGCCTCCGCTACTTGCCTGGATTCAAATATGGCCCTCGGAGGAAAATAATTGCCTGCTCTTCTATCTTTGGGAAAAAGTATAAACCTGGAGGAGTTCCACAGTGAAGAAGGGATCAAACTCCCTCAGACGGACAGGGGGACGCGAGAGAGACAGGGGGACGCGAGAGAGACAGTGGAGCTGGAGTCACTCAGCAGGAGAACCAGTTCCTCGAGGCAGATGAAGAACCGTCCATATGGAGGAGAGACCCCTTCTCCAGGCAGTCGAGGAGCATCTGGATCCACAGGTCATCCATGTGCCTGTTCCACTCCCGGGAGAAGAAGAAAACAGTATGTTTAATTATACTGATAGTACGATAAACCAATTAAAGATAAGCCCCTTGTTTAGATTGAATATTAAAGTGTTAAAATGTGCCAATTACACTGTGCGATGGACTGTTTGCCCTTAAATAAAAGACTGAAAACACATTGAAACATGTCCAATTAAGGTAAGAGAAGCCTTTATTTGTCCCACAATGGGGAAATTTCAATGTTGCAACACAAAGTAAGCACAGAAGCAAACAATAAAAAACAGATAACCCATAAAAACACTCCTATAGAAACACTCCTCTTATAAAAAACCTCT
>NW_027315812.1:10529604-10762104 GCF_026437365.1 Eucyclogobius newberryi
AGACACCACCAGCAGAGAACCTCTATTACACATCTGTTACAGTGAACAAAATGTAAACTAATCTACATATGTGTTAGTTTATGACATATGTGGAGTTTAGCATGTGACGTTTGACTCAGTTCAATAGTAAATAAAGGTTATATCCTTGTGCATGTTTGTTATTCACCTTCTTCAGGAAGCTGCAAGGTCGCAGCCTTTATCTGTCACCCTTTTTCCACTTGTATGATTTGGCACAGAGCTGCCAATCACCACTGCAAAGAGGCTGCACACAAACTACAAAACTGTTTTCAAACCGTGCACAGAAATGTAGAAAAAGATTCAGTTGCATCATCTGGACACTGTTTTTAGAAAAACAAAATGTCTCATTCAAGAGTCATTTTCAATCTGTGGATCGAAACTGAGGCGGTGAAATTGGGTTTTTGGTTTCGTTGGCTGAAATAACAGTATCAATATCAGCATTCATTTTGTGATATACTGAATATAACACATTCAATTCAACAGATTTCTTTCTAAATTGCTTCCAAAATGTGCTAAAAATAAAAAAAAAGTATTGCATTTGTTTGGATATATGTTGCTAAATTGACTCCATTAAAACAAACAGAAATAAAATATAGTTCTAAAAGATCTTGAAGTCCTCAAAGTCACCTTCCTTGTCTCCTTTGAACCTCACTTTCCCTTCAAAACCCAGACACAGCGAGCAGAAAAGCATTGTTTTTGCACTGTTTACTCTTCAATGTCAAGCAATCGCAGCGAGTCGAGCTTAAAACGCTGGAGCGGAAGGTATAAACTTATGCCAAGGTTAAAAAACACAAAAAAACAAGTCTTCGCCCTTCTTAATCTGCCTTCAAATCGGATTTCTCCTCCTTCTCCTCCACAAAGCGTCTGGGGTTTTTTCTTCTGTCAGAAAAGGCAGCGTATGTCAACAAGCCGACTCTTCCTGCTCGCGCTCCTTAGATAATAGATAATAGGGCAGATTTGTAAGGAATGAGAGCGTGTTTACATTCTTTGAGGCCTGTCACAAAGTGCAGAGCTGCCTGAGGTGGAATGAGTCAGCCCGACAGGGTCAGGGCAGGTGTGACTTCTGCCTCTGGTATGCGGCTTGTGTCGACCTGTGGGCACAAAACTACACAAATACTGCATATTTCCACTTGACTACAGTATTCACGCTTTCAAAATCAGATGATATTGTCTTGAGTTAAAGGTGCGTTATGTGACTTTTCTGATAGGGGCTCGCTGCCTGCTTGTCGCCATGGAGATGGTGTTGTTTAGCTTGGAATGTTCCACAGTGGGACATTCAACTTTCAGCAATCTTGAGAAAAATTATAATGATTTTGATTTTGCTAAAATGATACATGCGTTCTTACTGTGAGCGGGGTCGCCTCTCCGCAGATCTGCTTGGGTCATCTCCATGGAGGTTTACATTGAATGCCATGTTGTGTAACATTACAGGCCGAACAATAGAAGAGTTAATTTGCAAAAACAGATAAGGGCCATTTGAAAAAACAAAATAGCTATTTATTTTCCAAAACAAAATCAATTTTAGTGCAAAAATTATGATTCCATTCACTCTCGAGCAAATTCCCTCAACTAAACTGTTATTATTATTAGTATATCTGTATTTGCAAATGAACATGAGGCAAATTCTTCACCAGTTTTTTGGCATTAAATTGTCTTGAGATGCTTTGGATATTTTCCTTTTTCCACCATAAAAATAAGAACTCAGAACTGAAAAAATACAGCTCGTTTGGTCCATTGAGACTGAAACAAATGAAGCGCTCAACAATATTATGACTATTAATGTAGCCGCAGTTGTACATGACAGTTTCAATAAAATGAAATCGTGGAATACTTTGTAAGTAGTCATAAAGGGCTGCATAAAAGCATGTAAAAGTACCTCATAAAGTGGTAGAAATTCTGATTAGTTGTAGTTTTCACAGTATCAGACGTCAAAATGAGTAAAAGTACCTCCGGTTTTAGTTAATAATAATGTTCTAAAAGGTAGTATTTGTAGTTATCAGTAGAAAAGAAGTACCTGAAGCAATAATATTGTACTAAACGAATGAGGAAATGGCCGCAGCCTCGCAGTACTACATTCCTGAGTGACGGTAGCTGTAGCGTTCTCCTTCCACCTGCGCCTCTTGTCATTCCTCCGCTCGTCAAACCAACATCACGCCATAGTTCTGCACATCATCATTACGGCGCTAGACAAACATTTAATCCTGGAGCCATACCCCGCTGAGCAAATTATCCCGGGTCTCCATCACAGCCCAAATGAGACGATATTGAATTAGATTATGCGGGAAAATGAGGTGTTCGCGCCAATCGCAAGTAATCAAAGTGGCTCGATGGAAAGATAATGGATACGCGGACGGCTAATCCCGACCCGCCAGGCGCCTTTTTTGTGACTAATAATCTGTGTTTGTCAATGAGTAATGATAATAAACCAATGGACAATGAGGAAAGGTGCTGTACACAAAGGTTAATAGCGTTTCAACATGGAGGGCAAAGAGCGATTGACCCGCTGTTTACATACAAGACGGAGAGTGACTGCCCCGTCGAAACAAACGGCTGTAACTAATTCAATTCTCTACGTGGAGCGCTGCCAAGGCTGCGCGACGGGCTTGCGATATTGTAGGTTAAACCAGACAGGATAATCAAACTCATAAGGAGTGTAAGCGTGTACATAATGGTGTTGGGTCTGCAGGTCCTTAAGTGATCAAAATGCAGGATTGATGGGTCAATTTTTGTGGTTCAACACGATAACGGTCTGAAAACGTCACAAACAAAACGCATGACACGGCGAGAACACGAAAGAACCACCCGTGTTCAGGTTGTATGTGTAAATGTCCATTGTAATTTGAGCCAAACCTGTGATTTTGTTTTGTTTTGATCGTGTCCGCCATTTCTTCGTGAAGGGCTTTTTTGTTGATGTCATTTGAGGTATCCATTGGTTGATTCCATTGCAGAGGTTTTAAGTCCCAAATGCAGGGTAGAAAAGGTAAAGAAGAATGTTCAAGATCATTTGCTGTGCTTTATTAATCTTGTTCCAGTATTAATGGTCGGGCGATCCCACGAGCTATTTGTGTATTTTCCTGTGAATATTGTGCGCTTTGACATGGAGTGTATTTCTGTGTCTTCTAAACAACTCCACAAACTCCAGAGGAAGAGGAAGTGCAGATTCTTCTTCTGCGTCGCTTAGAGCCTAGAGCGCCCTCTTGTGGTTGCCAGTGTGAAAATAATGAACATGTGAAATGCGGATGCCAGAGTGAAAATAACGAACAATATCACATATAAGTCGCTCTGGAGTATAAATCGCACCCGGCCAAAACGATGAAAAAAGGTACAGTGATACATTTTTACACCAAAATGACTTCCAAACATGAAAGTTTGTGTTCCATTCCTCAGTAGATCAGTAATACACAGTTTACAGAGTCAGTACATTGTCTAAGCGATGTAGAGTAGCACTTTAAACCTTGACCCGTCAAACATAAACAATGGGCTACGACTACGATCTACTGCTGAATCTTGTTCTTGCAAAACTGAGATATTTTGCACCACTTCATTGCCTAATATAAATATAAGGAGTTCACATGACAGATGTAAAGCAGACTTTTAACTAAACAGATAACAAAAAAGTCTTGCCAAAGTTTTTGTTTATTTGATATGGACATAGGAAGTACAGTGGACTAACCAGATGCATAGTTTAGTGTTGCTAATGCTAGTTTTCCACACTAGTTTGTCTGTAGTAGTTTGCCTCATTTACCCAACTACAAATAGTTTACCAAATCAAAACATTAGACACTTTCAATGTTATAACGATGAGAAAAATGTGTCTAGTGCACACCAAGAGCAAAGAATGTACAGTATAACTATCTCTCTGCACTTGGATTGATAGTTTATTGTAGTCACTGACGTTTTTTGAGCATCCTTGACACTTCAAAATATAGATGTCTGGTCAATCCTATTTATAACGATATGTTAAGCATTTTGCAATACCAGAACTTGTCTCATATGTTAATGCGATATCATTATTTCCCTTGTATCTTTTCTTATTCATGGGTCCAAAGTGACTAAGAAATGTACTACTGTGGTCAGGAGGGACTTATAGAAATCACTCCAGACTGAGGCTAAGCTGTTTCAGGTTGTTAGCAGCTGGCTAAAGCTAGCTTACACACTATTACGCGGGTAATAATCGTTACTAGCCGACAGTTATAACAAGCCTTATTTCCAACTGTCTTGATGTTCTATTTGAGGATCATTCACACAGTCCGTGCTCCTGAAAGCTTTGAGTGTTTGTCCCGTGCAGAGGACGTGGACGAGGACGAACGGATGGAAACGTCCACGAAAGTTTGTTGTGACAAGTCGTCGCTGCTTTAACGTGTCAACGACTCGCCGCTGTAGATAAGAAGCCCGGAACTTGTCTCAACGCCCAGAGCTTGTCTTCTTGAAGTATCAACCCTTCTCATTTTCATATTTACGCACTGTTTTTCACGACTATCAGCGGCGAGACATCAGCATGAGGCGACGTCTCCCACGTGGCGGTGACATGAAATACGTCACGTGACTGAAACCCCATGCACACCACAGCATGCTGATATTATAGCTACACTTCACTGCTGTCATTTAAAACAAAACAACATCATAACTTTAACATTTACTACTGGTTTTATTTATCAAGTGAGTCTTTTGTTATGGAGAAATCACCAGACTGAAGCGAGCAGACAAGTCGGATCAAAACATTTCACAATAGACACGGTGTAATTAGTCTAATTTCAAAAGCTCGCATTAAAACATGTACGACCGCCTCGACTTGGCTCGCACACCCGTTTATTAAGGGCTCAGTGTTTTTTGGACTGACGGAGAAGGACATGTGTTATTAGCTGAGAATTCCTTGAGTGTTTGTAATTTGTCAAATGCTTTCGCCAAATCCTTTGTCAGCTGTTGTGACAAACTGACATATTCATCGGCCGTAAACAATAGTGCGCACAGGAAAGCGGCTCCTCTCTGAATAAAACCTTTTGTTTACAAGTTTGGCGCCGTCCAAGTGTGCAGACTTTTCTCTGCACAGAAGACAGATGCTCTTTAGATCAACATCAGAGCTCGTTCAAAGCCTGAATTGTCCCTTGATAAAATACATGTACGGATTAATTTCTAAATCCAACGTTTGCAATCGTCTGTCGGTGTGCACGGGCAGCTAAGTAGCTTAGCCATTAACCATTGCTAAAACAAACTTTAAAACCTATTATGGCATCACCTGCTTGTCCTTTACTGGGTGTGGACTTGCCCCTTCACGGACCTTACCTGTAATGGCGTCACCTGCTTGTCCTACATTTATTTTAAAAAAACATTAAACATATCCATTTAACATATATTCCATTACAGGTGTTTTTATTGATACTGTATTTAATTTTTTTTTTACTGGGTGTGGACTTGCCCCTTCACAAACCTTACCCGTAATGGCGCCACCTGCTTGTCTTCATGGTTGATAGCGTTTAAGTTCATAGTATTAACGCTTCTAAGGATTTGACAGTGAATTGTGAGTTTTTGTGTCTCTTTTTTAAGTGTAAATACATACGGTAGTTGTGGGTTTCTGTAAATACTAGTGATTTTATTATATATTTGGTCCGATCATGTGGTAGTAAGAGTTTTGCCAGTACTTAATTTATGCACACTGATTGTCCCTACATTCCACTTAGAAGTTCTTAGAAGGTCAACTTAAGCCTTACTTCATGGAGATAAATACATTTGACCATGATGCCATGTAGGGAAA
This sequence comes from Eucyclogobius newberryi, assembly GCF_026437365.1. Classification (NCBI taxonomy): domain Eukaryota; kingdom Metazoa; phylum Chordata; class Actinopteri; order Gobiiformes; family Gobiidae; genus Eucyclogobius; species Eucyclogobius newberryi. Next base: position 10,535,375 of record NW_027315812.1, read on the forward strand.
CATTCTAGGCCAAGGGTGTCCAAACTTTTTTCAAACTTCTTTTAAACTTATACGGAGCAGAGGGCCACAAACAACCCAACAATGTTGAATTTGGCAAATGACAAAGTGAATAATTCGAAACCTTGCATTTGACATAGCTTCAATGCCTCCACACATTTAATAAGACTTGGAACATTAATTATAGGTTGGTTTAACATTAAAATGCTTGAATTTTTCCAATTTTACATAAGAAGTGCTACTTTTTGTCATCTGGACCAACTTAGCAGGAAGCAGGAGGGCCAACAACAATTGATCTGAGGCACACATTTGGCCCCCGGGCCTTCGTTTGGACATGCCCGTTCTTGGCGGCCCCTCCACACACACAATATAATACTAACCTACACTTTTATATTCCATAACTCATGAACAAACAAAGACTGATTGAGGGATATTTTTTTGGTCAAACAAAATCCTTCCCTCGTTTTTAAACTTGTGAAGAAATACCTCACTTTTAAGCGTCCATTTGCGCTGCATTAACCACATCAGGAGTGTCACATTCTCACCTCTTGTTTCGCTTGGAGCCGAACAGGCGTGCTAAAAGCCACATAGGCTTCACCTCTGCCTTACATCCTCCTCTGCAGCTCTGTAAATCAGGCCGTGAAAGAATGCTGTTCAATACCGTTACGTAAGCGCGCTCCCTCCCTGTCAAGACGGAACACAATCGCTGCTCTTTCTTACGGGCCGGAGACGGAGCTCGACTGTGCGGCCCATTGACCCGTACTATGTTATGCGCGAGGCGGCTGCTTAATGTCCGCGGCCTTGTCAAACAAACCGTTTCATTCAACACGGGGCGGGGATACATCGAGTTCATGTAGCGCTAACGTTTGGCTTTTCTTAATGTAAATGTGTGTACGGTTTGCAAGTGTGTAAACCTTATTTTTCCTCTGCATTTGACCCAATCATCAGTGTTTCTTGGGGAGCAGAACTTTGTTAGACAACTCCAGAGTTTGAGCTGGGCTTGATTAAGATTAGCTGGAGGATTTTGTCTACTAGGTTGAGTGGAGAACGCAGAGGGAGAACATGCAAAATACACACAGAAAGGCTCGGAAGCTCGGAAGTTCTTGCCACTCTAACTCGCCTCAACACTAACAATTAAGATTATCATTACTTTATTTCAGTCAAATAAAACGAATTCAATTGCAGAGAAACGCACATACCACCTGAAGAAGCTAGCATATACAGTGGTACGTGAACCACAGTTTGAAAACACAAGGTAAAGCTTAACTATTAAAGCACTCGTTGAAAGTTGTCACAAACTGATTGATGTTATCTTGCAATAGGTTCACGGACGTATTCAGAAAGTTTAAGAAATGCATAAGTCAGTCGTGTAGTGTGGACCTTAGACTCTATAATCACAAGGTTTTTCAAGGTATTTTTGAGCATTAAACATACCCTTATCTTCCAGATTATAAATGGGGTACGATTTATACTCTTATATGTGACATTATTCGTTTTTTTCACCCTGGCAGCCACATTTCACATGTTGATTATTTTCACACTGACAACCACAAGAGGGCGCTCTGGGCTCTAAACGACGCAGAAGAAGAATCTGCACTTCCTCTTCCTCTGGAGTTTGTGGAGTTGTTTAGAAGTGACACAGAGGAAGAAGAATTCAATGGATTTAGTGATTTGGGGTAAAACTGATGCTTTGGTAAAATTGTTAGCATGTTCTTTATGCTATAGTTATCTGAATAACTGTTCATATGTTACGTTAACATACCAGACACTTACCACAGTTCTGTCTGTGCCTCATGTAGCTGAAGGTGTTAGCGTTAGCATACGTACGTACACCTATTCACCATGTTCTCTCATCTGTTATTGTTTTAAACTGCATTTCAAGATGAAATGTCTTTCTTGGTCTTGGATTTTATCAAATAAACTTCCCATAAAAATGCGACTTATACTCCAGAAAATATGGTACTTGTTATAGTGACTTTGAAAAAATCGGCCGGCCCCGTTACTAAACAAACGCAAGATCAGTACGTTTAATTCTGCGCCGTGGAACATTCCGGGCAAACCGCTCACGTCGCGCCTCAACGAGAAGGTGTAAACGTACCAGCGCCACGCCCCTTTTTTTCTACGACATTCCTGGCAAACCGCAATGTTTACTACTCTTCCACCTCAACATCTCGTTGGGTTCACTTCGACTCAGGCCTCTCTGAGCTCGACCTGCCGCAGCCATCCCAGCCATCCCAGGAATTTACTCCAAATGATTGTTTTGCTTCTGCAGCCTGGTCCATGTGTGTTTGGTGGGAGCGTAGGAGGGCCGTGTGGATGGGTGTGTAAGGCTCCGGGCGAAGCAGAAATGTGGAGGGAGTTCCCCAACATCTGTTCACCATAAGAGCCTTGTTGACAACCAGCTCTCCCCTCCTCTGTGTCCAATCACGGCCTTTATTTTTTTTTTTAATCCCTGCTTGAAATTCTCTTGCTATGATTCGTTGCAGGTGCTGTATAGCGCTTTTAACCATTTTATGATGTTGTTCCTTCATTATAAACATAACTGAACTATGATGTTTTTAAAGTCTGTTTTACAGTCCCGTTTGGATCACTTTAGCGCTGGTTGTTGGTCATCTTAGTTCAATTTGCGTCACTTTTTCATGCCCTCTGCTGGAGATTTAGAGACATTTTTTTAAAGGTACACTATGTAGATTATCCGTCAACCACACGTCTCCATGGAGATGTTATTGCTTCGCCTGCTTTTTCCACAATATAGCGTTCAACCCCGTTCTCTTGCATTTATTCACTTACAGGTGTCGTTATAGCTAAAGAATTGCATTGAAAACCATCCATTCTTTCTGATAGTGGGGTCGCCTCTCCGCAGATCTCACTTGGCTTAGAAGTCTGACAAGCAGGTAGCGATTCCCATTACCAGCAAAATGTACATACTGCAACTTTAGCGGGGGAAGGGAAGCTCTGTCTTTTTAAAAAATGCACACAATTCATTCAAATGCAATCCATGGGTTTCAGAGTGATGAGAAGATGGGATTGTTGCCATAGTAATTAACAAGTGAACACAATATCTTTTCAATTGGCCAAAGTACAAGTGTACAATAGTGGTTTAAAGTGCCCCCTACAGGTCGGGCAACTCATGTTTCTAAAACGCAGTTATAATCAATATATTCATAATTTTGCTAAAAGATCATATTTTATTTTATATGACGAATCAAAATATATGAGAGCAGCTTTATTTTGTTGAATTCATGTTTGCAGAAATAAACTACTTTTTTCACTCTCTAAACTGCATAAACCTTTGATGGAATGAGTGTCCCTAATGTGATGTCACTTTCTGTCATTTTCCACAGATTTTTCAAAGTTTTCTCCACAAATAACTACTGGATTGGTGTAAAACTGTCATTTCTATGTACAAAAGGTATAAATACATCAAATAAAGTCAAAATTAGAAGACCGTAAAGACCTGTCATAGGCACTTTAATGCTCTGAATCATATTATATTCAAACCTGACTTTGTCCTGATTTAGTGACGTTTCGGTACATTGTCGAGTCCAGTATTGTGTCTACTGCTTGTACGTGAGAACTCTGAAGCCACCGAACTGAAGCCCTATTCACTGGTGTTTTGCGGCTGGTTCGCTGGTATTCCGGGGCCGGTTTTTGCTGCGCCTGTGCGGACCACGTTCCCAGGATCTGAGCACTTAACCCTGGTCTGAGAGAACAAGAATGGGGAGTTTGTTGTGTCCCCAGATCCCCGTGGACTCATTCAGCCCTCTGTGGGTTTGTGGCCATGTGTGGCATCCGAATCAAAAGACCAACCAAAGAGAACACGCAGGGGAAAATGTGCACTGAGAAATGTTAAATAACGACATAAAAATACTACAAGTTTAGACATATAAAAAGCTTCACAACGTTGAGTTTGCTTTGTTTTTACTTAACATATTAACTGGAAAAGAATAATTATTCAAGCAGGTACAAAGTAGGGTTGTCCAAAATGCATACCCACATACTAATTAATACTAAAACTGATAATTAAACTAGATATTTATTTGAAGTATCGATAGCGGATGCATTTAAAGTAAAAAAAACAACACATAAAAAGTACAAAATCGCACATTTCCTGAATAGTTTTAGAACTGTCTTGATTACAATACTGTCCACATGGTAACATTAAAGAATTGACTCTGCTCTGTTGAGAAATCATGTTATATTTTTAACATTTTCAAGAGTTTCAAGTCTTTCCCTGAGTATTCAAAGCGAGTTTAAAATGTCAGTGAGCCTCAGGGTGTCTGTGGCTTTAAAATTCGCTCACCAGAGTGTGGATGAATGAGTAGAATTTGAGCAATATGCAGGTAAAATAAAGATAATTCGTGGGTCCCTTTCACTCAAGAGGTTTACGACAAGTGTCAGAACGTGCAATTTCAACCTTTTGAGGATGAAATTTGTTCTTGGAATGGAGATTTATAGCCATATCTATTTGTATTTAGTAAGAAAAACAATAATGTTAACAGTGATTGGTCAATATGAGTGGGAAAAAGAAATGCTTATATTATTATAGCTTCATTTATATTTCCCACTCTAAAATTTGAGACTGATGCAAAGTTTGTTACGTGCAGGACGCTCCCTGGCCACATACCGACTTCAAACTGGAGATGCTTCTTATGTAACTTCACGGTTGAGCGGTGGTTGATGAATGGAGCGTGTCAGTCCAACATCGCTCCGCTCCTTCTCTGCTGTTTATCTTTTACAGTTGTGGGTGGGCCTCTCCCCGTCGCTTTGGGAGGGTGTGGCCTCGCGTCCCGGGTAATTGCTCCTGGATTGCGGCGCTGACAGACGTTCACTTGAAGGCAACAGTTCACACATTTATCCTCTATAAGGTGATCATAAAAAACAAAATAAATTTGTTTTTTTATATTACCGCATCTGTCGTCAACTCAAAGGTATTATTTTCTTTTCAAAGCACTTGACGGTTCACACAATGTTGTCTTGAATTTTAACAGCAGTTTCAATGCATACGGTTGTTATAGGACACGTATTATGCAAAACTGACTTATTTTGCGTTTTTAACTAGATAATTACATTCTTACCTCATCAGAACCCACCAGGAGTTGTATTTAACCTCATTCATGCTGGTTTCATTGTTCCTGTTTACCAGGTTATCTTCATCTCACAAAACACTCGGATTGAAATGATCCAGATTTGTGTTGCCAAAGGTATAAATCCGGACGTCTCCTGTGGCGTTTTCAGTCCATAAATCATTGCCGATCGTGTTCTGAGCATTTCTGCCGTCGACCCATCACAATTGCGTTTGTTTATTTCATTTTGGTCGGGACGGTGCGGGTTAATGAAGCAAAAGAAGCTAACCCCCGCGCTACCGTGCCAAACCGTGCTTGCATTGCCGCGTTGGAGGTAAGCTAGCTTTTGTTTATTTCCTCATGGTAATTCCTTCTGTTGCCGGTAGAGAGCGAACACAGTATCATGATGAGGGAACATGTGACTGGTAGAAATGTCATTATTTGAAGTACTACGTGAGCTGACGAGCAAAGGTACTCGAGATCAAGCTTAAAGGACAATATGTGCACGATGAAACTTAGTGGTATCGCCTCCAATTCAGTATCAAATAAAAACGCTGTATGCCGTATTGATTCCAGGATAATAGTTTAATTTAACTGGGCCTATTCACTTACAGGCCCACATTGTCCCATAATGTGTTGTTTTTGTTTTGTCTCATAATGTTGTTCGCTCATCACTAATATCTCTGGAGTTGCGTTTTGTTTCTTTTGTGCTTCATCCTGAATATTAGAGACACGGACACTAGTCTATTTTCCTTTATTAAGTTACACAAATGCAGTTTTAAACACAAGATACCGTACTTTCTGGACTATAAGTCGCACCGGAGTATAAGTCACACCAGCCAAAAAATGCATAATAGAGAAGAAAAAAACATATATAAGTCGCTCTGGAGTATAAGTCGCACCAGCTAAAAAATGCATAATAGAGAATAAAAAAACATATATAAGTCGCACTGGAGTATAAGTCTCACCAGCCAAAAAATGCATAATAAAGAAGAAAAAAAACATAAGTCACACTGGAGTATAAGTCGCACCAGCTAAAAAATGCATACTAGAGAAGAAAAAAACATATATAAGTCGCACTGGAGTATAAAATGCGGTTGCAAATGTGAAAATAACAAATAATATCACATATAAGTCGCTCCGGAGTATAAGTATAAATACAAGTATAAGTCGCACCCCGGCCAAAACTATGAAAAAAGGTGCGACTTATAGTCCGGAAAGTACGGTACTACTACCACTACTACTACTACAGTATATGGCTCTTAAGTCTATACAACCTCCTTTGGACCTACCACAGGAGAGAGAGGAATTAAAGCCAATCTCACACTTTTAATCAGGTTATGAATTATTCCTTATGAATCTGTTAATATCATTGCATATTATAGGCTGCAAATGTTTGATTCATGTGTGCTTATTAAGGCCACTTCTATGATACAGTGTGATGGTTTGCAATTACAGTAAAGCCCTGTGTTTTCTCGTAGCTGGACCGAAAGCCACCCAAGCCTGTAATCGAGAAAATGGCCTTTGGAGATGCACGCCGAGCATCCGTTTGTTTCTAAAAGGAAAAAAGCGATCGATGAGCAGCATTAGGCAGATCTGCGAGAGATCTAAATGGTCCCGCAATCTTTTACTTCCTGCTGCAAAGATACAGGGCCGTAAATGATTGGCCGGCACCCAGAGATTGAGAAGGGAGCTTTAAAAAGGAGCAGATATGAGGATTATCACACCACAGGACTGCAACGTATCGAGCCGCGTTCCTGCTTCGTCTTTAAGGTGTTTTACGATCTTAAATTCAGCCCGATTAGCATAAAGTGACTGATTTGTAAGGTTTGTATAATGGACAATTAGACCAATTCTTGTTTTATATTGTGTTTTAGTTGTCATGGTGGTGAAATGTTAGAATTTTCCAGGCAAAGAAGTTTTTTGTAAGTGTTAAAATGTTGTTGTTTTTAGCTCTAGTTGGACAATATGAAAGGTTATGATGTTTTTGTACCATTTTATGTTACTAATGGTTACTGTTCTGTTTCTAAAAATGGCCTGTTTACAGCTCATTGCGTGGAACTGCTGGACAAAGACTATTATTAAACATTTAATGCGAGATATTGCAGATAAATAGGAAGATAAGAGATATTAATGTGAAACTTATTCTGTAGTGTATTTACATAACGGCGGAAAACTATATAAAGTGTTTCATCTTGTAATGGTTTATGTATAACTAATGAATGTTATGTGTAAAAAATGTCAAGACTGCACTTACTTGGGACATTCAAATCTGAAAAAAAATGGTCAGATCAAGATTGAAATGTATTGATTCATGTATTGATTCATTCTGTTGACATATTGAATACAAAAATGTAAAAATATAAAAAAAGAAATACTAGTATTCTGAGTAAACCCACTGAAAATGGTTTAAGAATTAAAAATGAACCTGCTTTTTGGGATTCAAAAAAATAATACAAAAGGCTTCAAATTCATCAACAAATACTTCAGTATAATTCGTCAAAATTGTACACGAGTGGAAGGTTTGTTGGATATAAGTGCCTGATCTTTATGGGAGAAGAATTGACTTTGATTCTGGCTGCAACTGAATTAAATGAAATAATAAAGCAGTTTTAGGTTCAGATTGGACAAATATGCCGTTTCCACATGAAAGCTCATGTCGAGAGAGCAAACCGAACAAACAAAAATGAGAAGAAAATGACATTTGCCCGTCGTCTCTCACTTCAAAAGAGAATATCGCGTCAACACCCTTTTCAAAACCCAACAAAATGTAATATTCTGCCTTCACAGTCTTCACAGATCTTCCCCACCTCCACGTTTAACCTCTCTTTCCTCTCTCTCGCTGCCGTTTCCGTGGCTGAGGCCTCATCGATTTGCCCTGTACATGCTCACTATTGACAGATAATGCTCCCAGACACTTGTAGGCGGTTCCAATAATCACTCCAACAAACCATGAGCACAATCACACATCGGTGAACTCGTGTTTTTTAGCCCTTCCAAGTTGAATCAAGGCAAACCGCACACAGGATCCGCATCTCTGTGAACTGCAAACGGCAGCCCAAACCGTCGAAGCGTATTGGACACCGAGGATATCCCCCCATTTTTATTTCTACTGCGCAATTTTCGAAGAGTAAAGTTTTCCAACAGCTGGTAGACGATGAGAGCGAGCGCTGCAGTCGAGGTGGTTTCCAGAAGGTTTTTATGGAAAAGGAAAGTCACCGCTCGGTTACGACTACATCCTCAAGTCTGCACATTACGTGATGGGATTTATATTTAGCGTCAGCGCAAAAGTCGCGGCGGGGAAAGCAAATCATTTTTTCCTGATAGTCATACAAGAAATGTTACAATTTCACCAAATGTGAGCCTGTTATTTTCATTTTCGCAGCACTGGCAGAGCAGTTTATGAAGCAGGTTTGGGGCATACATTTCCATATTGAGTACAAACTGATGGTGAATATAAGACAGGAAAAAGATCTGATTTCATCACAAATAGGTCTACATTTTTCAGATAGAAGTACTTTTTCCATAGCAAATAAATATATATCGGATATGAAAAGATGAACCAACATACCTCTTATATTTTTTTTATGTTGAGGAAAACGGACAACCCGACAATGAAGTGAATCATTCAAAATGTTGCATTTGACATGGTTTTGAGGCCTCCACACCCTTAATAAGACTTGGGACATTAATATTACGTTGCTATAACATAAAAATGCTTGAGTTTGTCCAATTTTAGAGTAAAAAGTACCGTATTTTCCGGACTATAAATTGCACCAGATTATAAGATAGAAAATGCATATTAAAGAAGAAAAAAACATATATAAGTTGCACTGGAGTATGAAATTTGGTTGCAGGTGTGAAAATAACAAATAATATCACATATAAGTTGCTCCGGAGTACAAGTATAAGTATAAATATAAGTATAAGTTGCACACTGGGCAAAACTATGAAAAAAGGTGCGACTTATACTCTGGAAAATACGGTACTTGTTTTTGTTGTTTGGACCAACTTAGCAGGAAGCCAGAGGGCCCAAAAAAAATTGTCTGAGGGCCGCATTTAGACCCCAGGCCGTAGTTTGGACAGGCCTACACTTTCTGTATTTAAGCCAATATAAGAAACAGTTTAGGTCAAATTCATTCAATACATTTCATGGCGTTGATATTGACGGACATTAGAGATTAATGTGTTCAATGTATGTAATATTTAAGTTTACGTTTCAACAAAATAAAGCTCATTTGACACGATTTTTCTTTGGTCGAAATGAGTTCACACAGTTTCCTCTTGAACTATTCGAAGCATCTCCTCCTGACACTGTCACTGGACCGGTTATTTTAACAACATTCTCAAAAACCACCTTCGTCTGAACCTCATCAAGTCAGAACTGTTCAAACCGGAGCCATGACGACGATCGACCCAACTCTCTGTTTATCGTGCCCCAAACAGGAGGGAAACCGGATTATTGCCTTTTCCAGTGCTTAGTAACAAACTTTGACACCCGTCGATCACAATTTTACATTTTGTTTATCGTAAATCACAAAATTGACCCAAAACGGCTTATTAATATAAATGGAACCATTGACTTCCTGCTGGATTGATGAGCCTCGCCTCTTCCTAGTTGTGTTCCACAGTAGCAAACGATCCATTTTCATTCACATGTTTTTAATTGTTCTCATTTCTGGACTGGGCGGCGGAGCAGAGGCACTGAGCTTGCACCTGTCACGCCGTCAGATCTTTTCAGGTGTTTTTAATAGTTGAAAAATGGCTACACAGTTGTTTTTTTGAATGCATGACCCTGTGCGTGAGTCTATATTTATTTTAGTTTGAATGTGAATTGGCTGGTTGTAGAGAGAAGGTGAAAACAGAAATAGTTTGAACACTCGAGCGCCACATGAAGGACAGAACTGACTCAGTGCCACTTTCTTTTAATGCAAATTTCTTTCCGAGTTGGTGAATTTGACAGGTTTCAGGTCAAATGTCGAGGATGTATTTGAAGGAAGTGTACCCTAACCATCTTTGTAACACTGCCTCTTTGTCACGACAGACTCTAAATGTGCCCCGCCGCCGCAATTGTCGGACCATGTCGGCCTCGGTGAAACTGAGAAAAACAGCATTTTACTTTTTTTCCCCCAAATTTGTGATTTTCGTTTTTTTGCAGAATGTGCTAGTTGAAGTTATGAATAAGCCCCTGTGTGCTTCAGATAACACTATTGGTTGTCTTAAACGTATACATTAAGCTGTTAAAAATGTGGAGTTTTCGGGTCTTTTTCCTGCTCTCCTGGGGGGCGTCACCTTTTTCTAGCCAACGTGTTGTTTACATTTTCCACCAATCAGCTGTGATCCGCATGGCTACAGCTGCGTGCTCTGCGTGCTCCGTGTTTTCCTCTCATTACTCCAGACCGTCTGCAGAGCACAGTCTTCAGAGCTTACATTTCCTGGACTACGTTGCAACGGAACTGTTTACTCAGGTACACTTTTACTTTACTACTAAATGATTGCTTTAACGCTGTGTTTTAAGGCAGTCTCGTGATCACTTTAGAATCTTACTTGTCTGCTCCGGTGGAGCTAATGCTAAGCTAACATGTTGCTTCAGTGCACTCTGCAATACGGGCTTAATGTGACTACTTGCTGTTATCACCATGTTATTTTTCGGCGTGGGTTGGCCCGTGGGTTGTGTGGGTCGTGCTTTGTGTGTGTTTTATGGTGCTAAACCGGCTGTTAGCCCCACAGCCCGGAGCTAAACGCAGCTATTCAGAGCTAAGTTGTAAGCTAAACTTTGTTATGTTATCGGGTTATTTTTCGGCGTGGGTTGGCCCGTGGGTTGTGTGGGTCGTGCTTTGTGTTGGACTAAACCGGCTGTTAGCCCCACAGCCTGGAGCTAAACGCAGCTATTCGGAGCTAAGTTGTAAGCTAAACTTTGCTATGTTATCGGGTTATTTTTCGGCGTGGAAAGAGAAAAAAACTACAACTCCCGATACCACTTCTGGTCACGTGGCTTACGTACGTTTCACGTCACGCACGCACTGCGTCACTCGAACCAATCACGCGCTTGCCTGGCCATTATCAGCTTCCTGTGTGTCTCTCTGCACGGTGTTGGAAGAGACAACAGGACGGCTGAACCAGGTAAGCTTTGCGACTAAAACACCCGCTTTTAATCACTTTAATGTGCGCCGGTTTTAAACTCGAGTGTATGTTTATGTTTTGGTGTGCTGTTCTGCAAGTGTTTTGCTTTTACGAGCAGTGTTATCTCAAGTGAGCTAGCTAGCCCCGCTAGCCGAGGGCAGATGTCCCAATATCTCTGCGTTTTGCATCTTAAATACACCGTTAACGTCACAATGTGAACTGTTATCTGTGAAGTGTGTTATTCCCATATTACTGTTAATCCTAATCCTTTTATCCCCCTTTTCAGAATTGGCAAAGACACCCTGACTGACATGACCTGTCTCTACGTGAAGTCTGCTAAGGAGCGTGGTAAGTGTAAAACATTATTTTGGTGATTTTCATGTTTTAATGATTAGAGTATAATTAACCATAAGCAACATCTGTTTTTCAGGTGAGCCTGCAGTTTGTACATCAAGCTTCAGATCACTGTGGAAACAGCTTCTCCAACACATCAGAAGCTGCAGGCCACGCACAGATCTCTACAACAGAATCTAATGTACTGTCTTTCGGACCCTCACCGCCAGCAAGCAAAGACATCAGGATACATTACAGCTTTGACTTTGCACAGCAGGTACTAATAATAGTGCAAATGCAGAATAGCAATTATAGAGACATATACGTCTTAATCAAATGTCATATGTATTAATCTAATCTCCTTTCTCTCTCTCTCTCTGTCTACTACAGATACACTTTCCGTCCAACCCTCTGCAGCCGGGGCCAAGCTTCACTACACAATGGACATCCACTTCCTCATTGCTGGCCACACCAAATTCTCCCCTGATTGCGGCTTTGGACTTATCAAGCGAGCATACATGAAGACCAGGGTTGACACTTTGGAAGACATCGCTGAGGTTAGTTTATATTATTTGACTACTGTAATGTGTAAACATTAGTCTGGCAAAACTTCAGTGCTGCTCTCTGCTTAAGATATGTTTCTTCTGTTCTTGTCATCAGGTAGTGGAAAACAGCTCTCCTGAGTCTCACCTCAGTATCCCACAGCTTGTTGGAACGGCGGATGGCAAAGTGTTTGTCAAGAACTCGGACTGGCAGAAGCATCTGAGTCCCTTCTTCAGACGGCTTCCAAAGATCAAGAGTTATCAGCACTTCAGGTATTTATATTGAAACTCTCACATTGTGTTAAAAAAAAAAAATAGTTAATGAGTGTTTTATGTGAAATAGTTAGCCATTTCTTAAATGTCCTGTTATTTGTTTACAGCTTTGATGCCAAGAGCCGAGAGTCACAGCACAGAAGAGTGCACAGACGAAGAAGAGGATGAGGATGTGATCTCTGATGTAATTGGACTCTGGTGGTGTACATATCATATCTATTATCTCATATCTCATATATTCAAAGCCATGGACCCGTTGCAGTTTGTATACCTGGCCCTGGCATCTGTTTATAAGAGTTCTTCTATTAAGAGTGTTTTTTAAACTTCCTATAAGTTATCTGTCCTTTCCCCCTGTATCTACTGCGTTGTAACATTAAAGGCTATCTTATCTTATCTTTTGTTGTTTGTGTTGAATCATTCAGTGCACCATTGTTGGTGCACTGAATCACCTGTGAATAATGTTTATCGACAAATGCAATGAATCCTATTCTGATTCTGATTCTTTGATTCTATTCAGGGCCTTTTGTAATCCAAGTATTTCCATTTTAATATAGTAACTTCTAATTCTGATTCAAGTCCAGTTACCATCAATAACAACACTCCTCTTGAGTCTTCAGTGACAGCTGTAGGGGGAGGTGGTGTCAGTGTGACAGGGGGGAGGGCTTATCTCAATGAGATGCAAATGAGCCCCCCTGTGACTCTGGGCTCACTCAGGTGAGAAACTTTGGAAGCCGTTTTCTCAGTGAATGGGTTTGAGAGTTGTATACATTCAAATGACCACAACTTACTCAAATATTATCAGATCTACATGAGTGAGACATCATTGGAAAGCTTTGAATTCACACTTTCAGAATCTGTGAATAACTCAAAATGTCTCCGGTTAGACATTTAACTGGTTTAGCCACGGTCAGACACAAATGATCTTAAGCTTTTGTCAGAGCAGTTATGGCTCTTAAACCTCCTGCACACTAGAGGATTTTTAATCACATTTTAAGCCTGATTTGCCTCTCCACGAGTTTGAGGAGGCGTGGCCCGTGCTGAGAGTCTCATAAACGATTATTATTACTCCTCGTGTCAGTGTGATTCTGTTTCCAGATCTCAAAAATCTCAAATTGTAAGGTTCCAACAACTGTACCGCAGCCAGACAGACAGAGCGCCGTTGCCTAGCGACTACGACACGAACACAGAGTTTGCAAACTTTGTCATTCTTCTTCACGCTGAATATAGCTCTCTCCTGTGGCTATTTCTTCTTCTTCTTCTTCTTCTTCTTCTTCTTCACCTCTTTCTTCTTCGCCTTCTTCTTCGCTTCCTCCTTCTTCTTTGCCTCTTTCTTCTTCGCCTTCTTCTTCCTCCTTCTTCCTCCTCCTTCTTCCTTCTTCTTCATTTGGTTCCATTACGTGACGCTCTCGTAACTGATCTTTCCCGATATCGGCGACCGTGAGATAATCGTCACGGCAAACTGTCCTCGTGTCCGCGGTCCGCCGACTTTGCCTCTCGATCGCGTCTTGCAGCCGGCTTTAGTTTGGCACAACGCTCAATGGTCTTTTCATCCGAAGCGTTCACCGTCTTTGAACGCTGGACGAAAAAGCCTTTCACAAACCGGGACATCCACACGCCATACACCGCGCACCTTCTTTGCATATTTTTCTTTCAATTTCTCTTTTGAATGCCGTCTACCCTTTTTCAATCCCGACCCTGGTGAAATCTGCAGCCCCCGTAGGCCGAGACGGGACTCTTCTTCTTCTTCTTCTTCTTCTTCTTCTTCTTCTTCTTCTTCTTCTTCTTCTTCTTCTTCTTCTTCTTCTTCTTCTTCTTCTTCTTCTTCTTCTTCTTCTTCTTCTTCTTCGTCTTCTTCTTCTTCTTCTTCTTCTTCTTCTTCTTCTTCTTCTTCTTCTTCTTCTTCTTCTTCTTCTTCTTCTTCTTCTTCTTCTGCTTCTGCTGCTGCTGCTGCTGCTGCTGCTGCTGCTGCTGCTGCTGCTGCTGCTGCTGCTGCTGCTGCTGCTGCTGCTGCTGCTGCTGCTGCTGCTGCTGCTGCTGCTGCTGCTGCTGCTGCTGCTGCTGCTGCTGCTGCTGCTGCTGCTGCTGCTGCTGCTGCTGCTGCTGCTGCTGCTGCTGCTGCTGCTGCTGCTGCTGCTGCTGCTGCTGCTGCTGCTGCTGCTGCTGCTGCTGCTGCTGCTGCTGCTGCTGCTGCTGCTGCTGCTGCTGCTGCTGCTGCTGCTGCTGCTGCTGCTGCTGCTGCTGCTGCTGCTGCTGCTGCTGCTGCTGCTGCTGCTGCTGCTGCTGCTGCTGCTGCTGCTGCTGCTGCTGCTGCTGCTGCTGCTGCTGCTGCTGCTGCTGCTGCTGCTGCTGCTGCTGCTGCTGCTGCTGCTGCTGCTGCTGCTGCTGCTGCTGCTGCTGCTGCTGCTGCTGCTGCTGCTGCTGCTGCTGCTGCTGCTGCTGCTGCTGCTGCTGCTGCTGCTGCTGCTGCTGCTGCTGCTGCTGCTGCTGCTGCTGCTGCTGCTGCTGCTGCTGCTAAGAATCACAGCTGGGCGTCTGGTCGGTCGCGGCGACAAAAATCCCCCATAAGTCTTTTTTTTGTTGGTCCAAGCGCGCTGCCAACATCATTTGAAATGGATGTAGCATTCAGTGGATTCCTCCCGTGCGCGGCGCATATGGAGCGTTCACTATTTATGGGCCTTTTGGTATTCAGCCTCGTGGCCATCCCTTGTCTTAAAAAACGCTCCCCTATCCCAGTCTCTTTGTTCTTTTTAAGAGTCTACGTACGTTTTTCTCCCTCTTTCTCTCACTCCCTTTCCTCTACCCTTCCTCTTTTTTATCTCTCTCTCTGTCTCTTTTTTTGCTCTCTCCTTCTCCCTTTCTTCTTCCACCTCATTCATTTCACTCCACTCTTCTCCCCTCTTCATTCCCTCTATCACTCTGCCCTATCTTGCTCTCTCCCTTCATTCTCTTCCCCTCTCAAACTCTCTGCTTTATTTTGTCTTCTTTCACGCTCTCCTTTCTTCCCTCCATCTCTCGCTCCACCTTTCTCACCTCTGTCTCTCTAACATTTGCTCTTGTTCTTTCATTCCTCCCTACCTCTTTTTGTCTCCATCCCACTCTTCCTCTCTACCCCTCTCCTCTTCTTTCTTTGTGTCTCTCTCCCCTCCTCGTCATCCCTCTATTTCTGTCCCCTCTTGTTTTTTCTGCCCCTATCTCCTTCTTTTCTCTCCATATCTCTTATCTTTGTTTTTAGTCTATCTCTCCCTTGTCTCGTTCCCTTCAATCTTCCTTTGTGTCGCTCTTCCTCCATTTCTCTCTCTCTCTCTCTCTCGCTCTCTCTCTATCTATCTCTCACACTCTCTCCATCCCTCTCTCTCTCATCCCTCTATCTCCCTCTCTCCATTCCTCTCTCTCTCTCTTTCCATCCCTCTCTCTCTCTCTCTCCCTCCTTCCTTCCTTCTTCTCTCCATCCTCTCGCCCTCTCTCCATCCTTCTCCCTCTATCCAATGTTCTCTCTCTCACTCCTTCTCCCTCCCTCCCCCTCTCCCTCTCTCCCTCCCTCGCTCCCTCCATCCTCCCCTCTCCCTCCCTCCCCCTCCCTCCCCCTCTCCTTCCCTCTCCCTCCCTCCCTCCCTCCCTCCCTCCCTCTCCCTCTCTCCCTCCCTCTCCCTCTCTCCCTCCCTCTCCCTCCCTCTCTCCCTCTCTCTCTCCCTCTCTCCCTCCCTCCCTCCCTCCCTCTCCCTCTCTCCCTCCCTCCCTCCCTCCCTCGTTCCCTCCCTCTGCCACCGTTGCCTGGTCTCTGCCTGCTCTTTGAAGTGCGACTCTTGGATTCTCACCTGTCAGCTGCGTGGCTCCCTGAAGGTTGACTTTGAGTCTGTGTCTGTTAAATTGGGATTGATCGCAACAACAGGCTGCGCTCATTCCTCCACAGGCCTCCGGGGGCAGCGTGGCGCGCATCCCTGACAAATGAACCGGGTTCGGGGCCCGTGGACACTTTTCGCTGACGTGACGACGAGCTGCTGGTTTGTTTATCCACATTTTGGGAGTGTAGTGAGATGTCAGACATGTCATGGTCAATCAAGTGAGGGGCAGTTGTTGGTCAAATCTGTGAAAACATTCAAAGTAATGGTTAGGACTTTCCCCCTCTGCCGTCTCCATCAGTGAGCCGTGTTTTCCAAGTCTCCACTTTGTAGTTGTAATTGTAATTGTAGATGATGAATACACAAATCAACATTGATGGTTTTATTACAAAAAAACGCCTTTATTGTGGAAGGTTCAGAAAGGGCTGTTACCAAAATACTTTCCCCCCCAAATTATATAGAACACAGTGATACAAAATGAAACCAGAGATAAAGTAATTTACAATATTCCTTGATGCACAGAAGCTTATTATGTACCGTAAGCCAAAAAATGCATAATAGAGAAAAAAAAACATATACAAGTTGCACTGGAGTATGATTTGTGGTTGCAAGTGTAAAAAAAACAAATAATATCACATATATGTTGCTCCGGAGTATAGGTATATAAGTATAAATATAAGTAAAAGTCGCATCCCGGCCAAAACTATGAAAAAAGGTGCGACTTATAGTCCGGAAAATACGGTAACTTTCAGAGCGTCTGCCTGTCTCCAAAGACTTTTTATCCGCATTACCTGGCGTGTTCCACTGTATGTAATCAAAATACATTTATATTTAGACGGGAGGGTCACACCACCTTATCCAGTTACAGGTCAGGTCTGTGTTGAGGCCACCCTGCACACAGTCACTACGTTAACTCTTGCAGGTCAGGAAAACCGGATAAGTTGCCTCGTTCAATTTAAATAAATTGTCCCAAGTGCATGTAAACCCAGGGGCTGAGGATTCATTCATTCATTCAGCTTGTAGAAAATAAAAGGGCACTTGAGACGGCCTTTTTGCTGACCAAGCTGAAGGAACTGGACAGTCTGTGCTGCCCGGTTGGTAAATTTATACTTTATTTATACTCTCTTACATGCTAACTCTGGTGGAACTGATGAATTGAGTCTGTTTTTTTTGTGTGTGTTTTTTTCACAGTTCGATTTCTCTGCACATTTTATTGTAGTGACTAAGAATGCATGTTATTTAAGGTACCTTTTTAGTAATAGAAACACCAATAATCGAATAAATCCAATATGTCGTAAATGCAATACTGTGAAACCATCCAGGCAAAGCAATAACACGGAGAAAAGCATATATAGCAAACCGCCCCAACAGAAGCGTCCATGGTGCACCTTTACTGATATGTATACGTTCAGCAGAACCACCTAAATCCTCTTTATAGCTGAACATGTGTTGACATGGACTGCCTGTTAAATTGGGTCTGATTTCATTTCTCTCCCGGAGAAAACGGTGCACTTCCTGACACTTGCACCGGGTTTGCCGTGAGCTTGAAGACTTGCATTTTTTCAGTGCTTTATTGCGACCACGGAGCCCATTTGTTTGCAGTTTCATTTTTCTCTGTGGCGTAGTGGGATGTCAGACGTGCTGCGGTGAATGCCTAATGCCCGGATGAGTTGTGGAGAGA
The DNA here is from genome assembly GCF_026437365.1 of Eucyclogobius newberryi. Classification (NCBI taxonomy): domain Eukaryota; kingdom Metazoa; phylum Chordata; class Actinopteri; order Gobiiformes; family Gobiidae; genus Eucyclogobius; species Eucyclogobius newberryi. The sequence goes on from NW_027315812.1 coordinate 10,553,229, forward strand.
CTTATCGGAAGGAGTGGTATGTTCCTTTGCTCCTCTCACGTTCGGATAGAGCTACACCTAGAGCATGATAACTAAATACTCGCCCAGAGCATCTCACAGAACCAGTTGTACGGACTGAAATTATTCTAAATTATGACTAAAATGGGGCTTAAAGGTAAAATATCAGCTCTGATCGAGGACATCAGGCAAAAGAAACTCGACTTTAACAAAGAAATAGCTTTTGTCAGTATTTCATGTTAACAACTGGCCCTCCTTCGTATCCCTTGAGCCTACACACTGGAGACACATCAAAGGCTAATCAATCTAATCCAGTGCTAAACAATGTCTGGGTGTGTTCATGCCTCCACATTTACCACATCAAAACTGGAACCAAAGCGAAACCTGGACTAGACAGACCTAAATAATGACTTGAACAGAATCAACCCAAGTCCAAACTGGACTCAATTTAGAGGTGTGAATGAACACTCAATTAAGGTTAAAAGAACTAGAACTTGGCTAAATAAACTGAATGGAGCAACCCGATAACACTCAATCTAACTTGACTTGGCTAAACTTTGACAATACCTACGCTATAAGGGATAAAACACAAATGACATGGGACATAACCAGGACTCACCTCCATCCAACCTAGGCCAAGGATAAGACCAATCAGGCTTGAATCAGGACCATAGATGTGCTCATAAGTATTACAACCAATTTAGCCCTAAAACCTGATAAAACCATGACCAAATAAACCAGGGCTATTCAACTTTATCAACATTTTTGGTCGCACAAATGATCATTTTCAGTACATTTAATTACCGTTTTATAAGTCGCACCTTTTTACATAGTTTTGGCCGAGTTGCGACTTATACTCCAGAGTGTCTTATATGTGATATTATTTGTTATTTTCACACTGGCAACCACAAGAGGGCGCTCTAGGCTCTCAGCGACACAGAAGAAGAATCTGCACTTCCTCTTCCTCTGGAGTTTGTGGAGTTGTTTAGAAGTGACACAGAGGAAGAAGAATTCAATGGATTTAGTGATTTGGGGTAAAACTGATGCTTTGGTAAACTTGTTAGCATGTTCTTTCTGCTATAGTTATCTGAATAACTGTTCATATGTTACGTTAACATACCAGACACTTACCACAGTTCTGTCTGTGCCTCATGTAGCTGAAGGTGTTAGCGTTAGCATACGTACACCTATTCACCATGTTCTCTATCCATCCATCCATCCATTTTCTACCGCTTGTTCCCTTTCGGGGTTTGACTGGAGCCTATTCCAGTGACTTCGGGCCTTAGGCGGGGTACACCATGTTCTCTAATCTGTTATTATTTTAAATTGCATTTCAAGATGAAATGTCAGTTCTTGTTCTTGGATTATCAAATAATAATAATAATTTATCAAATAAATTCCCCCAAAAATTTGACTTATACTCCAGTGCGACTTATATATGTTTTTTCTTCTCTATTTGCATTTTTTGGCTGGCTTTTTGTGAGAAATAACATACAAAGTCCCTTACTAACATTGCTTTACACATTTGCCCATCCAGAACTGAACCTGAATTATGAATTAAACCAGGACTAGACTAGTACCGACCAGGTACGAACCAGGACTAACCCGGAATCAAAGCTGAATTAATCAACAACTAAACAAAGACAAAACTGGGTCCAAACTAGGTAGGGCTAACCAAGAATTAAACCAGTAAACACGATTATTATTCTTATTTTTTGTTTCAGTATTTGGAAGATGAGTTTTTGGCCAGATTAAATCACTTGGCGGGCCTGATTTGGCCCCCGGGCCTTATGTGGCAATAAACAATAAGATTTCTCAGAACTAAATCAGACATTGTACTTGTGTGTGTGAGACTGGTGTAACCCAGGCTTGGCTCTCTGGCTCTCGCTGCTCCTCTCTGTAATCTTGGCTCCCCTCGTTGGCTGCTCCTGCCTCCACAAACACATCGGCAGAATACCAATTGTCAAACTTCGTGCTGCAACAAGGCCCCGCATGGAAATTTTCAAAAGCCCTATTCATTTTGCATGGGAGCGCTTCATGAGGTAGAGATGTGTGTTGTGGGGAACGTCGTCAAGGTTGTAGTTTGGTTTGCTGATGGTTCGAGGGGGGAAAACAATGCACAAAGGTGAACGAGGCCAGCTGATTGGTCCACGGAGAGGCAGCATGTGCACGGGGGGGTTAGAAACGTGTTCACAACAGCGTTTGTGATTCCGAATCCAAAATGTGACACATACGTCTGGAATGTTTTGAAGCAACATGGTGTTTGGGAATATATATGTCGTCAAGTGGGTGAAAATATGTTTCGATTTGATTAAAAATATTGGTTGCAGGCAAGTTGGCACTTAAAATGTCAACATATTATAACAACTCTACAGTGCTACATGTAGCCTGGGTTGGAAAAGCAAATAATTGACACCAAGTATGACACATAGTATTGTATAATTATTGTTATAGAATACGTATGTAGGACACATAATATACCAAATGTGACTTTTTAGAGCTTTGAACCGTGTTGTAGCAGTGTTCCCTCATTAAAAACACACCTAGAGATGCATTTAGCGTCATTATTAGCTTGGATGTTTGCCTTGTATTTGGTTCTGAGCCTCAAAAAGCAGTTGGTTTCAAATATCCCAGATTAGTGATGTCTATTGCAGAGATCTGGAGGTTTCCTGTGCTGTTTTTAAGTCAGAAAGTGGACATTTCTCGCTCAAATTACGTATATCACATCTCACTGATAGAAAGTACTGCCATGCTTTCAATATATACATTATTTTAAGTTCTAAAACACAAGATGCCAAAGCAAATGTACTCGAGAACATGTTTAAACAACTATAGGAATACGAAACATGCGTCATTTATCCTGTAAGTGACAGTTACAGTTGTCAGGGGTCAAACTTACACACCGACAGATTCACTTTGGATGACCTAAGGAAATACAATGGTTTTAATCAGTATTAGTAATTGTTGCTCGATTTTGGCTTAGTTTAGTTTCCAAAAATGGTGACGTCCCCAGTCTACGAGGGGCATCTGGATTAAATATGTGCAAAGGTCGTCCATTCATTGTGAGAATCTGTTTGTATTATGTATTTGCAACAAGCAGACGAAGGATTTTGGGATTTTCACCAAAACAGATGAGAATATGGTAATTAATACGAAAGCCAAAGCATCAGTTATATCAAAACATGGACGATAACGGAGTGGATAAGTGCTTAGATAAATGTAAAACTTCATCTAAGCACTTAGACGGGGGGGTTTGGGGGGGATTCAGGGGTCGCCTCGGAAACCATCACTGATCGGGGGAATTTCTCCGGCTTAGGAATCTTAAATAAAGTCTCCTTATCTCTGCCTAGTGATAGATGTGAGCGCTGAAGAATAGAGAAGAGGTAAAACAGATAGGGAGAGGGGGGAGGGGGAGAAGAGAGGGAGTGAGAAAGAGAATGAAAGAAAGAAAGGGAGAGGGAAGTGGGGAAAAGAGAGGAAGGGAGAGAGGGGAAGGGGAGACGGTGGAGAAAATTGAGAGATAAAGAGGGAAGGGAGAGCGATAGGGGGAAGGTGAAAGTCAGAGATGAAAAGACAGAAGGAAAAGAGAGAGAAGGAAATACAGAGAAGAGGGAGAGATGCAGGGAGGGTGAAAGAGAAAGTGAGGGAAGGGAGAGAGAGAAAGAAAGACGAGGGTGAAGAGTTGAAGGTAAGAGTAGAGGGTGGAAGGAGAGAGAGAGAAAGAATGGAGAAAAGTCAGTGAAATGGAAAGGGGTAGAAGAGTAGTTGTTAAAAGATGGCGAGGAGTAAGGAAGGAAAGTGGTTGGGTTAAAGAGCGAGAGAGAGAGAACAGGCAAAGGAAGATAGAAAGAAAGAGAAAGACAAGAGACAGGGGAGAAGAGCTTGAGAGAGTGAGTGAAGAAGAGAGAAAGGGAGGCAAGTTGGGGAAAGGGATGAGCGACAGAAAAGAGGATGTAGCGAGAGTGGAGGAGAGAAGAGGAAAGGAGGCGATGGAGAGGCAGAAGTGGAGAGCGAGCGGGAGAGGGGGAGAGGGGGCGGTGGGAGCCAGAGCGTTAGATAGAGAGAGACCATTATGAGGAGTGGAGAGCCCCCCGCGGACGCTCCTGTCAGCTGTGGGAACCCAGATGAAAGTGCTGCAGCAGATACCAGCGCTCTTTGATGGAAGCCTTTGTGTGATTCCCATCTTTGTATTCCAGCCGAGCCGAGCCCAATCCTGCCAGAACCCGCAGAGCCGAGCTGTACCGGGCCCGGGCGCTGGAAGAGCGTCCCCGGCCCGGGTTCAGGAACAGCGGGCAAGAAAGACGCGCGGAACGGCAGAACTCGGCTCCGGCTGTGCGATTTTTGTGTGTGGCTTTTCCCGAATTCTGCCCCTCACCCCACCCTCACGCCGTTATTTCCCCCCCTTTTTTGAAGTGAAGTTGAGAGACTTGTTAACGATGTATTCTCCCGTGTCGGAGATGGGTACAAAAGCACAGTGTGGCACGGGTTGGGTTGGCGTCGGAGAGATTGGTGTTTCATTTCAGATTAAAAATGTGGATTAAAGTTATGATTTAATTAGGATCTAAAATGGTAATTGGTCAAATGCGTTATTATTTTATATTATTTTATGCCTTGGTGGCGATCTCTGTGCTTTGGTTCATCTATGAAACCAAAGCACACATATTCTGCTTGTATTATTTGTATGATTGGCCTTTAAACATGCTCTTGAGTTCCTTTTACAGTGGCATCGCATGTTTTTGATCTTGAAATAATGTATGTACAGAAAACCACACATTACTACGGTCGGGCGTTCCCTCATCGGGTGGTGTGACTACTGGCAGCAGAAGGAATTACAAAGGGGAAACAGACAAAAAGCTAAATTGCTCCAGACGTGCTAATGTAAGCAAGCAGTTGTAATAAAGATCTATGGACACGGGGAATGCCTCTGGACCTCAGGACAAAAATCTGGGAAATTTGTGTGGCTCAGAGCCCAGGAAACTATTAAACAGGATTAAAGAAACAAGTGTGAATGAAGCTAGATTGTGTACAGCAAGTATATTTCTGAAGGGACAATGTAAGAAAAAAAAAGTAAGTTGACCTTTTTGAGCTTTTAATCATGTTACTTAACATTGTTCCCTCATCAAAAACATATGTGGAGTAGCATTTAGCTTCATTCAGTCTAGTTTGATGAATCCTGGTTAGAAAGTCTTCTCCCTCCGAGCATCAAAAACACTCGGTCCTGAATCTCCTCGATAACCGACGTTTTCTCGATCCGTGACGTGGCTCTGAGAATATTCCCTGCTGTTTATTACTGTTTATTAACTCAAAAATCATCTCCAGGCTCATTCTGTGAATTTCTCCCGTCTAATCACGACCAGTACAACTGTGTGCTTTGACCCGGAAGTGAGAGACCAGCGAGACATGCTCTGAAATGTTGATATTAAACTGTCCCTCTGCAGCCCTTAGGTGGCGCCAAAACAGCAGAGATCCAAATGTTATTCTGTTTGTTATAAACCATTTTACTTTAGAACATGCAAAGCTCTGTTGATATTTGCTGGCGGTAAAATCTACTCATCCATATGCAGAGTTGCAGTTTCTTTGGCCAGTGGTTATGATTCTGCTTTCCCACAGAAATCTCTGCACTTTCTGCTCCTCTCGCTCGTCGTTAGCCCTTCAGCCTTCGTTTCTCGAGTCCAAGTTTAGAATCCTTTTAAAGATGCATCCCCCTCTCTCTCGGCATCTGCTCCTGGTGCGGCACGGGAATCCTATTTGAGCCAATAATCAGCAAGTTTTCCAAATTAAGAGCGCGCATGAATGCCGAGCGAGCCCCCGATCTTTACACATTTTTACTTCTCGCCATGTCTTCTCGTAACAGTAATACAGCTGTTGAATATTTCATGCACGTTTTCAATGTTAGGTGTCACTGGGGAGGCATAAGAGAACCAGACTCACTCTGGCTACATAAATCCTTCCTTTTTTACTTTCTTATTTTGTTGCACAAACGGGCAAAGACTACACATTTCTTCAAGGCAATGGGGGGCTTTCTTGCTTGAGATGTGCCTACTGTAACAAAACCACATGGTGATTTGGATTCAGTGAAAAGAGGGAACAGGATTACTCTTCGCTTCACAGTTCGACAGAGCGAAAAACGTGGTATACAGTATAGTGTGTGTGCAATGGAGTAGGAGAAAGGATCCTATAAGCCAAAGGGGAGAGAGAGAGAGAGAGGAGGACAGAGGGAGAGAGGGAGGATATAGGAAAGAACGCCATGCTTGTGTGGGAAGTAGTTTTGGCAGGGTTCGAAATTAATGATCTCAACGTGTGCTGCCGGAGTTGGGGATAGGCAGAAAGAAATGTGCCGACAAAAGCAGTTCAAGCCAGGCATGAGGCCACAGATGGAGAAGGGAAAACCGCAAGAACGACTCAGACGGGAGCGAAGGAGAAGTTTCGGCTGAAAACGAAATGTGGGGAAGAGGAAAGAAAAAAAAAATCATGTTCTTTTAATACGAAACGTCAACGTTAAGGCTGTAAAAAGTCTTGATGTCTTGTCGAGAGCCAAGAACAGGTTGGAAGACAAGTCCGGTTATTTAACTGTGGGGAGTTCATTTTGAGCGCTCCGGGCGTGCCAGTCAGACCGTTCACTCATGCAGCCTCTTGGCCCAAGGCACAATCTAATTTTACTTTGGCCGTCCCCGGTGCTGTTCAGGCAAAATATGAAGCTTTATTGTTGGTTATAGACACCTCTGCATCGTTAATATTTTATAACTTGAATAATAAAACTTGCTCAAGTATGTCAGCACGCTGGATTTCGACGCTGGAGTTAGAGGTTGGATGCCCTCTGCTGGCGACAGTGATGATTGAAGCGTTTTGAAAGGAGAACTTTGCAGCAAACGGGAATGTAGCGTCCAGTCGAATTGAGAAGGCCAGAACTGATGGTTAAATGTCGTTTAATGGTTCCTTTTCTTTGTCTTTCAACCAACGTAAGAGCCAGACAGAACCAATTAAAAAGCAATTACATTTTGGCCGTAAATCACCGTATTTCTAGCTCATTACATAAGTGCAATATTTCCCAACGTCAATTAAACATTTCAAATCTTTCATTCATACAGTCGTTTTAACTACAGACCTTGTTCCCCTGTCGACTGTAGCTAGACCCTTGAGTTTGTCCCTGTTTTGTCTGTTTATTGTTGTTCAATTTACTTTGTGTCTTTTCCGTTTCACTATCACTTCCGGTTACACAGGAAGTTACCAAAATAAAAGCAAAACCTTACCATACAACATAAATGTGTCAAATTGACCTTTACAGGGAATATGTGAATGAAACAAGATGCTACGGAGGAACAGGAAGTGCATAAAGAACTGAACTGTTTGTTGCCGTTTTGCAATTTTCAGCGGACATTGATTATGTTTGAAAAGCCAAGACGGTGTTTACTCAATTCTTAAAAAGATATTATAGTTTGGAACCTTATCCTGGCTCCGCATATTGAAATGGGTGTGGTTGACGGGCAGATTAACCAAACATTCATCCTCGCTAAAACAAACACAGTGGCTTATGAGTAAAAAACAAAAAGAAAGAAAAAGACTGAGAAATAGCGCGGATTTCTGCAGAAACAAGCAAATACTGAACTCTTTAAATACCTCAGGTGAATGTTACAAAGTAATTCAAGACGATATACTTTCTGTGTTTGAAAGACATGCTACAAATAAGGGCATATGATTGGAACGTTCCAAAATTAGACAGCTGTGTGATGTGCAGCATACATGTCTCGATACAGGATCCACAATACAATGCACAAACCTAAAAAAGGATCTTAAAGGTTTATTAAATTGAACTTTTTATTGTGTTGAATAACAAAATGAATTGAAATGTATGTTCTTAATATCATATCAAATGTCTGTAATCGTTTCCACAAATTTTACAGACTGTATTTCTCAGACTCTCAAACTCAGAGATATTGAAGCTCATGTCTGTGATTTAGGCTGTTTTTAGTCTCTAAATTTATTGCATTATTTAATTGATTCAACTCATACTCAACGGCCCGTCTTCCGTCTTGATTTGAACAGAATTATTGTTATGAATTCACTACTGGCCATTTTGCAATTAAATTATAGTACAAGTACAAGCCGTATAGGAAGTACAAGCCGTTGTCATGCCAACAGAGTGGGGCTGAAGTTTGGTTGCTTTTGGTTTAAAGTTTAGATCAAGGGGCTGTGTCATGGAGTAAACGAGGCAGTTTCATAAGAAAAGTGATGTCGTGCCTCGATGTCGTTCTGACGGCGATCCCAACAACGTGGTAAAGACGCTAACACTAAAAACACTCAGAAATTAGAAGAAATGCTAACGACATGAATTCAAATTGTTATTGTCATATTTCCGGAATGAAGTCGGAAAAAATACTTTCTTATCCCGTCCGAATGCACTCAAAACAACTCAGACGTCGCGCGGTAATGTCATTTTACGGACGACCCAAGGTAAAACTAATCCCTTCCAAATAACTCAATTTATAAAGTATCGACTGTTTGTAAGTACTGTATCCCGATGCAGCATGAGCGCCCGTGTCAGTCAGAACATCACTTGTCGGCGCCTGTTGCACTGACAGTAAGTGAGAGCGTCCAACACACAGCTTTCATACAACAGTAGTGTAATCATAAAAGTGCTGCATGTTTCACGCAGATGGCGGGTTTTAAATATACGCGTGCTGCTGCGGTTTGAAAGTCCCAGAGACGTTTCATGCAATATGTTCTGGGTCTGCGATGGAGAGATGAAGAAAGGTAGGAATTTGAACATTATTCGAATACATAATGAGGACTAGGACTAGGTCGGACAAAAACATGTTAATTGTGCTGTTTTTTGGCTTAATTTAGTTTGACGCTCTCATTTCACTTTCTCTAGCATTTCATTAAACTACCTAAACATACACTATGAATTAATATATTTGCGTTTTCTCATTAATTGCTACATAAGTGCTGCTTTTCATCCAAAAGTGCAAAGATGCTGATCAGCTTTGGAGCGCTCTGATTACATCACCGGTGGAACTCTTTTTGAAATACTAAACGAGAATCAAAATTGAGGCTTCATCTTTGTAAAAATAAAACCTTGTTCCACATTTCCTGACAAGATCCTCCGTGCCGTTTCTGCCAGTTTTGAGTTTTAAGCAACACCTCGAGTTTTTGTGGGGCAGCATGACTTTTATTTGACATTTGCACATTCGCGTGAAATATGGCGGCGAATAATAATAATATGCTTTAAAACGGCGGCGCTCTTCCCTCCGAACCACAGATGGTCTCAATTAAATAGTGAGTCATTTTACTGATAAATGCCACAGATGTCAGCGGAACACAAACCTTATATAAGTCTGTGCCCATATAACACTTCATAGTCCTTTGAACCACAAGAGGAAGGCTCCACGCTTGACTGCAAAAGGCATAAACACTGAATAATTAGCTATAATTGGGTAAACTAAAACAGTTTCTTCAACCTAAGCCCTGCGACGGTTCAAATCTGAGTTATGGAAATGAATGAGGTCGGCAACACTGTGGAGGAGACTTGAGAAAAACAACATGAGGTTTCCAGATTTTGGGGAATTGTTTTTGTTAAGATCGTATGTGTCGCTTTTTTCACTATTTTCACCATTTCAATTACGAACAGCTGTCTGGAATTGGAACTACTTTACCTGGTTTCAATGTGTTTTCGTTCTGATAGAAAACTGAGCGACATTTGTTTTAAAATCCACTACGCGCTATGGAATTTGGCTTTTAAAAAAATACTATTGACTATATATTAACTCATAACTTGAACCTAATGGCAAAATATAGTCACATTTTATTGGATCCAACGACATGACAACGAAGTGAATAATTCAAAAGGCTTAGAACATTACTTTTATTTCTGTAGCACATCAAAATGTATGTTTTTTTTAGGTATGATTGCAGAATTTGAAATTTTTAGTTGTTTTGCCCAATTTAGCAGAAAGCCTTAGAGCCATAGATTTGACACGACTTGACTAAACTACTGTTGTAAATAAAAAAGCAATAAACATACTAGTTGACATTAAAATCTATTGTAATTATAATACTTGTTTTAGTAAGTATCAGAACGAAACAAAATCGCTTAAATTCGGCAAAATTGCACTTTTCTTTGTCAAAACTAAATAAGACCTCACTATGGTACGTGTCTTGTTTCAGTTTCCTCTGATACAAGCCGGAGCTCTAAGTAAACTTGTCAATCAAAGCCTTGGTTAATCTGATCGTGAATAGTTTGTTAATAGGTGGTCTGTCTGTAAGTGTCACCTCTGCCAATAACGGGTAATTATCCGAGGTTGACGCCCGTCTCAGGAGCGCCTCGTGTGAAAGAGGTCAGCGCTCGCCCTGAAGCCGAAATGAAAGAAGTCCAAATCTGTGTCAAGTATTTTAACAAGCAATACTGAATCATTCTGCACCTGACACTAGGCGCGATGCTGCTCAATTATCTCACTGAAGATGGCGATATGTTTAATGGCGTAGAGTGGTACGTTTCAGGCAAAGCAATATGTTCTCCTGTTGGCGACGGACCAACAACCAGAGAAGTTTCATAATACGCCGTGTAAATGAGAAGCAAGTCACATTTTCACCTTTCACCCTCTTTGTAAGTCCATGTGATGGTTAAATATGTATTTTTGGGGCGTTTGAAGCGTCAGTCGTCGCCCCCCTACTGTCTCTGGGCGGGAAAACCAGGCTGACATCATCCCGAAGACAACTCTCCTGAGAAACCCTGGCTCTTTAAAAAATGTTTCAAAATTGCTAGTTTTTGAAAGTTTTTCGTGTGTTTTTGTGTTGTTTTTCCCCTGTTGTTATTGTGTTGTTGTTTTGTTTGTGTCGATCTATGTTCTAATAAGAAATAATATGGCAACACAAAAAAAACATAAATATTTGTGAAAGGTTTTTATCTTTTTTGTTGTTGTTTTTTTCCCCTTTTGCTATTGTGGTGTTGTTTTGTTTTTGTCGATCTATGTTTCTATAAAAAATAAAATGGCAAAAAAACATAAACATTAGCTATCATTAAATGTTTGTGGTTATACTGTCTTACTGTGTTAAATAAATCAAGATAAAACATTTCGTGGCCGTTTCTTTGACAGTGTAATTTCACAACGGAGCAGCAGGGGGGGCACTACCACTGAAGATACTTTGTTTTGCTTTAAATGAAGTTTAAAATGCTTCTGTAATCTTAGTAACATGTTAGTTTTGTGATTTAAAATGTATGCCACTAATACAAATAACTATATCCTCCAGTTTGAAAATAGTTTTAATCCGTTTTATTTACCATTATTTAAAAAATACACACTATACTTACTGGTATGTGCTTCTTAATCCCTGCTAAGACTTGCCGCTTGTTGATTTAACCGTCTATGTCATGAGAACTTTTGACAGCGTGGGTGTGGCTCGTTCCCTGTGCCACCGTTGGCTGTCAGTTTCCCAAAGTCTAATTCAACCAATTGCTCTCAAATTACTGGAAATGAAAGATCCCGTTGTCAAAGAGTCGATTCTGTTGACAAATAGTGCTTTACGACAGTTATTAAATGTCTTATCTCAGTAAATGAAGCTTGCCGAAGAGGTTTTGACAGAAACTTTGTCTCGACTTGCGCTGCGGCTTTTCTTAAGTCAACAACACATTCGTTTCGCTCTGCCTATTTCTTTTCTTTTTTCTTTCCGGGTTGCGTAGTACGGGAGCCTTTCAGAGCCGCCACATTCTGGACAAGTGCCAGGTAACTGCAACAGTCGGGACACTGACAGACAGACTATTCACTCTCACGTTCACTCACGACTCACTGCAGGTCAGTGTTTCTCAAGCTGTGGTGCGAGCTCCCCTGGTGGTACATAATGTTCAGGTGTAAGTTCAATTCAGAGCTCGTTTTTGTTCAAGGCGCTGGGTTTAAAGGTCCGTAACATGCAATAAATTGGTTTAAAATAGCATCAACTGGACCCGAGATGACATTAAAATACATCTGAATATATGAATTGCTGATTATTTTTTGGTTGTATTCTGAATATAGTTTTTATATCAAAGGAATTCGCAGTGAGGCTTGATCGTGCATTGTAGGGTTCAAAACGGCATTTGATTAGAAAGAAAACACTGCTTATACAATGTGTTTGGCGTCTGTTTGTTCCTTCTCCAATTAGTGATGAATAAATCCATAACAAATGGTTCTACACTTTATTCTTGTCACTCTTTGCACTGTAAAAATGTCAAAACTATTCTCTGACTGGACCAGTTAACAAAATACACGTCAGTTTTAACATTTTATTGCAGGTATTCTGTATTCTATAACTGACTACAGTATTTTCCGGACTATTTTTTCATCGTTTTGGCCCGGGGTGCGACTTATACTTATATTTATACTTATATACTTATACTCCGGAGCGACTTATATGTGATAGTATGTGTTATTTTCACACTTACAACTGCATTTCATACTCCAGTGCAACTTATATATGTATTTTTCTTCTCTATTATGCATTTTTTGGCTGGTGCGACTTATAGTCCAGAAAATACGGTACACATTTATTATGCATAATGAGCCTCAATCGCTCTTGTTCTTTCTGATTGGATCATTATCTTGAACTTAATTACACAATGTAAACATCAAATAAATACAGTTTGTCTAAGTCTAAAGATGCTTTGTTTAGTCCTGGTTTGAGCTCATTTTAGTCCGGATGTGGGCTTTGGATCGGTCCCGTTCAAGTCCTGGTTTAGCACTGGTCCAGGATAAGTTCCAAATGCTACACGTCAGTCCTGGATTAGAAACCAGACTTTGTTATTGTGGTTAATCCCTGCTTAAATTCAGCTCTGGACCTGATCTGATCCTGGTTTAGATCTAGTTACAGTTGCTTTTATTGTACCTTAGTTTATGCCACGCAGATTTAACTGCTTTAACAACATTTCCACGCACATTACGGAGTTACGGAGTTCAAATCTCCACCGAGTTATTTTTAAAACGCGCTAGAACCCAGACTACAGCTGTCAGACGTTTGAAAACCTCATCCTGCTCCTGTTGACACGTCTTTTGCGCAACCGTTTTGCTTTTAAGATTCATAAACCCACCCATGCAGTCACTTGCCTCGCTCAGTGCCCCGCTCCGGTCGGAATAAGTGCGTCCAAAGACAATATAGTAAACAATGAGTAAGATATCAGCGCCTTCAAAGTGTGACGCGGGGTTGTCGGCGCCCGTGGAGCGTATCCGACGTTGTCATTGGGCTGCGGGGCTGTCAGGAGGAGAGGTTGAGCGCCGCAGCCCCTCCGCGCATCAGTTTTGGATCACTAGTCTCAATCAAAGCCAGGAGAGGTGGAGACGAGGGTTCGGCATAATGTGACACAGCCTGTCTGCCCCGTTTGAAGCCCGGGGAAAAGCTCAAGCGAACCAACCCGCTGTCAGAGCTGCGCCCGCAGGTCTAGACGCAGGGAGAGGGAAGGGCGAGGTGTGATAAACAGGGGAGATGGGGGAGATGTACGGGCAAAACGGCAGAAACGAAAGGGAAAGTGATGTGTGAAGGCGAGCACTGACGGGAATCGGGTCAGGTTTTGTGCTGCGGTTCAAGGTTGTTCCATCGTTAGGGAGTTTTCCACCGTTTTGTTTTTTTAAAAAAGGCAAGAAAATTGTGATTTCAAGCTAAAAAATGGTGTTGAATTTTGAAATGAGTTGTTTGAATTGATTAGCAGGGCAGTATGGCAAAGAATGACTTATCTTATCAGACACAAAGATGGATTTCAGTCTTACTTTGATGGACTCCAACAAGACGGACTTGAAATCGTTCACAGTTGATTCCGATTATGACCGAAGCTGATCATTGTCGATTTGAAGCGGCTGTATCTTGATGTAACTTTGACTAATTTTGCTCTGACGATTAAGGACTGGACGGACATCATAACATACGCACCCTGGACAAAAATAACGGCTGGACTCAATTTGAAAATGGATAAATTCAATAAACAAAAGAACATTTTAAAATATCACTGGAATGAAACTGAAATTGCTGGGTTGACTTTTCTTTTGATCTTGAGCCAAAATCTCATCAGCTTTAAAGTGCCTATAACAGGTTTTACTATTGTCTAATTTGGACTTTATTTGGTGTATTTTTACCCGTTGTAAATTTAAATTATAGTTTTATTTGAGGAGAAGACTTGATGAATGACTGGAAGTGACATCACAATAGGGACACTCTTTCCAGGCAAAATTTATGAACAATTTACACAAAAGAAACAACATTTTGACTCTCTAAACATTGATTCTACAAAATAAAGTCTCTCATATATTTTAATTTGTCAAATAAATAACATTGTGGCATTAGATGAAATTTTGCCCAGTGTTTGCTGTGTAATTTCCTCGTGTGATGTCATCAATTACAAACAGGAAGTGAAATCTTAAACCTATAAAATGAGCTACTCTGGGAAAATAGTTTAATAATGTTTTAGTCAAATGTTTAATATATAAATCTTAACTTCATTTTAGTTCTGAGGCACTTCAAACACTTCTACGCATGTTTAAATGTGACGGCAGAGAACAACCTGACGACAGACACAGGGAGAACATGCAAACGCCACAAAGAAAGGCCTCACACGTCCAGAATCAAACTGGGACCACTGTGAAGCGAAAGTGCCACTTTGTCAAACTCCAGTGCAACACGAAACCGAGCGAAACCAGCTGTTACTGAGATCATGTTTTCTGCAGTAACACGAGCGTTCACCAGAGGAACACCTTTCATTTCAATCCATCAGAACCGGGTTTGCACAATGGAACGCACAGTGCCATTTGGAAAACAGACCAACCACCATGAGTTTTGTTTGGACTGTAAATATTGTACAAAAATACTGGACGGAAATTAACAAGGCAATGCTAATGGTTTTTGACTCAATTTTGGAATAATACTTGGGCCTCAAAACGCCCATCATGGACACAGTGGATGGATATCTTTGGAACATACTCACAAAAAATGGACTGGACTATCATGACAGATAAATGCACAATGGAAAAAATAACCATGTACATATTTTAAAAAGCAATGGACAAAATGGGACGATTATGGAGATTTTAATATGCTCTAATATATGCTTCCTTGCTTTATGTTCTACCTGGTCCAGCTTGTTTTTTTGTGTTTTTCTGTTATTTTGTTGTATTGTTTGTGTAAATTGTTCATTAATTTTGTAGTGTCCCTTCCAGTCATTTTCTACAGGTTTTTAAAGTTTTCTCCTCAAACAAAACTATAATTTATATTTACAACAGGTATACATACACCAAATAAAGTCAGAATTAGACAATAGTAAAAACCTGTTATAGGCACTTTAAAGCTGATGGGATTTTGACTCAACCCAGCTATTTCAGTTTCATTCCAGTGATATATTGTTTGTTAATCCATGCTAAAAAATTAAATGAAACAAATAAAGAAAAAGCTAAATGAAATAGCCCACCCAAGGCATGGTCTAAATTTATAGTTCCCCTTTGACACAATTATGTACATTTTTGTGCGCTGAAGCGTCTCACAAATATGTTACTGCTTTGCCTGGAATGTTCCACAGTGAGGTTTACACTTTACAGTCTATAATTTATTCATTTGCGGGTGTTTTTATTGCCAACAAACACTTGGTTTAGTTGAGTCACCTGTCATTCCCGCTAATATGTGTAATTTACCCAATCTGCATCAGGCATGTTCACAACGAAAGTTTCACAAGGTTTAATTTTAGATAAAGATAAAACATTGATATTTCTCTGTACTCCTCTGTTTGCCCAGGTTTAATAGCAGTGAAATGAACGTTGGACTCTTATTTAACTTATAATATACATGTTTAAAGGACAAAACAATGTGTAGCATATTAGTTGCATGCGTTTTTCCAAGTTTTATGCCGTTTTGTGGAACTTTCCTGGCAAAAACGACGGAGAAATGAACGGTTTCGGACCCTCCACTTAAAAACGTACAGACGCGCGCCTTTAAGGTAATGACAACTCCGATCCGTACCCTGCAACCCTACTATAATCACACATCTAAATATGATGTTACATATTACACTGATAAGCCTGCACTTTTCATTAAACGCCCTCAGAGGAGCGGCTAAATGTATTTGCAAAATAATGGCAGTCAGATTTAATGACATTACGAGCCATTAAAAAGGGAAGAAAAGTATGATTGATCTTATCTTCTCCCCGTTACGCATTGATTGCCGTATCTGATATCTTGTTTCGTATCTTTGGGCCCGTCTAATGCAGTCGCAGCTGTGGGAGCGCGAGCCGGCAAAGCATTGTTAACCGTGTTTATTGTGGCTGTGTAATTACAAACTGTATTATGCGCAATCTAATTTATTAGATTAGCGAAAGCATTGTAAATCGGTAATGGTGAGACGCTCGGGTGCGCCGCGGTGACGCTGTGAACAGTGCCATCTAGTGCGCGGGCCGGAGACTGCGGCGGCTGGGGTAAAAGAAGAGGACACGGCAGAATGAGAGAGGAGGGAGGCTGGAGAGAGAGAGGGAGGCGAGAGAGAGAGGGAGGCTGGGGAGAGAGAAAGGGGAGGCAGGAGAGCGAGGGGAGGCTGGAGAGAGAGAGGGGAGAGGCAGGAGAGAGAGAGGGGAGGCAGGAGAGAGAGAGGGGAGGCTGGAGAGAGAGAGAGGGAGGCTGGAGAGAGAGAGGGGAGAGGCAGGAGAGAGAGAAGGGAGGCAGGAGAGAGAGAGGGGAGAGGCAGGAGAGAGAGAGGGAGGCTGGAGAGAGAGAGGGGAGAGGCAGGAGAGAGAGAGGGGAGGCAGGAGAGAGAGAGGGGAGGCTGGAGAGAGAGAGAGGGAGGCTGGAGAGAGAGAGGGGAGAGGCAGGAGAGAGAGAGGGGAGGCAGGAGAGAGAGAGGGGAGAGGCAGGAGAGAGAGGGGAGGCTGGAGAGAGAGAGGGGAGAGGCAGGAGAGAGAGGGGAGAGGCAGGAGAGAGAGGGGAGAGGCAGGAGAGAGAGAGGGGAGAGGCAGGAGAGAGAGGGGAGAGGCAGGAGAGAGAGAGGGGAGAGGCAGGAGAGAGAGAGGGGAGAGGCAGGAGAGAGAGAGGGGAG
Organism: Eucyclogobius newberryi; assembly: GCF_026437365.1. Taxonomy (NCBI): domain Eukaryota; kingdom Metazoa; phylum Chordata; class Actinopteri; order Gobiiformes; family Gobiidae; genus Eucyclogobius; species Eucyclogobius newberryi. Next base: position 10,570,255 of record NW_027315812.1, read on the forward strand.
AGGCAGGAGAGAGAGGGGAGAGGCAGGAGAGAGAGAGGGGAGAGGCAGGAGAGAGAGAGGGGAGAGGCAGGAGAGAGAGGGGAGAGGCAGGAGAGAGAGAGGGGAGAGGCAGGAGAGAGAGAGGGGAGGCTGGAGAGAGAGAGGGGAGAGGCAGGAGAGAGAGGGGAGAGGCAGGAGAGAGAGGGGAGAGGCAGGAGAGAGAGAGGGGAGAGGCAGGAGAGAGAGAGGGGAGAGGCAGGAGAGAGAGAGGGGAGAGGCAGGAGAGAGAGAGGGGAGAGGCAGGAGAGAGAGAGGGGAGAGGCAGGAGAGAGAGGGGAGAGGCAGGAGAGAGAGAGGGAGGCAGGAGCGAAGTGAGGCTCAGTGGCATAATCGCTTTATCATCATTTATAGTCTATATTTTATTCAGTTATACAGAATATCACACTTCACAGGTCTATACATACTATACATACTATATACTGTATTTATTTCAAAGGCACATCACACATCTGCATATTTACACTGAACACTAAACTGTACTTTTAAGCGTTAGTAAAAGTTGTGTGTTACATTATTACATCACAAAAAGCTAAACGTGCAAAATATCCACGTTCTGATTCCGTGCTCAGGTTTCTCCCGTGCGTTTGTAACAATATCTCGGAGCTCGACGTTTGGATTTAAGAGAAACAGATGTTACTTCTTATCCAGGGGACTTTTTATTCCAGCTGAAAACTGAAAACTGAAAAAAAAAAAAAAAGTCTAAATCCGCGGGAACATCTTGTACCTTCAGCGCTTTAGAATCTCAAATAGTTCAATATCTAAAAGCGCAAATATCAATCTTTTTCCCGTCAGCGTCTGTAAGTGACAAGCGTCTGCCAGTGATCCCGAACCTGCTACGGATTTTATTACCGTATTTTTCGCACTATAAGGCTCACTTAAACGCATTTAATTTTCTCAAAAAACGACAGCGCTCCTTATAATCCAGTGCGTCTTATATATGGAATAATACTGGCTGTGTTTACTGACCTCGAAGCGATTTTGTGTGGTACACGTTTTGTTTCCCTTATTGCTCCTTATAGTGTGGAAAATACGGTATAAGAGACAATTAACTCATTTTATGGCCTTTTTTTCCCTTGACAGTAAACTGCACCGCCCAAAGCAAGAGCAAACTATGCAGTCTAAAATCATTTATACAGGTGATATAAAGAGTCTGATGGCTTTGATAGGATCTTTATTAAGCACATGTGTCACGTGTGGCTCTTAAATGAGCTGCAGAACGTGTGGCTCTTAAACGAGCTGCAGAACGTGTGGCTCTTAAACGAGCTGCAGAACGTGTGGCTCTTAAACGAGCTGTAGAACGTGTGGCTCTCAAACGAGCTGCAGAACGTGTGGCTCTCAAACGAGCTGCAGAACGTGTGGCTCTTAAACGAGCTGTAGAACGTGTGGCTCTTAAACGAGCTGCAGAACGTGTGGCTCTTAAACGAGCTGCAGAACGTGTGGCTCTTAAACGAGCTGTAGAACGTGTGGCTCTCAAACGAGCTGCAGAACGTGTGGCTCTTAAACGAGCTGTAGAACGTGTGGCTCTTAAACGAGCTGTAGAACGTGTGGCTCTTAAACGAGCTGCAGAACGTGTGGCTCTTAAACGAGCTGCAGAACGTGTGGCTCTTAAACGAGCTGTAGAACGTGTGGCTCTTAAACGAGCTGCAGAACGTGTGGCTCTTAAACGAGCTGTAGACTAGTGGCTCTTAAACGAGCTGTAGAACGTGTGGCTCTTAAACGAGCTGCAGAACGTGTGGCTCTTAAATGAGCTGCAGAACGTGTGGCTCTTAAACGAGCTGTAGAACGTGTGGCTCTTAAACGAGCTGTAGAACGTGTGGCTCTCAAACGAGCTGCAGAACGTGTGGCTCTCAAACGAGCTGTAGAACGTGTGGCTCTTAAACGAGCTGTAGAACGTGTGGCTCTTAAACGAGCTGCAGAACGTGTGGCTCTTAAACGAGCTGTAGAACGTGTGGCTCTCAAACGAGCTGTAGAACGTGTGGCTCTTAAACGAGCTGCAGAACGTGTGGCTCTTAAACGAGCTGCAGAACGTGTGGCTCTTAAACGAGCTGTAGAACGTGTGGCTCTTAAACGAGCTGTAGAACGTGTGGCTCTCAAACGAGCTGTAGAACGTGTGGCTCTCAAACGAGCTGTAGAACGTGTGGCTCTTAAACGAGCTGCAGAACGTGTGGCTCTTAATCGAGCTGCAGAACGTGTGGCTCTTAAACGAGCTGCAGAACGTGTGGCTCTCAAACGAGCTGCAGAACGTGTGGCTCTTAAACGAGCTGTAGAACGTGTGGCTCTTAAACGAGCTGCAGAACGTGTGGCTCTTAAACGAGCTGTAGAACGTGTGGCTCTTAAACGAGCTGCAGAACGTGTGGCTCTTAAACGAGCTGTAGAACGTGTGGCTCTTAAACGAGCTGCAGAACGTGTGGCTCTTAAACGAGCTGTAGAACGTGTGGCTCTTAAACGAGCTGCAGAACGTGTGGCTCTTAAACGAGCTGCAGAACGTGTGGCTCTTAAACGAGCTGTAGAACGTGTGGCTCTTAAACGAGCTGCAGAACGTGTGGCTCTTAAACGAGCTGCAGAACGTGTGGCTCTTAAACGAGCTGCAGAACGTGTGGCTCTTAAACGAGCTGTAGAACGTGTGGCTCTTAAACGAGCTGCAGAACGTGTGGCTCTTAAACGAGCTGTAGAACGTGTGGCTCTCAAACGAGCTGTAGAACGTGTGGCTCTTAAACGAGCTGCAGAACGTGTGGCTCTTAAACGAGCTGTAGAACGTGTGGCTCTTAAACGAGCTGCAGAACGTGTGGCTCTTAAACGAGCTGTAGAACGTGTGGCTCTTAAACGAGCTGCAGAACGTGTGGCTCTTAAACGAGCTGTAGAACGTGTGGCTCTTAAACGAGCTGCAGAACGTGTGGCTCTTAAACGAGCTGCAGAACGTGTGGCTCTCATCAATATTAAACTGTGTGAATATTCTCCATCTAGAAGGCTTCAGTCACAATATCAACATTTATGAGTTATGTTGTGATTTTATATTATTTTTTTTAAGGAACATTACTTCAGGATTAAAATGTACTTGTTAGCTATTACATTGCAAAAATAACAATGGTTAAAAAACCTCAAAGTTGTCAAAATATTTCACAGTCTTGGGTGTTTTTTTCTCATCTTTTCTAAATGCATAACTTTGGCTTCACAGAATGCCGCCACAACAAAAGTATTGTTTTTTCTTTTTACTTTTAGAAGTTTCTAAAGAAGTTTTTTTCTGACACGGAACGTCAATGTCAAAGGTAAAATAAAAGAATTCATCTTCCCAAAAAGTACAATGTGTTTGTGAAACTTGTATGTCCTGGGCCTGAACACGGCGGGTCATCTGAAGCCGCTGCAGTCACTGGAAACTCTGGCTCATGTCGCCACAACATTCCTCTGCCTCATCACGGAAAGGAAAGAACTGTCCCAAAAACTACCCAAATATATATATATATATATATATATATATATATATATATATATATATATATATGTGTATACCCCAAATATATGCCCCAGACGCATCCCATTCTCACCACAGTCGCACCAGAACTGCAGTCAGACCGGACACGTCACCAGGAAGTCACAATAACTGACCTAAGCTGACCTGTGAAGAGAATCTGTACTTTGTTTGAAGTATATTTACTTAGATAGATACTTTGTGTGTACTCCGTATACTCTCTCGATGGTGTTATCTGAAATATTTTTAGTAGAAGTGGCAGTAATTGTGGTAGTGGTAGTGGTATATTCACAATATATTATTATCAAAGTTTTGCGATATGTGCAATAGTCGATATTCTGCAATTCAACATTACTTTTTAAACAACAAATACATTATACAACAGTGGAATTTTTTGTGGTGGTTGTGGTTTCTGTGGTGGTTGCTGTGGTTGTATTTGTTGTTGTTGTTGTTGTTGTGGTTGTAGTTGCTGTTGTGGTTGTTGTGTAAGTTTTTGTGGAAGCTGTTGTTTCTGTGGCGGTTGCTGTGGTTGCATGTTTTGTCATTGTGGTTACTTTGGTTGTTGTGGTTGCTGTTGTGGTTGTTGTAGTTTTTGTGGCTACTTTGGTTGTTGTGGTTGCTGTTGTAGTTGTTGTAGTTGTGGTGGTTGTTGTGGTTGTTGCGGAGGTTGTTGTGGTTGTTGCGGTGGTTGTTGTGGTTGTTGTAGTTGTTGTGGTGGTTGTTGTGGTTGTTGTGGTTGTTGTGGTTGTTGTGGTGGTTGTTGTGGTTGTTGCGGTGGTTGTTGTGGTTGTTGCGGTGGTTGTTGTGGTTGTTGTAGTTGTTGTGGTTGTTGTAGTTGTTGTGGTTGTTGTAGTTGTTGTGGTTGTTGTGGTGGTTGTTGTGGTTGTTGTTGTGGTTGTTGTAGTTGTGGTGGTTGTTGTGGTTGTTGCGGTGGTTGTTGTGGTTGTTGTGGTTGTTGTAGTTGTTGTGGTTGCTGTAGTTGTTGTGGTTGTTGTGGTGGTTGTTGTGGTTGTTGTTGTTGTAGTTGTGGTGGTTGTTGCGGTGGTTGTTGTGGTTGTTGCGGTGGTTGTTGTGGTTGTTGCGGTGGTTGTTGTGGTTGTTGCGGTGGTTGTTGTGGTTGTTGTAGTTGTTGTTGTTGCGGTGGTTGTTGTGGTTGTTGCGGTGGTTGTTGTGGTTGTTGTAGTTGTTGTGGTTGTTGTAGTTGTTGTGGTTGTTGTGGTGGTTGTTGTGGTTGTTGTTGTGGTTGTTGTAGTTGTGGTGGTTGTTGTGGTTGTTGCGGTGGTTGTTGTGGTTGTTGTAGTTGTTGTGGTTGTTGTAGTTGTTGTGGTTGTTGTGGTGGTTGTTGTGGTTGTTGTTGTGGTTGTTGTAGTTGTGGTGGTTGTTGTGGTTGTTGCGGTGGTTGTTGTGGTTGTTGTGGTGGTTGTTGTGGTTGTTGCGGTGGTTGTTGTGGTTGTTGCGGTGGTTGTTGTGGTTGTTGTAGTTGTTGTGGTGGTTGTTGTGGTTGTTGCGGTGGTTGTTGTGGTTGTTGTAGTTGTTGTGGTGGTTGTTGTGGTTGTTGCGGTGGTTGTTGTGGTTGTTGTGGTTGTTGTAGTTGTTGTGGTTGTTGTGGTGGTTGTTGCGGTGGTTGTTGTGGTTGTTGCGGTGGTTGTTGTAGTTGTTGTGGTTGTTGTAGTTGTTGTGGTTGTTGTGGTGGTTGTTGTTGTTGTAGTTGTTGTGGTTGTTGCGGTGGTTGTAGTTGTTGTGGTTGGTGTAGTTGTTGTGGTTGTTGTGGTGGTTGTGGTGGTTGTTGTGGTTGTTGTTGTGGTTGTTGTAGTTGTGGTGGTTGTTGTGGTTGTTGCGGTGGTTGTTGTGGTTGTTGCGGTGGTTGTTGTGGTTGTTGTAGTTGTTGTGGTGGTTGTTGTGGTTGTTGCGGTGGTTGTTGTGGTTGTTGCGGTTGTTGTAGTTGTTGTGGTTGTTGTTGTGGTTGTTGCGGTGGTTGTTGTGGTTGTTGCGGTGGTTGTTGTGGTTGTTGTAGTTGTTGTGGTTGTTGTAGTTGTTGTGGTTGTTGTGGTGGTTGTTGTGGTTGTTGTAGTTGTGGTGGTTGTTGTGGTTGTTGCGGTGGTTGTTGTGGTTGTTGTAGTTGTTGTGGTTGTTGTGGTTGTTGTGGTGGTTGTTGTGGTTGTTGCGGTGGTTGTTGTGGAAGTTTTTGTCGTGGCTGTGGTTTCTGTGGTTGCATTTATTGTCGTTGTGGTTGCTGTTGTGGTTGTTGCGGTGGTTGTTGTGGTTGTTGTAGTTGTTGTGGTTGTTGTGGTGGTTGTTGTGGTTGTTGCGGTGGTTGTTGTGGAAGTTTTTGTCGTGGCTGTGGTTTCTGTGGTTGCATTTATTGTCGTTGTGGTTGCTGTTGTGGTTGTTGTGGTGGTGGTTGTTATTGTTGTGGACATTTTTTGTGGTGGCTGTGGTTTCTGTGGCGGTTGATGTGGTTGCATTTGTTGTGGTTGTGGTTACTTTGGTAGTTGTGGTTGTTGTGGTTGTTGTGGTAAGTGTTCGGTGCAATACAGTCATCAATGTAGTAGACGTGCAAATAAAGTATAGACAATACAAATGTCTCGGCAAATACAGTGGCTCCAGAATACTTTTTATACTTTACATTATACTATTGTTCCACTCGTCAAAGCTGCCGTTTAGTCGATTAAAACACTTAAAAGTAACAAATGTACTTAGACAACGGGGACTTCTGCGCCTTTGTCAAATAAATAAAGTCCCGGCGTTAAACTCACTGCAGTGTAAATGAGATTAAGACGTTTTATCAGATGGAGAATTATAAATCCGTCGGGAGCGAGATGCGATTAGGGCCCGAGCGCGTTAGTGCAGGTGAGGCCCTCGCAGCTCTTAGGCCGCCTCGCGTGGGACTGGGACGTGCATTACTGACGGTGAGGAAGGGCCCGCTGAAACTCGATCACTCACTCCCCCCCCCCCTGAAGATGGTGGGAGGAGGGAGGAGGAGAGAGAGATGGAGAGAGAGGGAGGAAGACAGAGAGAGAAGACGGAGGAAGAGAGAGAGATAAGAGGGAGGAAGAGGGAGAAGGGAGGAAGAGGGAGAGAGAGAGGGAGTGAGAGGGAGGAAGAGGGAGAAGGGAGGAAGAGGGAGAGAGAGAGGGAGTGAGAGGGAGGAAGAGGGAGAGAAGAGAGAGGGAAGAAGAGAGAGGAAGAGAGAGAGAAGAGGGAAAAGGGAGGAAGAGGGAGAGAGAGGGAGGAAGAGGGAGAGAAGAGAGAGGGAAGAAGAGAGAGGAAGAGGGAAAAGGGAGGAAGAGGGAGAGAGAGGGAGGAAGAGGGAGAGAAGAGGGAAAGGAGGAGAGAAGAGGGAAGAAGAGAGAGAGAAGAGAAAGGAAGAGAGAGAGAGAAGAGGGAGGAAGAGGGAGGAAGAGAGAAGAGGGAGGGAGGGAAGAAAGAGGGAGGGAGAGGAAGAGGAAGGAGGAGAGAGAGATGAGGGAGGAAGATGCAGGGAGGAAGAGAGAGGAAGAGAGAGAGAGGAGGGAGAGAAGAGGGGGAGAGGAAGATGGACGGAGGAAGAGAGAGAGAGGAGCGAGGAAGAGAAAGAGAGAAGAGAGAGGAAGAGGGAGAAAGGGGGAGAGAGAGGGAGGGACAGGGAGACAGAAGATGGAGGAAGAGATAGGAAGACGACGAGACGGAGGAAATGAAAACACTTGCGCACCATATCACGGATGGAGGGGAAGAAGAGGAAAAACAAAGACTGAGGGAATGAAAAAGACGCTCGAGTTGTGGGTGAGTGAAGTTGACTTGTTTGAAGTTTGCATCGTTTAAATGTTTATTATTTTCCGGACTGTGGTGGCAGCTTTTTTCATAGTTTTGGCCGGGGTGTGACTTCTACTTATATTTATACTTATATACTTATACTCCAGAGCGACTTATATGTGATATTATTTGTTATTTTCACACTTGCAACTGCATTTCATACTCCAGTGCAACTTATATATGTGTTTTTCTTCTCTATTATGCATTTTTTGGCTGGTGCGACTTATAGTCCGGAAAATACGGTACCGTATTCGGTAGATAAATACGCACAGAGGAATAAAGATTTATGACAAAAAATGCGTCATTTTGCTTGATTTGTTTTTTGCCTTTTACATTTCACAATTCACGTTTTTCGACTTTTACTTGATAATTATTTTACTTTTAATTCAAGCGAAATGCGCTATTTAACAATTCCTCGTATGGAAAAAAGTCGACAAAAATCTGTAGAAAATGACAGGAAGTGACATCACACCAGGGACATGACTCATTCCAGTCAGTTTGTGCTTAATTTACACAAAACAAACTAGTTTTCTGAATCTTTAACCATGAAATCAACAAAATAAAGTCACTTTCATATATAGATATTTCCTAGTGTGATGTCATCAATTACAAACAGGAAGTGAAATTATAAACCTAAAAGAATTTGCTATTCTGGGATGACATTTTTATAATTGTTAGCAAAATTCAACATGTAAATCTTAACTGCATTTGAGTTCACTGTGTTTAATATATATTATACATATAGTTTTTATTTTATGTTAAGTTTACAGCGTTTACATAGTACTGAGTTATTGACATTTCAGCCTTATAAAACTATAGTATTATCGATTTAAACTTTCAGAATCAATTTTCACAATGTTGATGCTTTTTAATGCAACTTTTTTGTCAAAGTTACATGACCAAAGCGCCACATTACACTTCTTTTCCTCTAAAAACATAACAAGGGTCTATCTAGTTTTGTAAATATAATGTTCTGGTTTAGTGATTAGTTTACTTTCTTCCAGTCTTTTATGTTTCTATTTTTACTGTCTGGAAACCTGATCTCCAGCGATTCTCCAACAACTATTCAGAGATCACATCTCCCCACGTCTCAACCAATCATCCTTTAGCATCTGATGGAACTTCTGTTTTTTTTGTAAATTTTGTCAAATTTAGCGTATTGTTTTTCCTTCGTCTGGTTCTGTCGCTTCCCGTTGTGTCTTCTTTGTTCCCTGAGAACGTAAGTCGATCCGTCCTAGCGCCTAGTCTGCATTGAATCGTGTCATTTTACATTGTTGCTAGTTATTCTCCCTTTTCTTTAGTTATACCATCGCAATACATCACAACAGCCAAACTGTGTTAAACTGTGATCACGTTCCATAATATTCCAAATATATTGCACCAATATTTGTGGTAATTAGTTTCATTATTCACCGCGCGCCCGTCTCTCCCACGATGCATCCACAGACCACCGGCCGCCGTCACTTCACAACACGCTGTTGCCGACGGCGACACGTTCAACGACGCACGGAATTACTCGTTTTTTGTCGAGCTTGTGTCTTGGAAGCCATCGCTAGCTGCTGTGTTGTTGTGAACGCTGTGGTTTTCCGGCTCGAGGACAAAATCCACCCGAACACGCAAGAACTTTAGGATCAACCTTTGTTAATAAAGAGTGTTGGAGTGTAAAGTGGCGTCCTTCTCTTGTTCTGGCCGGACTAACCTGAAGTGATGGAGGATTATCAAACCCGTTCAAAGGTCCAAAGGTTCGCTCTCCTTCCCAACGCCTCAATTACAGCGATTACGAAAGGTCTTTGTCCGTTTTTGAATGGAAGACGCACTTTCACCAGGTCAAACGCGCCAATCACGTTGCGTCTTCCCAGTCACTTTTTCTTTCTCTAGTACTTCTGAAAAAAAAATGAAATAATATGTCTTACAAGCCTTTCTGTCGGCCTAAAAGAAGCAAAAGAGCGGCTGAGTCATCAGAGTTATAAAAACCTAGTCAAGGTAATGTCGGAGACCATGACTCGCCTATTGATAGGTTTCTAAAGCGTTCTAAGTCGAAAATGAAAAGGAGAAGGGATGTAACTCTCGGGCCCGACACGCTCTTGGTTTCAAAGGGAAGAAAAGTGGAACAAAAAGTATATTGAAGCGGCTCCTACGTGAAGGGCTTCTTCACCCCGCCGCAGTGGGCCGTACCTGGGCTTATCTGTGTCCTTGCCGCGATATAATTGAGCTTTTCAGAGCGCTCTCGAGTTTAAGGCCGCACACGTAAAGATTAGCATTTTCAAATCGGAACATATTAAAGCGGTTATTAACGAAGCGCGCGGGTTTCTTTTGTGGCCGGAGCGCGGAGTCGCTGGAGCGCGGACGTGTAAGGTCAGTGTTGTCTTAACCGTAAATAGGATTTTCTCCATTACCAACGGTTTATGTATGTATGTGCCTCTGACTACTTGGAATGAAGTTAATATAAATACATTTAGAATTGTTCTAAAAAAGTATAAACATTGTATTACAGAACAGCACATTTTTTAGGTTTATGATTTCACTTCCTGTTTGTAATTGATGACATCACACTAGGAAATTACCCAGCAAACACTGGGAAAACAACTCATCTAATGTCACAGTTTAACAAAAATACATGAGACTTTATTTTGTTGAATTATTTTTTAGAGAGTCAAAAGAGTAGTTTCTTTTGTGTAAATTATGAATAAACTTTGACTGGAGAGAGTGTCCCTAGTGTGATGTCACTTCCTGTCTCTTTCCACAAATGTTTCAATGTTTTCTCCACAAATATCTACTCGATTGTAATACTATAATGTATATACAACCGGTATAAATACACAAAATAAAGTCAATATTAGAAAATCATACACTCAAAACAAAAATAAAAATACTATTAAAGGTGCACTGTGTAACTTTTCTGCCAACGGATTGTCTCCTTGAAGATGTCATTGCTGGTGTTTTTATTGCTCCAAAGGTCCAAGAAAAACAGACATTCTTAGTGTTTTTAATGCCATGATGTGGAGAAATCCAGATAAAGAAATAACTCTGAGCCAGAAAAGTTACATAGTGCACCTTTAATACTTATATAAGAGACCAAAACTGATGCATACGTGGAATAAAAGGGTATATGTTGTATTCAGACCTGTTCTTTAAAAACATAAACACAAATAAAGCCAAGAAATACACTGAAGAGTTAAATTGGATAAAAATATATCCAATATTTGTATCCAATTATATTATTTCCAATATTAAGCTACATTTTTGTATATTTATTTTTGTTACCATCTTTGAGAAATATTGTCAATGAAAATGATCATATTTCGATTGCAGTAAAATAAATGTTGCTTTTGGAAATTGGAGTAAACCGCAAGTACAAATAGCAATATTAAATGTAACGGATAAAAGTTGTAAATAAATAATGATGAGTGCGCTGAAAAAAAGGGAAGAAACCAAAACAAAAAACTAAATACAAATTGTCAGGTAACTTTGTATCATATCTACACTTATTCCTGCCTTAGTAAAGCATGAACAAAGACTTAATTAATAGTGAACAAACTGTTTATAAAGAATGATTCGGGCTTTGTAACAACAAAACTAATACTCTTACACTTAACTCTTAACCTTAACCTGATTTAATTATTTACTTAACCTTAATCATGCTTAATAAACTGTTTGTTCATCATGATTTAAGTCTTTATTCATGCTTTGTTAAGGCTAATTAAGGTGTAGTTATCATAAAATGGCACAAATTGTAAATATCTCTGGGTCTGATTCAGATTTGGGCTAAACGGATGGACATGGGATGCATTCTGAAGTGTGGGTTTGGAATGCACTTTTCTCCTTGGGACTGGACTTGGTTAGCGAAGCCCGAAGACCCCAGATGTTTCCTCTTGCCCCGCATTAAGGACACATGTGGATTTGAGCGGAACGCGCCCCGTTCATGGCTTCAGCTGGAGCTCCGTCCTCGCCTCCTACGCACTCACTTCCTACAGGGACTTCCTGCCTTCAGTGTTGTTTGCTCAGTGCCCACTCGTCTCCTAGCGCCTTGGCACACACTTCCTCTGGCCTCCCGCTACGTGCCAGCCATTCTGAAGGAGGAATATTAGTGGTGTTTGCATAAAATGTCCCCGATTACACAAGCACACGTTATGGATTACGAGCGAGAGCGTCGCGCGGCGTGTTCTCGTCGTCTGTCGCGCGGCGTGTTCTTGTCCGTCGCGTGTTCTCGTCGTCTGTCGCGCGGCGTGTTCTCGGCGTCTGTCGCGCGGCGTGTTCTCGTCGTCCGTCGCGCGGCGTGTTCTCGTCGTCTTCCGCGCCACGTGTTCTCGCCGTCTGTCGCGCGCCGCGTTCTCGCCATCTGTCGCACGACGTGTTCTCGCCGTCTGTCGCGCGACGTGTTCTCGCCGTCTGTCGCGCGCCGCGTTCTCGCCGTCTGTCGCGCGCCGCGTTCTCGCCGTCTGTCGCACGACGTGTTCTCGCCGTCTGTCGCGCGCCGCGTTCTCGCCGTCTGTCGCACGGCGTGTTCTCGACGTCTGTGGCGCGGCGCATTCTCGCCGTCAATCTCGCAGCAGAGTTTTTTTCTTTAAAAGCACGAAGCGGGAAACTGACAATTATAAAGTTATGACTAAGACTTCTTCCCACTCTTTTTTTTGAACATGTGAATACATAAAATAAACCATTTTATTTTGACTTGCACTCACAATGTTATTTGTAACATGAATTGTGACGTATGTTTGCATGTTTGAAATAAACTAATGAATTCAAATATCGCATTATAGATTCAACACTTTTTACTATGAAATACCACAAACTATTTCACTTTGGCTATGATTGTTTTTACTACCTCAGCTTGAACTGATCCAAAAACTAAATATACATGCAGAAAACTTTAAATAGAAACAATTTGTTTTAAAATGTATAACTTTTTAATCAAATAAAAAGTTGAATTTTTGAGTATTTATATTTTTTGACACTTCAGTCAGTATCAATATTTTATAATCAATCACTAAATATGACAGATACTCCTACTACTACTACTACTACTACTACGACTGTAACTACTAATGCTTGTAATGTTAATGACTACTATTGTAAAAATTCATAACGTGTTTACTAATGTTGTAAACACAAGATAAGCTGTTTATGCAGAGTATTCACCAAAAGTCTGATCATGATCTAATCTCTGGAGTTATCAGATTATTGGCAACAGCTACTTACATCTGGTGTGAGTAATCTGATTTCTCTCTGATTGTTCACTCTGGTGCAAAGGGGCAAAATGCTGTGGCAAAGACAAACATTAAAGCGAAAATATTAAAGATTGAATTTATTATTTTAACCAAACGCACCAGAAATCTGATCAAATTATTGAATTATCTGATTATTTTTGTTGTAGATGTTTTTCTGCCCATTCTATTATGAAATATACTAATGCTCAACCCCCAATTCTCAAAAATAATTCTCAAATGTTACTTTCCTCCATCCGTCAAACGGCCAAACATACAATACACAGTTTAAGTTCATCACTCATGTCAAACTACAAACAAATCCGACGCTAATTGTCGAGCGTTTATTCACTTTTCCGTCCTGAATCGTGACGTTTGGCCCCAGATCTGCCTCCCGGTCTGTTTTCTCCATTTAACCCTGTAATGGCTCGCTGTGGGGCACCTGCTCGCATGTCGAATAGTAAATATATAATGAGTGCGGAGGAAGAGTGACGTGATCCTTGCCTTTTCCAGCCACTTTGCTCCCCGACCCGCGACCCGCAAGGTTAATCGCGTCATTTGCATGCTGTTGGGGCTCGCCTCGGACTCGCCGTCTTTTCCCAGCAGGCTACGGGGCAGGGCCGAGCGAGAGATGGAGGGAGAAAAGGGGGGAAGGTGAGAGAGAGAGCGCAGTGATCATCTACAAAGTGTCATGTATTCTGGATGCGTGAGTCAGTGGCTGAGAATGAGGGCTTGGGGTGAGGAAAGAGGCGTGAGGAGCTAGGAATTAGGAGCGAGGAGACGGAACAAAGCCGCTGTGAGTCAGGAAAGGGAGTGGCCATTGACTGGGGGAACGCCGTTTTTTCTTATGTCATAGTTTTAGAGTTTGACAGATGAAATGATAAAGTTTTGAACAAGAAAAAAAGGAATGGTTAAAACTGTTTTTCCAAGAGTTTGAAGTGAAAATCTTCACGTCTGGTCCATTAGTCACTGCAAAGCCGCGTAATGCAATTTCTTCTGAGAGATTTGATTTTAACCGACCTTCATGCGATGCGTCATAATGTGTCATAATGCAATACAAGTGAGGATTTAACTTTGAGTGCCAGTGTAACAATGTAATAATTGTTTTCTGCTTTGTTATACAAGTCTAAGTGTGGTGCGCCTAAAATATGTCACCACATTGTTTTTAGTTGTATTATTATTTGGTCATTTGGTATTTTACAGTAATGAAATACATATAAATATAAATACACATGGTAAAGTAATACCAAGACATTTATTTAGAAATAGTATGTGTCATTATTAAGTACTTTCCTGATTTTTGGTGAATTGTAAAAGTAAAGTGGAACCTTTGTGCGGGAGGTGTTGGTTTTTGTGGTGAAACTTCCTGTTTTCGTCAAAAGCAATCTGGACATGAAATACATGAAACGCTTCGATTCCTCGTTGTTTTTGCTTTTTATTATATTTTCAGATTTTGCACAATGACTGCCACGCCTGCCCTGGAGCGTGGGGCCCGTAACATAAGCGTTTGTGCCAAAATTAATGAAAACATGTGATTTTCCAAGCAGGAATTTAAGTTTTTAAACTGGATTTGAGTCTTAAAATAAGATTTGCTAATGTAAAAAGCATAAAATGTCTTGCTTTACTTATAATAAGAAAATAAATGAGCAATTTTAAACTTAAAAAAAGCTACTGCACTAAAAAATATAAGCAAAATGCAAAACTAAAACAAAAGAAATATACTCAAATCAGGATAAATATTACTTAATACAAGCTCACACTGTATCACGTTTGAGATTGTAATGTTTCCCAGTTAAAACGGAGCTGACCTTTGTGCCTTTTAACTGTCAAAATGCAAATGTTTTAGCCTGATTTATGGTTAATATCTTGGTAATTACTGGGCCTATCCACGTGAAACAAAACAAAAAAACGGGTGCAAAGTTCAGCGTCTTCCCCGGCAGAACAGATGAATGAACGAACTGCAACAGAAGTGGTGCCATTTTTCAACCCCAAAGACGCGCTCGCTGTCAGCTGAAAGCCCTGAGATTAATATGGCAAGTTTGTCCAGGCGTCCTGAACAAATAATGACGGAATTCAACATTCGTGGCTCAGAAGTCTTGACGCTTTTTGTACAATATTTTCATTTTTTGATGTCATAGTGTAACATTCTACACAAAAATGCTCTATTTTTGTAAAATTACTCAACTTTTATTGATAAAATTATGAACCAGAAAGGAAAAATACACGCTTAATTTAAGATCGAACACTTCTGCAGACTCAGCGAGCGAGAACAAACAAGGTTTTATGATGTTTAATTGCCCATTTAAAGCATTTGAGTTTAAGCTAATTGTGGTAATAGCCCCATAGATAAGAGGAAAAGCCATACAACACTGTGCCATGTCCAGCCGGCAGTAAAGATAATATTAATTACACAGCATTTAAAAGTCAATCGGTGATAACTGTCTAAAGGAAAATATGTACCGTATTTTCTGGACTATAAGGAGTATAAGTCGCACCAGCCAAAAACTATATAATAGAGAAGAAAAAAACATATATAAGTCGCATTGGGGGATTAAATGCAGTTGCAAGTGTGAAAATAACAAATAATATCACATATAAGTCGCTCAGAGTATAAATATAAGAATAGGTTGCAACCCGGCCAAAACTATGAAAAAAGGTGCAACTTATAGTCTGGAAAATACGGTATCTTTTGCAACCCGTTCTACAATGACAGCTGAATTTAAAAAAAACAAAGTTGGTCAGTTCTATTTATACTTCAGACTGTTTCTCCTGCTCTGTTAGTTTAACCTTTTTATTAGTTTGAGGGCTCAGAAGGTTAAGAATTGTCTAATCCGGACCCCGCCACTCCAAAGCCAGGCCCTCCACGTCAGTAATCCCCCAAATCTGTGCAAAGTCCGGGGCCTAAAACCAACAACAATTTGCTCTCCGCGGCTTCTCCCGACTTTCTGCCCGGCCCGCCTGCCAACAATTACCAGAACATACAAATGATTCAGCTTTTCCAGTGTGGTTGCAGGCTTAGTCATTGTCTAAATAAATAGCGCTAGCGAAGAGAGGCTGTTATTTCGAATGCGGTGGCTACGCTAGCAGTTTGAAAGGCGATGCTATAGCTCCAGGTCATTTCCTCCCTAATTGCTCGCTCTGTGTGTTTTTTCAGTGCAGGCTTTTTCTTTTCTTTTTTTTTTTAATTTGTTGTAAGTAAAGGGAAAAGTGTTATGTAACCGATGCTGGTGCGGTTTCGCAGTCCTCGAAAGAAAAGACGTGTGTTGTTTTTTTTGCGGCGCTTAACGTCTCCGCGTGATTCATGTTTAATTACTGACTATCAGGAATAACTGCCACACGCGTAAGCATCGGCCCACCCAAATCAAATAAATAAAGCGAGGAAGGGTATGTAATAAAGAAAGTGTCTTAAGTAAGTTTCACATTTATAGTTGTTTGTGTTTTATTTGTATTTGACTATAGGCATTTCTCCACATTAAATGTCTATGTTAAGGTGGCACAATCGCAATGTATTTATGTATCACTTCGAAGAAGGAAGGAATTGTTTAGATGATAGAATTTACTGTCTTTTTTTATAGATAAACCTTGTACTTGTGGTTCAGACCTCTTCTAACGTTCTCTGACATTGGTCTTGGATCCGTTTATCACTTTATATTTCAGTCAGTGCTGCGTGAGTTGTTTGCGATGTGCACTCCGAACACAATCTTTATTTTTTATCACAAATTTGTGCAATACAAAAAAATCTGTGCTTCACGTTTTGCCTAAATTGTGCATCTACAAAAATCTACATTGTATAATACTTATTTAGTGCTCACGTAAAGCTGTGTTACTCATTATGTCACTTACTTGTCTTTTTAATTTTTACCTACCGTAATTTTCGGGCTGTACAGCGCTCCTGAAAAAAAGTAGTGCCAATGAAATGTGTCGTAAAATGAAAGGTGAAGTATGGAGCTTTTCTGATGGACTTAAGGCACCTTTTCCTGTTTTCCTCCATGAATATTTTTTCATTGTGTGGCCTTAAAATCTGCATGTTTTTCAAGTTATTTTAGATCGATAACGTACTTTTGATTGAAAAAAGATAAATTATTCCATTTATTCCAAGCACAAAAAATAACATGACCTCCAATACTTCTGTTGCGCCGCAAGCCAAACTCAAACAGAATCGTGCAATCAGAGCTCATTTATCATAGAACAAAATCAAGCTTCTCAGATTAACAGAGTTTTGTGCTTTGTTGATTAATTCTGTTTCTTTCCTCGTAAGCAGCCATATTTGTTTTGATCTGGACATAGCATGTTAGCTAATCCACCTGTCAATCACGCCCATCTGAACTCGGAGAGATGAAACCGCTGACCAAACGGATTTTGATCTGTACAAAAAATACTGAGAGACATCATTCTGGACTTTCCAGGCCGAACAGTGCTACACGTGGTAATGTTTTGCTATTGAGGCTCTGGTTTTGCTCGTGTGGTCGAGTGGTTTTGAGTCTCCAAAACAGCACCGTTTTTTTAATCGTTTGTGATGTTTGAAGGCTAACGCTAACCCTTCCATTGAAAGTGCATTAGAGCTAATGTGTGGGAAAGTACCAGACTCCAGAATGTGTACAAACACTAGAAGTTTCTCTGTACATGTTCTACGTTAAATCATGGTATTGTGCAGAGAGAAGAGTGTACCGTGAGCGAGTGAGTCTGTTTGCTATGGCATATTTCCCGGTCGCTGAGTTCATAGTCATGCTTTCGCCTGCTTTAGCACCTGAGCGCGAGCTGCTTTCACACTGACCACTTCACAGCTCGCGGTCTTGTGATGACACCGTCGGCCATTTTGGCACCGCGGCGTCATCTCTGTAAAAGGAACCGCGGCGGTGACTCGGGAGTTCCCCCTCTTCCTCCCGTTCCCCGGCCGACTGTGGCCATGTCAACACATTAAGCCCCGGCCAGCGCGGCGAGGGAGGGAGTGGGGGAGGAGCCAGCAGGGGGCGGCGAGGAGCTGTTTCCTCTGTGTGAGCGCAACGGCTTCGGAAACGGCGGCGGAACGGGCCGATGCGGTCGCAGCGGGGTGAGACTTCTGGCACAGCGCGGGGCATGTAACACCTCGCCTCCCGCACTGACCCACTTATAACCTGGACACTGGGTCGAGAGCTCCCGTGTCCGAGCCAATTTACATCCCACGGCAGGAACGCACTGACAGCGCTCACAAATCTGCAAATATGCCAAAGAAAATGTGTGGGATCATGATTTAGCAGAAATAAACCAGACTACTTTGAGGTAACTATGTCATATCTCAGAAAACATGCACACGTGAACACCAGGATTGTACTACTACTGTCATATGGCAAAGACTTTAAATATAAAAGTGCTAAGTAACAGTTGTGTCTTCATCTTTTGCACTGAAATGGAATCATGGTCATTGCCGTTCCCACTGTCTGAGCAAAAGAGTTTATTATATTGTTGTGAGACTTGACGATATCACAATATTTCAGTTATTGTCACGTCTCTACTAAAATTGCACCATTCTGCCCTCTTCACATACATTGCTGGTCATGTGGGTCAGTCTACGCACAAACACAAGGACTGGATTTGTTGCATTTTGTGTCTCATTCTCGCGTCCTGATGTGCATAATAATCGCCACCGTAAATGAGAATATTAATTGTTTATTTTATTTTATTGGGATCGCTATTTATGCCCATTGATACAGGAAATAGTACATCAAATAAAAGTAAAAAAAAAAAAGATAATTTACTGTATTTTTCCGGAGTATAGGTCGCACCAGCCAACAAATGCATGATAGAGAAGAAAAAAACACATATAAGTCTCACTGGAGTATAAGTCGCAATTTTTGGGGAAATATATTTGATAAAATCCAAGACCAAGAACAGACATTTCATCTTGAAATGCAGTTTAAAATAATAACAGATGAGAGAACATGGTGAATAGGTGTACGTATGCTAACGCTAACAGCTTCAGCTACATGACGCACAGACAGAACTGTGGTAAGTGTCTGGTATGTTAACGTAACATATGAACAGTTATTCAGATAACTATAGCATAAAGAACATGCTAACAAGTTTACCAAAGCATCAGTTTTACCCCAAATCACTAAATCCATTGAATTCTTCTTCCTCTGTGTCACTTCTAAACAACTCCACAAACTCCAGAGGAAGAGGAAGTGCTGATTCTTCTTATATTCAGAACCAATGATTCACTTAGAGCCTAGAGCGCCCTCTTGTGGCTGCCAGTGTGAAAATAACAAACAAAATGATATAACAATGTGTTTATAATATCACATATAAGTCCCTCCGGAGTATAAATCGGCCAAACTATGAAAAAAAAGTGTGAATTACAGTCCGAAAAATACGGTACCTAAACATTTCCATCGCTTAAACAGCAGAAAATCTTCCTCCCACAAATGTATCCAAATACATCTCGTCTCTTGGCTACACTTTATAACTTCATTTCAAGAGGAAAACGTATAACTTTAAAAATGCTTGCTTTATTGCTTTTACAGTGCAGCCTCTGGAGACCATGCAAATGCTTTGGCTTCAGTTTTGAGGAGTTGTCAATATCTCCTCCATATATTCAACCTGGCAGCGGTTCCTGTACATTTCGTATTATTCTTGAACTCCGTCTCCCTTTAACAGAACACATATGCTTCTGCTGCTGCTGCTGCTGCTGCTGCTGCTGCTGCTGCTGCTGCTGCTGCTGCTTCTGCACTGAACTATCCTCGTCCGTATTCCCCCCCCCCCTTACATAACTTCTGCAGTGTTTGTGCGGAAATCCTCGGCGTTCCTGGCCCCAGTCCAACGACCAGCTGTTGAGTCCTTGCTGGGGAACACGAATTAATAACTCGCTCACCTCCCTGAGTAATTCCTCGCTAAATTTCCCCCTCTGCAAAAGCAACCCAACCCCCAGCCGTTCAGACACGGCGCAATAATTAGGTACGCTGTGCTGAGAGACTGGCGAGGGCCCCGCGACTGTCCCGGAGCTCCTGTATTCATTAAGATCTGCGCCTGTGTAATCACGTGTAACCCCCAGCGGCCGAGGCACCAATTCCCGACGCCGTCCCTCCGTTCGCTCCCCCGTCTCCTCCACTCCAGCTGCACCTCCTGTACCGGCAGTCTTAATGAAACAAGATAAAACTATGGGCTACGGCCGCGACGGGGAAGTTGGGACGGCGAGGAGCGTTTATGCTTGGAATGGATTCTATTGTGTTGTGTTCGGCGTTTGGGCGGTTGAAACGTAACTGGCGGTACACGTTAACTCTTATTGGTTCTGAATTCTATGAAGTTGTTGGTGCTGTGCTTGAGTTTAGGATCTTAAAACGTATGAACAACAAACAAACAAACTCGCCCTTCGAGGAAACTGCTGTTGGGGCGTTACAAAAATAAATTGCATTGCATTTAAATAGTTGTCGTTAGCTTTACCGGATACTCGGAATACCTGCAAAAGGAGGAATACTTTTGGACGGCTGCAAACAGTTTAAAATGAATGAATTATTAGTTTGTTTTTTTGTTTGTTGTTCATTTGTTTTAAGATCGTAAACTCAAGTACAGCACCTACAACTTAATAGGATAAGCAATAATTCATTCATTCAGACTGTTTGCAGCCGTCCAAAAATATTCCTCCTTTTGCACGTATTCCGAGTATTTGTGATCATGGTAAAGCTAGATAAGATAAGATAAGATAAGATAATCCTTTATTGCCCACACATTTCATTGTTGCAACGCAGGTAGATACAGAGGAAAAGGACGGATAACATAGTTTAAAAAACACTCTTAATAGAAGAACTCTTGTAAACAAAAACTCTTAAAAACAAAAACTCTTGTAAACAAAAACTCCTATAGACAAAACCTCTCATTTCCCAACAAGGGATGGAGGGGGGAAATAAATACATTTAAAAATAAATAAATAAAATAAAAATAAATAAATAAGATAAAAATAATGACATCTATTTAAATGAACTATCTATTTAAATTAACTAACAACAACTATTTAAATTCAATGCAATTTATTTGTTGTAATGCCCAAAATCACTACAGTAGTTTTCTCGAAGGGCGACAATGAAAACAGATTAAACAATGTTCATAGGAAATAAGCAATGTTCCAGCTTCTCGTGTCCCTAGACAAATGTCCCAAGCTCCCCTGTCCATAGACAAATGTCCCAAGCTCCCCTGTCCTTAGACAAATGTCCCAAGCTCCCCTGTCCTTAGACAGATGTCCCAAGCTCCCCTGTCCATAGACAAATGTCCCAAGCTCCCCTGTCCTTAGACAAATGTCCCAAGCTCCCCTGTCCTTAGACAGATGTCCCAAGCTCCCCTGTCCTTAGACAAATGTCCCAAGCTCCCCTGTCCTTAGACAAATGTCCCAAGCTCCCCTGTCCTTAGACAAATGTCCCAAGCTCCCCTGTCCTTAGACAGATGTCCCAAGCTCCCCTGTCCTTAGACAGATGTCCCAAGCTCCCCTGTCCTTAGACAGATGTCCCAAGCTCCCCTGTCCTTAGACAGATCTCCCAAGCTCCCCTGTCCTTAGACAAATGTCCCAAGCTCCCCTGTCCCTAGACCCTCCTTCTCGGCCAGGAAAAACTCCAAAACCTCTTTGGGGAAAAGTATAAACCTGGAGGAGTTCAACGGTGAAGGAGAGATGAGACTCCCTCGACTCCTAACAGCACTCATCTTGGTTTTGGGAAAATAATTGGCACTATAATTAGATGCAGACGGCACACAGCGGTCTCATTTTGACCTAAAGAACAGCTTTTACAACAAATCTGTGCTGGACTAAAACTAATTTTGTTCAGTTTTATGGAAAAAAAAAACTGTTTTCATTTTAACACGCTGGGCAATGGAGGCAAGGTGGGTGAAGTGTCTTGCCCAAGGACACAATGATGCACTACCGCCCCCCTGTGGCACATGACATTCCTGCAGTCTCCCAAGTATTCTAAGTACTAACCAGGCCCAAGACGCAGTGAAAATTTTACATTTTAACTGTTTGTTACCATTCATCTTTTTAGCCAAAATAATGCATTTTACTTTACCACTCGCTCCCCGCTCGACTCCCCGGAGCAGAAAGTAAACCACGATGTTACATATGCACTGGTCTGCACTCTAAAACCCCCCCATACATCCACTTTTCACTTAGCGTACCAGTAAATAAACGGTTTCCAGGCTGTCAGCGCGTTTGCATTACACAATCCCAAAGTGGCTCGGAGTGAAAAGCCCCCCCCCCCCCGAGTTATTTCAAACCAGACGGGAGCGCGACGCATGGAAGACTTAATGCCTGAGTATTAATTGCTTGAAGCGGCGAAGTGGAGGGAGAACGGGGGAGAAGGGAGAGAAAGGCTTGGCAGAACAATTGGCTCCGAAGACGGCAGCATATGTGGTCGTCAGATTTATACCGGCTTGAACAAAAAAAAAGAAAAAGAAGGGAAAAACAAGTGCGCGAATGCCTGTCAGGTAATTGCTTATGGCTAATGATATCATATAAGGGGCTGCTGGGGGGAAGCGGGTGCACTGTAAAACTGAGGGCTGTTTCTCACTGAAGGAAGGAGGTTATTAGCTCGTATTGCGGAGTATTTTTTATTTTCTTGAAGTTACGATCGAGTCTGGATTTTTAATAGTGATGCTGTGATGTCTGTGAAATAATAAGAAGGAAAGATATAAAGTAACAAATGCAAGATATTGGTTGCTATTGACAGGCATTTTTATCTTGGTTTTCTTTTTTCTATTTTTTTTGTATATAAAGATAATCAGACAATTTTATGTAAATCCACAAACATTTTAGTTGAGGTTTTTATTATACAAATGTGAAATGCCTGTAAAATTAATCACAAAAATGCTGAAATATCCCTTTTATTACCCTTATTAGAGTAACTTATTGTTATTTTTAATCAGCTTTTTTTACAGTGGTTTTTTTTCTTCTTTTTTCCCCTTTAAACTAAATACTGAATAATCACATGTTGCATTTCTTCAAAACAACTGTCACAACTGTCACACGCTTCTATCCTGCATTTGTTCGATTACAGTCGTTTTTATTGCTACAAAAATACACTGAAAACATAGATTCTTAATGTGAGCAGAGTCGCCTCTCCACAGATTTGACTCGTGACTTGGCCTGGTGAGATTACTGCGATACTATACTGTTAAAATTCCAGCCAAAGCAATGAAATCCCCATCTTTAATTGAAGATTCCATGTTTTATAAATAATACATACATAAAAATAGCATATTGTTAGCATCCACAATTTTATTTTATTTTTTTTCAAATATTTAAAGATGTGGGCGGGGACAGGGGGTAGGTGAAAAGAGGAATTTTCTGAGCTCTGGAGCCTCAGTTGCAGGGCAGGATTACTCAAACAAGCAGGAATAAATAAAAATACACCTTTGAGTAAAGTAACACTGAGGAAACGCCCTTACAACAAGGCCACTAATGTTAATTTTTATATAACATGTCCCTTTTTGGATAAATACTTTTAGAATAATAATCCTTTCTGAGCTGCATAACAGAAACACATTCCTGCTGACACTCACATGTGGCGTTTTGCAGTGCACATATGCATGAGGCGAGTGTCTGGGCGCGCTCCTTGCAGAGGAGGCGTCATTTGCATAGGATTGATGCGCGTCTCACCGCGGCTCTCTCCGTCTGAGCCCTTTGTACTGCACATGTGTATGTATTTGAACTACAATGGCGTCTCAGCGTGTCGCCCGCATCACTCACTACAATGCTCTGCGGATGTTTTTGCAGGAGCGATCCAAAGGGGGCGCGTACGAGCGAGTACAGTGCGCGTACAGTACGAGCGAGTGTCGTTAAAGCGCTTGTGGCAGATGTGCAGGAGTCGCGCTGGGAGGAGGGCTTTGATGGGGCTGTGTTTGCACTGAGAACTCTTGACCTAAATAAACTACATACTAGATACTCTAAAATGTAAGAACAAATGTGTTTCTTTTTTGGTTTTTGATGCTGAGGCGACTCGTTGCCTTTTTAAATCGTCAATTGTCGGGATTTGTTTAAAAATTCTACTCAAAAATTGCAAAGAACATTGCAAAATGAATCATGCTTTGGTTTTTGTATCTTCAGTTGATTTAATTTGTCTCCTTTTTGAACGTACAGTCTTGTGATTTAGAAATAGCATGCTATGTTTTAAACAGTATTTCTGACAGTGAAAAGATATTGGAAATTTGAAATACACAAGGTTTTGTAAAGAAGATGGATTTTTAAGATATTCCATTTGTATTTAGAGGCTTTTCACTGTGCTGAGGGGAAAAAAAATCCCTGTTTAGTTGTATTTTACAAAAATCAGTTTGTATCAGTTCAATGATCTGCTAAAATGTTGAAAATAATTGTTTTGGGAGACTGAGGAGTGAGAGGATGTTTCTGGTGTTCAAGTCCTAAAAATATTAAGTATGTGCCAATTCTCAAGCTCTAATGCACATAAAACTTGGCATTTCACAACAGAAAGTGGTTGGTATTTGTTATTTATATATTTCAACAGTCGAAGCCGATCGAGGTCTTTACATTTTTCAATAAAACTTGAAAATATCCAACAGCTGCATCGGACTGTTGTGGTGAAGAAGGAGCCGAGTCGAAAGGCAAAGGTCTCGATTTACGGGTCAATCTACTTTCTACCCTCACCTATGGTCATGAGCTTTGGGTAATGACCCAAAGGACAAGATACAAGTGGTCGAAGTGAGTTTCCTCCGCCGGGTGGCTGGGCGCTCACTTAGAGATAGGGACAGGGATAGCTCAGTCACATGGAGGAGCTCAGAGTAGAGCCGCTGCTCCTCCAGCTGTGGCGGCTCGGGCATCTGTTCCGTAGCCTCCTGGGCGTCTCCCTGGGGAGGTGATTCAGGCATGTCCCACCGGGAAGAGGCCCCGTGGAAGACCCTCGGGAACGCCTCGGGATCCCCCCGGAGGAGCTGTGTGAAGTGTCTGGGGAGAGGGAAGTCTGGGAGTCCCTGCTTAGACTGCTGCCCCCGTGACCCGGCCCTGGATAAGAGGAAGAAGATGGAATATCCAACAGCTTGAGTACATTTGACAATGACATAATTGTGATGCAAGACGTCTGAGAAGTTCTCATGATATTTAAAACTTATTCAAAAATAAACTTTGTTTAAAAGTTCCATGTTTCTCTTTTCATTTCATGGTTTGACAACTCTTTGATTTGAAAGAACTATACTTCCCCTTCTTTTTTCACATTACAGGCAGACAATTCCTGTGATTGACGGTAAAAAGATTGAATGCCTTTTTAAATCAAGCACTTTCATAGATGCAATACATTTACATTCAAAACATTTACGTTGCCTTTATGTTATGCCTTATTGTTGCAATGGACTCTAAATTACAACATTAACAGCTGGGTTATACAAACAAACATGTTAAGTTTGATAAGGCTAAATAACCTCGCCAGCATGAATGTGTTACAGTGTTGTTTCTGTGGTGCATATTTGGTTCTCCCGCAGCAGAAGGGCACGTTGTCCGTTGCATTTGTCTTCTTTTTCGCGACTTTGGCCGACCCCGCCGCATCCCGCCCCTCTCAGGAAGCGGGGGGGCCCGGTAAATTAGGTTAAGACACTGTGCGAAACACTGCCTCATGCCATAATGCCGTATCCACATCGACAGCTGCCAATACAATTCATGGCATCCACATCAGGGCGAGGAGTGAAGTGAACAGCCCTGTCAGCCGTACGGACATGGAGAGGAAGAGGAGGAGGAAGGAGGAGGAAGAAGGAGGAAGAAGGAGGAGGAAGATAAACAAGAGAGCAGGAGATAGATGAGAAATGGAGAGAAGGCTTCCACATCTTGGTGAGAGAGAAGAATGGTGAGTGAAGAAAACTAACTAGAGTAACTAAAGTGAGAGGAGAGGTGAGTAACTAAAGTGAGAGGAGAGGCGAGTAACTAAAGTAAGAGGAGAGGTGAGTAACTAAAGTGAGAGGAGAGGTGAGTAACTAAAGTGAGAGGAGAGGCGAGTAACTAAAGTAAGAGGAGAGGTGAGTAACTAAAGTGAGAGGAGAGGTGAGTAACTAAAGTGAGAGGAGAGGTGAGTAACTAAAGTGAGAGGAGAGGTGAGTAACTAAAGTAAGAGGAGAGGTGAGTAACTAAAGTGAGAGGAGAGGCGAGTAACTAAAGTGAGAGGAGAGGTGAGTAACTAAAGTAAGAGGAGAGGTGAGTAACTAAAGTGAGAGGAGAGGTGAGTAACTAAAGTGAGAGGAGAGGTGAGTAACTAAAGTGAGAGGAGAGGTGAGTAACTAAAGTGAGAGGAGAGGTGAGTAACTAAAGTGAGAGGAGAGGTGAGTAACTAAAGTGAGAGGAGAGACGAGTAACTAAAGTAAGAGGAGAGGTGAGTAACTAAAGTGAGAGGAGAGGTGAGTAACTAAAGTGAGAGGAGAGGTGAGTAACTAAAGTGAGAGGAGAGGTGAGTAACTAAAGTGAGAGGAGAGGTGAGTAACTAAAGTGAGAGGAGAGGTGAGTAACTAAAGTGAGAGGAGAGGTGAGTAACTAAAATGAGAGGAGAGTAACTAAAGTGAGAGGAGAGGTGAGTAACTAAAATGAGAGGAGAGTAACTAAAGTGAGAGGAGAGGTGAGTAACAAAAATGAGAGGAGAGGTGAGTAACTAAAGTGAGAGGAGAGGTGAGTAACTAAAGTGAGAGGAGAGGCGAGTAACTAAAGTGAGAGGAGAGTAACTAAAGTGAGAGGAGAGTAACTAAAGTGAGAGGAGAGGTGAGTAACTAAAGTGAGAGGAGAGGTGAGTAACTAAAGTGAGAGGAGAGGCGAGTAACTAAAGTAAGAGGAGAGGTGAGTAACTAAAGTGAGAGGAGAGGTGAGTAACTAAAGTGAGAGGAGAGGTGAGTAACTAAAGTGAGAGGAGAGGTGAGTAACTAAAGTGAGAGGAGAGGTGAGTAACTAAAGTGAGAGGAGAGGTGAGTAACTAAAGTAAGAGGAGAGGTGAGTAACTAAAGTGAGAGGAGAGGTGAGTAACTAAAGTGAGAGGAGAGGTGAGTAACTAAAGTAAGAGGAGAGGTGAGTAACTAAAGTGAGAGGAGAGGCGAGTAACTAAAGTGAGAGGAGAGGCGAGTAACTAAAGTAAGAGGAGAGGTGAGTAACTAAAGTGAGAGGAGAGGTGAGTAACTAAAGTGAGAGGAGAGGTGAGTAACTAAAGTGAGAGGAGAGGTGAGTAACTAAAGTGAGAGGAGAGGCGAGTAACTAAAGTAAGAGGAGAGGTAAGTAACTAAAGTGAGAGGAGAGGTGAGTAACTAAAGTGAGAGGAGAGGTGAGTAACTAAAGTGAGAGGAGAGGTGAGTAACTAAAGTGAGAGGAGAGGTGAGTAACTAAAGTGAGAGGAGAGGTGAGTAACTAAAATGAGAGGAGAGTAACTAAAGTGAGAGGAGAGGTGAGTAACTAAAATGAGAGGAGAGTAACTAAAGTGAGAGGAGAGGTGAGTAACTAAAGTGAGAGGAGAGGTGAGTAACTAAAGTGAGAGGAGAGGTGAGTAACTAAAGTGAGAGGAGAGGCGAGTAACTAAAGTAAGAGGAGAGGTGAGTAACTAAAGTGAGAGGAGAGGTGAGTAACTAAAGTGAGAGGAGAGGTGAGTAACTAAAGTGAGAGGAGAGGTGAGTAACTAAAGTGAGAGGAGAGGTGAGTAACTAAAATGAGAGGAGAGTAACTAAAGTGAGAGGAGAGGTGAGTAACTAAAATGAGAGGAGAGTAACTAAAGTGAGAGGAGAGGTGAGTAACTAAAGTGAGAGGAGAGGTGAGTAACTAAAGTGAGAGGAGAGGTGAGTAACTAAAGTGAGAGGAGAGGCGAGTAACTAAAGTAAGAGGAGAGGTAAGTAACTAAAGTGAGAGGAGAGGTGAGTAACTAAAGTGAGAGGAGAGGTGAGTAACTAAAGTGAGAGGAGAGGTGAGTAACTAAAGTGAGAGGAGAGGTGAGTAACTAAAGTGAGAGGAGAGGTGAGTAACTAAAATGAGAGGAGAGTAACTAAAGTGAGAGGAGAGGTGAGTAACTAAAATGAGAGGAGAGTAACTAAAGTGAGAGGAGAGGTGAGTAACAAAAATGAGAGGAGAGGTGAGTAACTAAAGTGAGAGGAGAGGTGAGTAACTAAAGTGAGAGGAGAGTAACTAAAGTGAGAGGAGAGGTGAGTAACTAAAGTGAGAGGAGAGGTGAGTAACTAAAGTGAGAGGAGAGGCGAGTAACTAAAGTAAGAGGAGAGGCGAGTAACTAAAGTGAGAGGAGAGGCGAGTAACTAAAGTGAGAGGAGAGGCGAGTAACTAAAGTGAGAGGAGAGGTGAGTAACTAAAGTGAGAGGAGAGGTGAGTAACTAAAGTAAGAGGAGAGGTGAGTAACTAAAGTGAGAGGAGAGGTGAGTAACTAAAGTGAGAGGAGAGGTGAGTAACTAAAGTGAGAGGAGAGGTGAGTAACTAAAGTAAGAGGAGAGGTGAGTAACTAAAGTAAGAGGAGAGGTGAGTAACTAAAGTAAGAGGAGAGGTGAGTAACTAAAGTAAGAGGAGAGGTGAGTAACTATTAATTAACAATTAATCGATGATTGAGATAATTGTCAACGAATGTTGTAACCAAAGGATCATTATGTGGACTCTACACAGACTCTATAATGTGCTGTGAGCGTGTTTTGTGACGGACGAAAGGACAAACGACACAGGAAACATGCACATTATTGACTGAGTTTACTGGGATTTGTCTAAATCTCAGATCTCTTGTCCAGCAAAATATTCATTGATTGGATCCCTAACAAATGTAAACATTAACCAATGTAAAGATAAAACAGCCCTGTTGACCTAGAAAAAAGATGAATAAAAACCTGGAGTGAAAACTGAACTGGAGACATATTCCTTACTAGGCTTATATTAGACCAAATCAACTGATCCATGTCACCTCTGGTTACCTTCAAAAACATATATTTATTTCTCATTTATATTAAAATTACAAAATACACACAGTCAGGGTTTGGAGTGTGTCCGGTTTGGGGACTTCTGTTTACAGACGATGTTGTCCTGATGGCTCCATCAAACCTGGACCTGCACATGCACTGGGACGATTTTAGCAGCACCTCCAAAGACATGGTTCTCATCTGGAAAAAGGTGTCTTGCCCTCTCCAGGTGGGTGGGGGGTCCTTGCCCTCTCCAGGTGGGTGGTGAGTCCTTGTTCTCTTCAGATGGGTGGGGGGTCCTTGTTCTCTTCAGGTGGGTGGTGAGTCCTTGTTCTCTTCAGATGGGTGGGGGGTCCTTGCCCTCTCCAGATGGGTGGTGAGTCCTTGTTCTCTTCAGATGGGTGGTGAGTCCTTGTTCTCTTCAGGTGGGTGGTGAGTCCTTGTTCTCTCCAGGTGGGTGGGGGGTCCTTGCCCTCTTCAGATGGGTGGTGAGTCCTTGTTCTCTTCAGGTGGGTGGTGAGTCCTTGTTCTCTTCAGATGGGTGGTGAGTCTTGTTCTCTTCAGGTGGGTGGTGAGTCCTTGTTCTCTTCAGGTGGGTGGTGAGTCCTTGTTCTCTTCAGGTGGGTGGTGAGTCCTTGTTCTCTTCAGATGGGTGGTGAGTCCTTGTTCTCTTCAGGTGGGTGGTGAGTCCTTGTTCTCTTCAGATGGGTGGTGAGTCTTGTTCTCTTCAGGTGGGTGGTGAGTCCTTGTTCTCTTCAGGTGGGTGGTGAGTCCTTGTTCTCTTCAGGTGGGTGGTGAGTCCTTGTTCTCTCCAGGTGGGTGGGGGGTCCTTGCCCTCTCCAGATGGGTGTTGAGTCCTTGTTCTCTTCAGGTGGGTGGTGAGTCCTTGTTCTCTTCAGATGGGTGGTGAGTCCTTGTTCTCTTCAGGTGGGTGGTGAGTCCTTGTTCTCTCCAGGTGGGTGGTGGGTCCTTGCCCTCTCCAGGTGGGTGGTGAGTCCTTGTTCTCTTCAGGTGGGTGGTGAGTCCTTGTTCTCTTCAGATGGGTGTTGAGTCCTTGCCCCAAGTGGAGGAGTTCAAGTATCTCGGGGTCTTGTTCACGAGTGAGGTAAGGATGGAGCGTGAGATCGACAGGCGGATTGGTGCAGCGGCTGCAGTGATGCAGTCGCTGCATCGGACCGTTGTGGTGAAGAGGGAGCTGAGCCGAAAGACAAAGCTCTCTATTTACCGGTCGGTCTACGTTCCTACCCTCACCTATGGTCATGAGCTTTGGGTAGTGACCGAAAGAACAAGATCGCGGATACAAGCGGTCGAAATGAGTTTCCTCCGCCGGGTGGCTGGGGAGGGAACTCGCCCTACCTCCCTTAGAGATAGGGTGAGGAGCTCAGTCACACGGGAGGAGCTCAGAGTAGAGCCTCTGCTCCTCGTGGAGAGGAGCCAGCTGAGGTTGTCTGGGGGAAGTTCCTGCTTAGACTGCTGCCCGGTATTCATTTTCCTTGTCATTAGTCCTGGAGTCACGATGCCATTACTCAAAGCATCCTGTTTTCTCCCACCCCCATACACGTCCACTCTGTACTGTTTCCTATTTTTGTATTATTATTATTATTGCTCTTAAACAGTGCTACACTTAGGATTTGGCAGCGTCATGAGACATTAAACATGTAAACTTGTTCCAAGGTGAATGTAGTGCTGAAGGAAAGCAGCCAAAGGAAGCCGAGTCAACCTGGGGCTACGTTCACCTTCGATGATGAATTCACTTGATAAGCACTTAGAAGAAACATGGACTTAGTGTTTGAAAGTAAATATTCAGAGGAATACATTGTGTTATTTGATCATGAGATCTTAGGCTTCAAACTGCGCTGAATTAATGAGAAGATATTAATGTGCAATTTTTCCTTCTCTAATTTATGATAAAGCTTCTCTAAATAAATAAATACCTCAAAAAGGCTGTTTCTAAGTACTCAGAATACAGTACAGTACAAATTTAAATCTGAAAATACAGGAGCAGCAGTGACGAGACGTGTGTATGTGTGTTGTATATACCAGGGACATGCAGCTAATGCCATTTCGAGTGTGTCCTTCAGAGGATCCAGACTCACCCGGGGCCTTTTCCCGACCCGCTTTTACATATCTCGCCCACCTGTCCGTCTCCCCTGCCCCGAGGCGACCGCTCACACACACACACACACACACACACACACACTACACACACCACGGGACGAGCGAGGGAGCAGAGGCTTAACCAAATCTCATGCTACTTTGGCCTGAAAAATCCCTGTTCTCCAAGGTGCAGAATACATCACACTACAGCCCCCACCTTTACCCCGGCGCACTTTTTTTTTTTTTCCCTCCCTTCCCTCCACCAGCTAGAGGTGAATTTCCACGGCTTTTTACTGGGAACTCTTTGAATTTGGTGCCGGCTCGGCGGAGAACAATCAGGCAACACGGCAGTCTGATTATGTACGGTGAGAGCGAGAGGGCGGGGCGGGGTACATTTTCATTCATGTATGCAGATCGCCGTGTGCCACTGCTCGGTATTTATCGGCTGCAGGACCGCGCTGGGTGAAGTGACGCAGGTATGAACCATATCCGTAATGTTCTGACCCGTGCGTGCACCGCGCTGCCGTCCAATTTCCATTTCCCGCAGACCATGTTAAAGTATGTATGCTAAACGGCGGGGCCTTGGTGTACCGCGCGTGCTATATTTAAACTGATGCAGTGGTGTACATTAAGACCGGGGTGTGCTCATGTTTGGAGTATTCTCAGGACTCTCAGACACTGTAAACATAGACGTGTATGTGAAAGGAAAAGAAGGTTGTAACTAAGGGTTATTTGGTTAATTAAGATCAAATAAGATGAGAGATCCTTTATTTGTCGGTGTCACAATGAGGAGAATCCTTCTTTTCCTAATCCAATACAGATTAAGAACAGAAGTGCAATAATAAAAACAGATAATGTACTTAATTAACTACTACTACTACTACTACTACTACTACTACTACTACTACTACTACTACTACTACTACTACTACTACTACTAGTACTACTACTACTACTACTACTACTACTACTACTAGGCAAGGCAAGGCAAGTTTATTTGTAGAGCACATTTCATACACAAGGCAATTCAAAGTGCTTCACAGCAGGAAAAATGCATTCAAATCACAAAGAAATTACAGAAACAGAAATACAATAAAATTAACTAAATTAAAAATTATCAATCCAACTGATTTTCTAAACTAATAAAATCACAAACAAAAGAGAAGAGTGCAAAGATAAAAATTAACTACAATAAAATTAACTAAATTAAAAATTATCAATCCAACTGATTTTCTAAACTAATAAAATCACAAACAAAAGAGAAGAGTGCAAAGAAAAAATCCCTTCAGTCATATGCGCAGCTAAACAAAACTGTTTTTAGCTTAGATTTGAACATTGTCAGAGTAGAAGCCTGTCTCACATCTTCAGGAAGACTGTTCCAGATTTTAGCTGCATAAAACTGAAACGCATATTCCCCATGTTTTGTCCTGACTGGGCACCAGCAGGAGGCCGGTCCCTGAGGTCCTCAGAGTCCGAGATGGTTCATATGGCACTAACATATCCAAGATGTACTTTGGTGCTAGGCCATGGAGAGACTTGTACACAAGCAGAGCTGCTTTAAAGTCTATTCTCTGAGCCACAGGGAGCCAGTGCAGAGACCTGAGAACAGGACTAATGTGATCATACTTCCTGGTTCTGGTCAGGACCCGAGCAGCAGCGTTCTGGATGTACTGCAGCTGTTTTACAGCTCGTTTGGAGAGACCAGTGAGCAGGCCGTTACAGTAGTCTAATCTACTGGAGACAAACGCATGGATAAGTCTCTCTAAATCTGGTTTTGACACTATATTTTTGATTTTGGCAATGTTTTTTAGATGGTAAAAAGCTGCTGATGTTATTGATTTGACGTGGCAATTAAAGTTCAAGTCTGAGTCCATTATTACCCCCAGATTTCTAATTTGGTTTGTAGGTTTTAGAGCGAGACTCTGGAGGTGACCGCTAACACTTTCTCTTTGTTTCTGTGGGCCAAAAACGATTATTTCAGTCTTGTCTGAGTTCAGCTGGAGAAAGTTGTTTTGCCTCCACAAACTGATCTGTTGGATGCAGTGACAGAGTGAATCTACTGGTCCATAGTCACCTGCCGATAGTGAAACATAGATCTGAGTGTCGTCTGCATAATTGTGATAGGACACATTTTCACTGCGTATCAACTGACCCAACGGCAGCATGTAGAGGTTGAACAGAAGGGGACCCAGGACTGACCCTTGGGGCACTCCACAGGTCAGGGTCATGTGGTCTGAGACACAGCTACCAATTTCAACAAAGTACTTCCTGTCTTCCAGATAGGACCTTAACCAGTTTAGGGCAGTGCCAGTGATGCCTACCCAGTCCTCTAGTCTCTGTAAGAGGATCCCATGATCGACAGTGTCAAAAGCAGCACTCAGATCTAACAGAATTAAGACTGAGGCTTTGCCCATGTCAGTGTTCAGGCGGATGTCATTTGTCACCTTGACAAGAGCAGTCTCAGTGCTGTGATGAGGTCTAAAACCTGACTGAAAAACATCAAATGAGTTGTTTATTAAGAGGAAATCTGTGAGCTGTTGGTAAACAACCTTTTCAAGGACTTTGCCCCAAAATGGCAGATTAGAGATGGGCCGGTAATGACTCAGTACTGCGGCATCAAGACTGCTCTTCTTTAGGAGAGGCTTTATGACCGCAGTTTTCAAAGACATTGGGAATGTTCCAGATTGAAGCGACATGTTAACTATGTGAGTGAATGGTGCTAACAAACTGTTCAGCACAGACTTTAGAAATTTGGTGGGTAACACATCAAGGCAGCATGTAGATGAACTCAGACTGGTGATGATCTCATGGACAGTTTTGTCAGTTACTGGTGCAAAGTGAGTTAGCTCTAAGTGTCTTGGTGGTTTTAGGGTAATTGTTTGCATTGTGGGATTTATAGCATTTTTAATGCCCTGAACTTTGTCATTAAAGAATAATGCAAACTCATTACACTTGGATGTGGAAATGAGTTCTAACGGCAGCTGAGCTGGAGGGTTTGTTAATCTGTTTACTGTGGCAAACAGGACACGCGAGTTGTTACTGCAGCTTCCAATTATTTCAGAAAAATATCTTTCCCTAGTTCTACATAAGATTAGGTTGTACATGTTCAGCTTCTCTTTGTAAATCTCTTTTTGAACCTGGAGCTTTGACTTGCGCCATTTCCGTTCGGCCCTGCGGCACTCCCTTTTCTGTGCCCTGACCGAATCATCATTTCTCCACGGCGCCTTCTGCTTATTTTTAACCATTTTAGCCTTTATAGGGGCGATGGTGTCCAGAACATTCAAAACACTAGATGTAACAGAGTTCAACAAATCATTTACATTAGAACATGAGACATTTTCAAAGTTTATCATTTCCATAAACAGTGCACCTGTGCCATCACTTATGTGTCTCCTCTGAACAACTGCAGGACCAACCGGAGGTTGGGGAGAAACAGACAGGTCAAAGAAGACACAGAAATGATCAGACAGAGCAACATCGATCACATTAACATTTGAAATATTTACCCCCTTTGTAATTATGAGATCTAGAGTGTGTCCTTTGCTGTGGGTGGGGCCTCTCACATGCTGAGTAAGACTGAAGGTTTCAAGGACAGCATCAAGCTCTTTAGCGTTTCTGTCACAAATATTATCAACATGCACATTGAAATCACCTGTAATAACCAAACCATCAAAGTCTGTGCATATGACTGAAAGCATCTCAGTAAAATCATCAATAAAACTTTGGCAGTGCTGGGGAGGCTTGTATACTACTACTACTACTACTACTACTACTACTGCTACAGATACTACTGATACTGATACTACTGATACTGATTATGACACTGATGATGATACTGATACTACTGATACTGGTGATGATACTGATACTGATGATGATACTGATACTACTGATACTGATGATGATACTGATACTGATACTACTGATACTGATTATGACACTGATGATGATACTGATACTACTGATACTGGTGATGATACTGATACTGATGATGATACTGATACTACTGATACTGATGATGATACTGATACTGATACTACTGATACTGATTATGACACTGATGATGATACTGATACTACTGATACTGGTGATGATACTGATACTGATGATGATACTGATACTACTGATACTGATGATGATACTGATACTGATACTACTGATACTGATTATGACACTGATGATGATACTGATACTACTGATACTGGTGATGATACTGATACTACTGATACTGATGATGATACTGATACTGATACTACTGATACTGATTATGACACTGATGATGATACTGATACTACTGATACTGATTATGACACTGATGATGATACTGATACTACTGATACTGATTATGACACTGATGATGATACTGATACTACTGATACTGGTGATGATACTGATACTACTGATACTGATGATGATACTGATACTGATACTACTGATACTGATTATGACACTGATGATGATACTGATACTACTGATACTGATTATGACACTGATGATGATACTGATACTACTGATACTGGTGATGATACTGATACTACTGATACTGATGATGATACTGACACTGATACTACTGATACTGATTATGACACTGATGATGATACTGATACTACTGATACTGATTATGACACTGATGATGATACTGATACTACTGATACTGATTATGACACTGATGATGATACTGATACTACTGATACTGGTGATGATACTGATACTACTGAAACTGATGATGATACTGATACTGATACTACTGATACTGATTATGACACTGATGATGATACTGATACTACTGATACTGATTATGACACTGATGATGATACTGATACTACTGATACTGGTGATGATACTGATACTACTGATACTGATGATGATACTGATACTGATACTACTGATACTGATTATGACACTGATGATGATACTGATACTGCTGATACTGGTGCTGATACTGATACTACTGATACTGATGATGATACTGATACTGATACTACTGATACTGATGATGATATTTCATTAAAAAAATTAAGAAGAAAACAGTCGTAACACTAAAAAATTATATTGTGACATCACTAGTGCCAATTTACTCTATTTTAGAGCAATACAATTATTACTCCACCCCTTTTGGATTATTGTACATTTGTAAAACGGAGATATCTGTTTCTGGAAATAAACTCTTCCAATGTAATTAAAAATATATAAATGTTCATCTTCGTCGTTGGTTATTACTTTGTCTGAAATGTTGCACAGTATGGCATAAAAGTGACTTATCTCCATGGAGACAAGCAGGCGACGCCTCCAGGCCAGTTACAGGTCAGTTCTACGAGATGTTCTTTCACAGTAAAAACACCCGTTATTCAAACAAAATGTAACGTGTGGTTGAATTTTCCCTCACATGAAATAATAATTTGTTTTGTGTTTTAAGTAAACGCATCATTAGATCGTCGACATACACATAAAACAAGAGTGATGCACAATTGTCTATTATAAGAAGACACAGGGGTCACAGGGAATCATTAACATTGATAATTTGGCCTTGATTGCCTTTGACATTTCTTCCTTTCTTCGTGGCATAACCTTAATATCCTCAATTAAATGACTATAATAGACTGTTTTTGACTTGTAATCTTTCCTTGTTTAAATATATACCTGAACTGCCCTTAGGTTGTCACTTTCAAGCGAGCAATCTTTGACCAAGCCTAGGGCCAAATGCACGGGACAAAATGGGTCTGATTGGGTCGAATGCAGAAGAAAAGAGTTGATACCGTCAAATGTAAACCTTCCACATCTTTAAAACCTAAAAAACGTGTTTAAACGATTCAAAACTCTCGCATCATCTCGACGGACGCATTTCTGAACCTTAAGATGAGTCAATATAAATACTAATTGATGACAGTGATTTATAAAGGCAGTCGTATGCATTCGTTCTTAATCATTTACGCCTAATTATTATCTCAGCATTTAATGAAAAGTGTAATTTATCCAGTTACGCTGTGTTTAATCAATGTACCACCAGATCAGTATCGCGCGTCAGGCTCATTTACAAAACAAGGCTCTTATCTCCAAATCAGCGGGCGTTTGTGTGGACGGATTAATCCTTGTCATGCTACTCCATAGTGATTGTTTGTTCTACGCAGTGTTGGTGCTGATTAGCCGGAGCTAGCAGGTACAGAACAAGCAATATTAAGACTTTGGCAGGTCATTAGTTATCTCCACGTCTGTGTAATCAGTCAGTCGTCAACCTTCTTTTGCGGCCGCTTCTCATTGCGATTCTGAAAAGGAGATATGTCCGTGCGCACGTGTCTTATTTCTGGTGTAGTCGTGTATTATTGCTTGTTTAAATATGGTCCGGTCAGTTTTAGAACTGGTCTGGTCCTTGTTTAGTGCTGCTCCTGTCCCGAATCAGTCATGGATCCGTCCCGATGAAAGTAATCCTGGTTTAGATTTGTTTCAGACCTTATACAGTCTTGGTTTAGTCCAGTCCTGGTGTAGTCTTGGTTCAGTCCTGGTGTAGTCTCGGTTCAGTCCTATCCTGGTGTAGTCTTGGTCCAGTCCTGGTGTAGTCTTGGTTCAGTCCTGGTGTAGTCTTGGTCCAGTCCTGGTGTAGTCTTGGTCCAGTCCTGGTGTAGTCTTGGTTCAGTCCTGGTGTAGTCTTGGTCCAGTCCTGGTGTAGTCTTGGTTCAGTCCTGGTGTAGTCTTGGTTCAGGCCTGGTGTAGTCTTGGTTCAGTCCTGGTGTAGTCTTGGTCCAGTCCTGGTGTAGTCTTGGTCCAGTCCTGGTGTAGTCTTGGTTCAGTCCTGGTGTAGTCTTGGTTCAGTCCTGGTGTAGTCTTGGTTCAGTCCTGGTGTAGTCTTGGTTCAGTCCTGGTGTAGTCTTGGTTCAGGCCTGGTGTAGTCTTGGTTCAGTCCTGGTGTAGTCTTGGTCCAGTCCTGGTGTAGTCTTGGTCCAGTCCTGGTGTAGTCTTGGTTCAGTCCTGGTGTAGTCTTGGTTCAGTCCTGGTGTAGTCTTGGTTCAGTCCTGGTGTAGTCTTGGTTCAGTCCTGGTGTAGTCTTGGTTCAGGCCTGGTGTAGTCTTGGTCCAGTCCTGGTGTAGTCTTGGTTCAGTCCTGGTGTAGTCTTGGTTCAGGCCTGGTGTAGTCTTGGTCCAGTCCTGGTGTAGTCTTGGTCCAGTCCTGGTGTAGTCTTGGTTCAGTCCTGGTGTAGTCTTGGTCCAGTCCTGGTGTAGTCTTGGTTCAGTCCTGGTGTAGTCTTGGTTCAGTCCTGGTGTAGTCTTGGTTCAGGCCTGGTGTAGTCTTGGTTCAGTCCTGGTGTAGTCTTGGTTCAGTCCTGGTGTAGGCCTGTTTAGGACCACGTCCAGTCCTGGTGTGGACTCTGTTCAGTCCTAGTTCTTCCTGGTTTCTGCCCTGGTTTATTAAGTTATTTTTTTCTTGTTCTTTTCTAATTTAGTCTGGGTTTATTTGTGGTCCAGTCCTGATCCTGGTTTAAAATAATTTCATTCCTTACATGTTATACCTAGTCCAGACCTGGTTTAGTCTCTGCTCTAGTCCTGGTTCAGTCCCGATGCAGTCCTGGCTCTAGTCCTGGTTCAGTCCCGATGCAGTCCTGGCTCTAGTCCTGGTTCAGTCCCGATGCAGTGACGTGTTGCCTCCTCACCGTCGCGGCTGCCGTCTGTACTGCCGGGGTCAGATAATGAAATTCCTGTGTTGAGTTAAATAGTCATTTAGTTAATATACTGCGCTCTGTACAAAGCCCCCATAAATCATCCTAATTTAATAGACGCGGGAATAATCATGACTCGTCCGGAAAAGGGTCCACTCCCAGACCTCATCCCTCTCACATCTTCACGGCACAGAAACACAACGATGTCAGACAGGATTTATGCTCCGATGCATCAAACTGGGTCAAACAAACCTCCCTGTTCGGGCCCCGGATCTGAAATGTGGAGGCCGAGAGGAACCTGTGAAAAGTGTGCTATGTAGGTTTTTCCTGTGGAGGGAGATGTTGGGCCTGGGATTCAGAATATACTGTATTTTCCTGACTATAAATCACACTTTTTTTCATAGTTTTGGCCGGGTGCGACTTATATGTGATATTATTCGTAATTTTCACACTGGCAACCGCATTTCACACAAGAGGGCGCTCTAGGCTCTCAGCGACACAGAAGAAGAATCTGCACTTCCTCTTCCTCTGGAGTTTGTGGAGTTGTTTAGAAGTGACACAGAGGAAGAAGAATTCAATGGATTTAGTGATTTGGGGTAAAACTGATGCTTTGGTAAACTTGTTAGCATGTTCTTTATGCTATAGTTATCTGAATAACTGTTCATATGTTACGTTAACATACCAAACACTTACCACAGTTCTGTCTGTGCCTCATGTAGCTGAAGGTGTTAGCGTTAGCATACGTACACCTATTCACCATGTTCTCTCATCTGTTATTATATAGTATATATTATTAAGATGAAATGTCTGTTCTCTGTCTTGGATTTTATCAAATAAATTTCCCCCAAAAATGCGACATACTCTGGTGCGACTTATAGTCCGGAAAATACGGTACACTTGATTCTGCAGAA
This sequence comes from Eucyclogobius newberryi, assembly GCF_026437365.1. Classification (NCBI taxonomy): domain Eukaryota; kingdom Metazoa; phylum Chordata; class Actinopteri; order Gobiiformes; family Gobiidae; genus Eucyclogobius; species Eucyclogobius newberryi. Next base: position 10,609,276 of record NW_027315812.1, read on the forward strand.
AAGCAATGTTTTTCACTCCCTGATATATGTCCCTATGTTTCCTTTCTTTTTCCCTCGTAAACGGCCACATTTGTTTTGAACAGATTTGCCGTGTGTGTCCCTGATCCATCTGAACTCGAGGAGATGAGAACGGTGCCCAGGGAGAAATAGAGATAGTGATATTATTCTGAACTTTCCAGGCGAAGTGAGGCTATTGTTTAGCCTGGAATGTTCCGTGGTATGGCATTAAACATACATCTGTTGTGCCTTTATTCCATTACATTACTTTAAACCTGCAATGGTTTAAGACATAGTTAAAAAAGAAGTTTGTGAAAAATATTTTTTAATTCTAAACATTTTACTGCAGATAAACGCATGGCCAGTAATCCTACAGTATTTGTATGTACTTGTTTTACATTTTGTTTTAGTATTTGCCATGCATTTCCTTCAGTTGACTTTACACCATCATGAATTGGATATTGATAGCTCAACTCCGGATACATTTCGATCTAAATAAATACAGTTTGCTGTCTATTTTAAGTAAATATAACATTATGCCTCAGTTTATTCAAATCTGTGAATAGTATTTCCCATTTTCCTAAATCAAGCCTCCTCTGCAATAGTTTAGTGTTTAAGAAAACCTACCAACGCCGCCAATCTGCCAAGTCGCGTTTTTGGGTAAATTAGCACTTAGTGTGCATAAGCCAAGATATATATTTTAAAAGCGGCGCTGTGCTTTCAGTAGGAGGTATAATGATGTGTGAAGGAGGAAATCTGGCGTTTTATGAATCCCTCGTGAATATCGTTTTGTTTTATCCAAAGGGAACAGAAATGCGGCTGTTGTTGAGTAGAATTTATGGCTTTTACAAATACGACGCAGCATGGGCCCTTTTTGAAAAATTTCCAAAGAAAAGTGTGTTGCAATTGAAACGCAATCTCCAGCTGACTGGAACCGAGAGCGTAAATACATGTTGACTTGGATACAAAGGAATATTTTTGTAGTTTTGTTTTGGCAGGTCTTATTGTTAAAAAAGATGCAGACTTCATACAAAATCAATTGGAGCCTTTCTTTTGTAACGCAGTGCCCTCTAAAGGAGTCAAATAGGTACTAACTGTATAGTCTAAAAGGGGCTGTTTGAATGACTGTATGGCCATATTATTAAGTACATACATGTTCTGGTTCTTACGTCACATTAGAGGTAATAAGTCTGCAGTCTTACTCCAAATGACTTGTTGGTACAATTAAGACTTCCTGCAGACATTCATTCAAGTCAGAGTTACTGAAATACACTGGTTTCTTTTAACTATATTCAACATTTGTTCATTCAAATGTTAAAAAATGTGGCTGTTCTTCAGTGAAAACATTGAGATTAAAAATTACATAAAGGGAGGTAGATTGATGTTTGAATTAAATAATGCACTGTCAGTTTACTTATTGGCTATACTGTTCACAGAGGAGATTATTTGAATAAACCCCAAAGTTGACTGCTCCAAAGGGTCCAGTGAGCATAGTTTTCAGGGATAAGGCCAAAATCAGTTGATCAGTTAATGTAAATTACTTGCAAAAAAACCTTGAAATTAAAATTTAGTCATTTATGAAAACATTTAACATTATCTTATTCAAAGTCCTGACAAAGACACATTTACTTCCTTTCACGTCCACTTTGCGAGTCATTTTCATCCACGTTTCCCGTTGACTGACTGAACATGACGTGGGTTAATCATAATTTAATGCATATAGTTCTAACAGTCGTAACGGTCGGACTGGTTCAATGTATTTAAAGGTAAATACAGTACAGTACAGGCCGGCGTCGTTGGTGTCCAGTCTCTGCGTGTGACTCATTTTGTCATGGCCACCGGGACGACCCGTCGGGAGCGGCGGGTGGTCACACTGAGGCCCCCCGGGGGAAACATCTCCAAATCATGAGCAAGGAGCACCACTGGCCTAATAACAACACAACACAGTAACAATACTAAGGAATCAAAAACGTTCTGGAGTGAAAAATAGTCTTCAATAAGTAGTTTTATTCTGGTATTTAATATTTGGCATGTAGCTCATTATTTTACATAAAAACGGCAAAATATAAACATCCCGAACGACTTAATATGAACAGTTCCGTCCACTTCCTGTTCAAAATGGCACGACGGAGAAGCCCAGGCTCTTCAGAGTGGCATTTCACCGACGGAAGCAGCAGCTTTTCATTAACATATTTTTATTGTTGAAAATGACCCTACATATATTGGTGAGATTCACGGTCCTCGGGTGCCCGGGTTGTCGACGTGAGAAATTGGTATTCCGACTTGTTTGCGGTCGTGCGCTTTTATTTCTGAACGTCTGGACTTTGAGGTCGTTTAATATAAAACCTCAGGGGCTCGTCTTATAACCATGTTTACCCAAGTAAACCCGATATAGCCTATTTCTTGTTTGTTTTAGAATAGATAATTTTAACTTAACATTACATTGGGAAACAGTAGGCTCTCTCACGATATGAACGACTCGCATTTAAACCCTCAGAATGTTGTAACGTTTAGGCAAGTTTATTTGTAGAGCACATTTCATACACAAGGCAATTCAAACACACAGCAGGAAAAAGGCATTCAAATCATCATCAATAAATGACAGAAATACAATCAAGTTAAGTAGATAAAAAATAAAAATCACCTAGCCAAATCTACATTTATGGGACCACATTGGCAGGCATTCCAGACACTCCTTCCCATATGTATTTGACATTGCAGCATGACAGGCGTCTCCGGGATGGACGCATCACTTTAAGATTGATTTGTTCCCATATCTGCTCGCTTTCTGCAAACGTTTAGTCAGTGTGCTACAAATCTGTTGGTTTTCCGCCGTCTCCACAAAGCGAAAAAGAAGTGAAAGTCAAGTGCGGACGTCGGGTTGCAGGTTCTGACCCGGGTTCCCAACTTCTGCGAGCGTTCATGTGCATTTCCCGAGCTATTCAACAAATGGAGAACACGACACAGAGTCTGCGTTTGTCGAATAGCTGCAAAGAAGTATAGACCAGTGCGTAAACTAATGATGAAGGGGGAAAACGCATGGTTAAAGGCTCATTTTTGGTCAATTTCACCTAAGATATCCCCTTTAAAGTTCAAAATCCCACCTTCCTTCGACTATGCGCTCTTGTGAAGTCGCTCTTTCCGCCGGCGAACATGTCTCGGAAGTGAAAAACAAAACGCACACCTTGCACCGGGGGAGCATCCTGCATCTAGAAGACCAATCAATGAAATGCGTGTGACTTTCAGAAATGCCAAAATGCCAGGGAGAGTACAGCGAAGCAGCCGCTCCCCGCACCCTATCACTGCCAGCTAATTCTTTGTGACATTTCCGGGCAGTTTCCTTGTCGCTATGTAAATGCCTTGGTGCAATCTGATTTCAACAAATGTCATTCGTGAGTTAGACAACAAGTGGACGGACAGAGGTATTGTTTGGGACTTTTTATCTCGTGTGGCGGAGGGGAAATCGGTAACGGTTAAACGAGCTCTGAGGACGCGGCCACTAGAGGAAAAAGCCCTTTTTTATGTCAATTTTATGTTTATTCTCATTGTTAAAGTTATAACATTTAGAGTGATCTTCAGATGCCCTTCCCGAAAGCAAGGCAATGTTCCCTGACATTATTTTATTTTAGGAAAAGCTGAATTACTGTGACATTGTAAAATATTTATTCGTGACAAATCAAAAAGATGGGGAAAAATTGTTGCCGTTACGTTCAAAAATACCAATCCAACGAGAGTGGATGAAATGGACAAGCATGAATAGGCAAATATGAATATCTATATACATATTTTGACTATTACTTTGAAAAAACCAACACCATATCATTTAAAAAGCGGTTAATATCTCTTTTTAAACCCAGATTGTAAAATAAGGTAGTGGTGCCTATGGACCAACGATACAATAGAAAATGAACGTAAAAAACATTACAAAAAATTTAATTTTAAATGTAATACATAAAACCGTTGGACCCAATGCTAAAATACAACATTAAAATGAAACAAAACTGAAACTGCCAGTGTAAAACCAGGGAAGGAAAGAGCAGCAGTCACGGCTTTCACGGCGCTTCAGAAACAGCAGCCTAACATCGTGCTCTATCGGACAGTGCTCATGCCCGCCGTGTTGCGCCCGCACTCTGGCTTCACACGGTCATCGTCCAGGTTGTCCAGTCCGGCTCTTCTCCTGTGAGCCGCAGATTCATATCATCTGGTCCATGCTTCTCCTCGTCTTCTTCAGCCCAAAATGCCCTTATTTGAAAGCCATGAACCACTTCTCAAGTCTCTCAGGCGTTAAAATCACCCTCACTGGACCATAATGATCACCTATAATAAGATGGAGTGTGAATAGGTGCTTGAAATAAGTAGTATGTCTTGTTTTGTGTATATTTTGAATGCCTTGGAGTAAGATTGCCAATGGAACATGCACACTATCTTGTTTGACTTAAAATAATAAAAACAAGGCAAGCGTTTTCTAACTTAAAATGAGAAACACGCTGCTACGCTTCAAACGCCAACAAAACAAACTTGTTCTATTTGCAAATCATATTTTAAGATGATTCAAAATACACTCAAATCAAGATAAATACTTATTTCAACCATTTTTTAATTCAGATTGTACATTTTCCCAGTGCACCAGGTCTAGAGAATCTGGCAAAAAAAACCACACCACATAAAATCACATAACACACAGAGTAAAAGCAGTTTCCGAATGTAACTGGGGAGGTTAAAGTAAAACGTAAAGTCCATAACCTGTAATAGTAGGCAAAATATGAGTTTTCTTTAGTAAATAAAACGGCTGTAGTAGTTTTAATGTATTCTATTCCACATAAACAACAACCACGGATAATGCAATTAGCATCTTAAAGTGCAATGCTAAGTTGGTACAGTACAAATGCCCATTTAAATCCTAAAGTAACAACACGACACTCCTTTGACCGACCAAAACATCAGCCACAATGAGTCATATCAAAAAGGCATTGATTGCATTTACAATTATAACTAATGTCACCAAAGTTTCCTTCCAGATTCGTCACATTTACTTGACAAATACAATAAAGTACACCCCAAATCCTCACCGATGCAGGTTCAGGGACAGTTCACGTTACTCCTAACCCGCCCCCCCCCCCCCCCCCCACATCCTCGCTCTCGCTGTTACACTTTCATTTACCTCTCTTGTACAACACCGCTCTTTTCTTTGCCGAGGATCTCGTGGCGGAGTTCAAAGCCCGCAGTCCTAGCAGCGTGTGTCCTACTCTGCGTTTGTACAAGCTGTCGACGTGTTCTGCTGCTGGGCGTGTCAATTCAGGAGAGATCTGAGCACCCGCGCTGTCCAGGAGGCAAGCAGGTGCTGAGGAGGTTTCAGCTCAGCTATTCAGAAATGGGGAAAAGACGGGTTCAAGTTGGGCTCCGTCACTCGCGGCTAACGGGAGAGCGACCGGCGAAATGAAGATAAGATAAGATAAGATATTCCTGTATTGTCCCACATGGGGAAATTTCATAATGCGATGGATCTGAACACATTTGGCGCCGTTCTGGGTGGCGTGTTTAAGATAATTCATGCATGTGTTGTAGTTTTTTTTGAGTAAGAAAAATGGAAAAACACAAAGGAATGTTCGTCCCGGAACACTGCAGGAGGTACAACTATTTCTGCAGAAAAAAAAAAGGGTGGAATTCAAGTGGAAGCACACCAAGACCTTCAGGCCTGCTGCTTCTCGTTTCAATTTCAAATGCTGCTATTGATTCGCCTACTATCATTTCCAGCCATCATTTATTACACAAACTCATTACAATAACAGTCATTTTCAACTTCCTCTTTTCTAAATGGGCAAGAATTTCCATAGAATAATTGTGGGCATTTGTATATGTATCAATGTGGATACACTTTCTGCTTTAAAACAACCAAGACCCATGTTTACTCAATAAAAGAGGAAAAGATGATGTACATATTTACTGCTTTGCTCAGAAGGTTCCACACTATGACTTTAACTTGTATCTCCATAGAGACAAGAGGAGGACATCAGGTCAGTTACAGGTCTTGGGTCTAAACTCTTAGTGTTGTACGGACAAGACACATCTTCAATCAATCAGTCCAAATGTATTTGTGCTGTGCAAAGTGCTTCACAAAGGCAATAAAAAGCAAGCAATAAAACATAAAAACATGTTGCATCAAACTGTGTGTCGAATGCCTCTATGATTATGATTTAAAGACTGACAGTTCAGTTGAGGAGGAAAGCCGCCTTTGTGAATTGTGAATGAATTATATGAAGTGAAAATGCACGTTTGCCCCACTTATACCTGGACCTTGGGACCACCGGAGATGAAGGATCAGAGCTGCAGTGCCCGGACTGGATGGAGGACTCGTTCTGAGAGGCTGGAGCCGGAAATACCCATGTCGACCTTATTTAAAGTGGGAAGTCACATGCACGTTTTATGAATGACACCCCAGAGCTGTGGAGGCAAACCCTTTTCTCCGAGACATTATTTTAGCCATGAAAACACCTGCAATCAGATAAATGCTATCCATATTCAAGGTCATAGTGCGGAGCCTCCAGGCAAAGCAGAAACCTCTCAGTGGAGACAGGCCCTGACGGACCCCCTGCCAGCAAATGTTACACAGTGCCCCTTTTATGCCCCTCGAGTAAGACTTAAAGCCACCTCTCACCACAGCCCATTGTACCGCGCCAACCTTTTAATGGCAATGCAGTCCCCCCTTATCTCTGGCTCGTCCTCGTTCTCTCCCTCTCAGCGCCAGAGCCACGTTCTTCTCTATAAACGTCAAAACGTCCACGATGTCCACGTGGACATACGAGCCCGCTCCACGTGCGGGGCTGAATGGCAACGGAACTGGCATTGAAACAACCCTGGAGGGCTAATTAGTTTTCCACGCTGACAATCTGACACTAGGCGCTGCTAACCTTTCCGAATTATGAAATGTACCGATATAGGCACGCATACCCACATGTACAGAACACGTACGGGAGCGGCGGTTGTGCCGGTTAAAGCGACAAAGTGTCTTCTCTGTGGCAGTGCTCGCAGTATGAGTCACAGTCACTTTTCTCAGGGAAGATCTCAGGAAGTATTTGGCTTTCCTAGAATCTTCTATGGACGTGGTCTTACCAGGACTTAACCGACAAACCCAGGGCTAAAGACAACTGCAAGTCTAGAGGACTAGTCTAGGGACTACACAGAACCTGGTCTGGACAGAGGATGAGCCAGGATTATGTAATAACAGCAACAGGACTAAAGAAAACCGGTCTGAAACTAATACAAATTTGAATCAAGTGTAACAGACCTACATTTCATCTCAACCAGGACTAAACGGATTATTTCAATTCCAAACAAGAACTAAACCACGGCCCTTACTATGAGAAAATGAACCCCCGATTCAAACTGAAGCCGTTTCTGAATCTTTGGAGACAAACAAACAAATGGCTGGACTCGTAGTGAAGCAGAGACTTTAGTGTTGGCCTCTGATGTCTGATTTACTCTGATTGTAAGTGGAAACGAGCGCCGCGCAGAGAAAAATCGGATTTCAATTCCTGCCTCGATTTTCTTTGGTAAATATAGTTTTAAAAAAGCTGGTGTCTGGACGTGTGGTTTGATTGACACTACTGGGCTTTTGTTGGGTCTTGATCTTTCCTCTTTCAAAGCTCAAGCTAATTTCATAAATAAAAATAAGACTTATTGACTTATAAAGGTGTACATTTAATTACATTTTTCTGCGGGTTTGTCGCATAAACTCATACTGATTCATCCCAGAATGTTTGATTTGATTATCAATAAGTGCATTGCAGCTTTATATTTATTTTAAACACACCCAGCCTTCCTAAACCTTATAAAATGCAGCAACACACAAAAACATGAACTTCCAATACTAAAAATGAACTTCCAATACTATCCAATCCTAAACCAGGTCCAAGCCATAAATATATAAGGTCTATTTCTGAGCTACACCAGGACTAAACCAGGGTAAAACCAAGTCTGACTAATCCAAGACAAATTAAGGACTAAGACTATGTCATACTAGATTAAACGAAGCCAGGTCCAACCCAGTGCCCTAAACTAGAACTAAATCAGTACAAAGTGTATCACCTAAAGTCCAAACTACAAGACCTTAGGCTAGGCAGTTTAGTCCCTTTGTAGAGTTGGTTTAGTCGTGATTTGAGCCCCAGTTTAGTCCCTTTGTAGAGTTGGTTTAGTCCTGATATGAGACCCAGTTTAGTCCCTTTGTAGAGTTGGTTTAGTCCTGATATGAGACCCAGTTTAGTCCCTTTGTAGAGTTGGTTTAGTCCTGATATGAGCCTCAGTTTAGTCCCTTTGTAGAGTTGGTTTAGTCCTGATATGAGCCCCAGTTTAGTCCCTTTGCAGAGTTGGTTTAGTCCTGATATGAGCCTCAGTTTAGTCCCTTTGCAGAGTTGGTTTAGTCCTGATATGAGCCTCAGTTTAGTCCCTTTGCAGAGTTGGTTTAGTCCTGATATGAGCCTCAGTTTAGTCCCTTTGTAGAGTTGGTTTAGTCCTGATATGAGCCCCAGTTTAGTCCCTTTGCAGAGTTGGTTTAGTCCTGATATGAGCCTCAGTTTAGTCCCTTTGCAGAGTTGGTTTAGTCCTGATATGAGCCTCAGTTTAGTCCCTTTGCAGAGTTGGTTTAGTCCTGATATGAGCCTCAGTTTAGTCCCTTTGCAGAGTTGGTTTAGTCCTGATATGAGCCCCAGTTTAGTCCCTTTGTAGAGTTGGTTTAGTCCTGATATGAGACCCAGTTTAGTCCCTTTGCAGAGTTGGTTTAGTCCTGATATGAGCCCCAGTTTAGTCCCTTTGCAGAGTTGGTTTAGTCCTGATATGAGCCTCAGTTTAGTCCCTTTGCAGAGTTGGTTTAGTCCTGATATGAGCCTCAGTTTAGTCCCTTTGCAGAGTTGGTTTAGTCCTGATATGAGCCTCAGTTTAGTCCCTTTGCAGAGTTGGTTTAGTCCTGATATGAGCCCCAGTTTAGTCCCTTTGCAGAGTTGGTTTAGTCCTGATATGAGCCTCAGTTTAGTCCCTTTGCAGAGTTGGTTTAGTCCTGATATGAGCCTCAGTTTAGTCCCTTTGCAGAGTTGGTTTAGTCCTGATATGAGCCTCAGTTTAGTCCCTTTGCAGAGTTGGTTTAGTCCTGATATGAGCCCCAGTTTAGTCCCTTTGCAGAGTTGGTTTAGTCCTGATATGAGCCTCAGTTTAGTCCCTTTGCAGAGTTGGTTTAGTCCTGATATGAGCCTCAGTTTAGTCCCTTTGCAGAGTTGGTTTGTTCCTGTGGTTCTACACGGCAGTTCTACACGACCATCATTGAGTCCATCCTCACCTCCTCCATCACCGTGTGGTACACTGGAGCCACAGCCAGGGACAAACAGAGACTACAGCGCATTGTGCCTCTGCTGAGAAGGTGATCGGCTGCAGGCTTCCATCCCTGCAGGACCTGTACGTCTGCAGGACTCTGGGACGAGCAGGTCGGATCACAGCCGACCCTTCTCATCCGGCATATGGACCATTTGAGCCACTCCCCTCAGACAGGAGGCCACTCCCCTCAGACAGGAGGCCACTCCCCTCAGACAGGAGGCCACTCCTCTCTGGCAGGAGGCCACTCCTCTCTGGCAGGAGGCCACTCCCCTCTGGCAGGAGGCTACGGTCCATCCGGGCCAGAACCTCCCGCCACAAGAACAGGTTCTTTCCCTCTGCCGTTGAACTCATGAACACTGCCTAAGCACCTTGCACTCACTGCACTGTCACTTCCTATTGCAATACTTAACTTTAGACTTTAGATTGTATTATGTACAGACCACCACTTCCTATTGCACTACTACATAACTTTATACTTTATATTTTATTATGTACATATCATGCTGCTTAGTATTCATTGTTCACTGTCTTGTTGTTTGTGTTGCACCAAATCACCAGGACAAGTTCCTGTAAATTTGTTTATCGACAAATGGCAATAAACCCAATTCTGATTCTGATTTTGGTTTAGTCCTGGTCAAGTTTAGCTTTGTTTGGTTTCAGTCAGAATCCAAGTGTGAGTGCTCCCTGAAACTGGCATGAATTTAAATGAATCCAGCCTCAAATGGCAAAACGACTCCTTCATACCACTTGCATTTCCAGTAAAGCTTATAATACAGTGGTTTATCTGCAGTTCTAAGCCTTAATAACGAAGCGTCTTGCGTGGAGCTACTGTTATGTAAGATTGAGCAGTGTTCAAGGTGCACGGAGTAGAAATGGAGACTCCAGATTTCTGCTGCAACATGGTCTGAGCCTCTGAATCTTTGAAAGGCTTACAGTGCCACCTAGTGTTCACAATCTGTAGCAACACAACATCTCAAATTCAGCTGGGAACCAAAGCAGACACAATATTTATAATAATAACCAGGCCCAAAGCCAAGAGTGAGTACACTTAATTGTTTCCACTTCAGCGATTAGCAGACAGACTCGGAGTATTCGCTGCAGTGAGCCAAGATTATTCAGCCGTCCAAATTTTAACATTTATATTCCTAGTGGAGTTGCCAGTTCTCCATGTACAATTATTATACCGTCTTGTATTTAGATTAATCCTCAATCTATTGTGATGCTTGAAATGCAACCACTCAAAAGTCTTTTCTGTCTTTTTCGTTTTACAATTTACATTTTCAGTGGATGTATTGCATGTATTAGATTAAATGAAAAAAAAACAAGCTTTAACCTAGAATAATGTTGGTAAAATCTTAAATCTAAAACCTAAGCAATGCTTAAACCAGGATTAAACGAGGTCTTAACCACACTAAAAATAGTCTAAGACGTAAACACGATTCTAAACCAGGGTTGTGGTTATAATCAGGTATAAATCAGGAGGAGTTTTAAGAAGGATGTAACACTTATATTGCTCATGCTTCAGTCCATGGAGATATTACTGCATGATCTGGAATGTTTCGTAATATGGCATTAAACATATGTATTTTGCATTTATTCAATTGCAGGTGCTTTATTGAAAAAACAAACTGTGATTGGAGCCACCTCTAACTTGGCCTTGTGCTTATTCATCTCCGAGATGAATAAGCTTAAAGCCACACTCTGGGACATTCCGGACTCAGCAATAACATCTCCAGGGAGACCATCAGACAGAAATATGACTCAGAACACATTACTTTAGATGACCGTTCCTTTTACTTCACTCACTTACTCCATAATTCCAACTAAATCCTCTTTATTCTATCTCAATCGCAGTTTAAATCCAGTCGTGCGTCGGTTCTTCCTGCTAAAACGCCACAATAACTACATTCGTATCACTTAACGATATCATCCAAAACATAACGCCGTTGCCCTCTTCGCTAACACGGTTCCTCCACCAGATATCACCACGCAGTTCTGATCTTTCGACCTCGGCGTCCTCGCATACAGCGCCGCTATAAAACAGCTAATGGCCGTCTGTAATGCTAAAGTGAGCGCTAACAGATGGTGAATCATATGTTACTACAAGGGCACCATGACACCGGCCCCGAGCAGCAAATTACACTGATTTAACGCCGTGTACCGTGGCCACATGGAGAGAGGGTAACTGTAAACCTACGCATGGCTCCTGACCTTAAATGTAGAGCTTTGTAGACGTGATTGATGTTTACAGTACGGTTAGCGGAGGGTGACGGAATTTCAAAAGCTTTATTCTTAGATCGGATGCTTCGTTTTTCTCCCCCATCCCAGTTATGCCACTCAAGCGCCACTTTGTATTAGAGGCTGTGCTAGAAGATGTTTGATTTTTACAATATCTCTTTTTCACAATTAGGGTAAGGATAGGATTCGGGACAGGAAGAGGATTACAAATTGCACCTTTTTACATAGTTTTGGCCGTCGACTTATACTCCGGAGCGACTTATATTGTGATATTATTCGTCATTTTCACACTGGCAACCGCATTTCACTAGAGGGCGCTCTAGGCTCTAAGCAACGCAGAAGAAGAATCTGCACTTCCTCTTCCTCTGGAGTTTGTGGAGTTGTTTAGAAGTGACACAGAGGAAGAAGAATTCAGTGGATTTAGTGATTTGGGGTAAAACTGATGCTTTGGTAAACTTGTTAGCATGTTCTTTATGCTATAGTTATCTGAATAACTGTTCATATGTTACGTTAACATACCAGACACTTACCACAGTTCTGTCTGTGCCTCATGTAGCTGAAGGTGTTAGCGTTAGCATACGTACACCTATTCACCATGTTCTCTCATCTGTTATTATTTTAAATTGCATTTCAAGATGAAATTTCCCCAAAAAATGCAACTTATATATGTTTTTTTCTTCTCTATTAAGCATTTTTGGGCGACTTACACTCCTGAGCGATTTATAATCCGGAAAATACGTTCAGCAAACTGCTCATAAAGGACAAAGCTTAACTATGATCACGACGCTTCATTTAAATCATATCATCATTGAACACCATAATGACTTAAGTAGCTCTTTCTTTGCTTGGGTCCCTCTAAGTCTCTCGATCATGACCCTCTTATTAGCTCGCTATAAAAACCCAATCGAGTGTTTATGTAGGTTTTAGCATTTCGTGGAACATTTAAACCGGCGCGGTGAGTTTTACGAGGTCACATAGTAAAAAAAAGTCTGTTTTCCACCAAAACAATGTCTTGCCATGATGCTCACGTTTAACCCGGACTTTATTGTCTCTTCAAATGTGGAGCCGTCTGGTGTTGTGGCTCTTTTTGCCACTGATTCATTTCAATTTAGATTGTCCAATGACTTTATTGTGCCTTTTATGGGCAGGTTTATGGTGTCTGAGGGATCCAGTGATATCTTTAATTAGCAGATTATAAACATCAGACCGAAGATAATTATAAGACATTTACTGTGTTTCTTTCCTCACTAAATGGGCTCTCAGTCGAATCAGGAGCCCATATGTTCAGATTAAATATCATGGGATTTATTAGTGTCATTGTAACCCGAGTTTATGTTTCCGTGGGTGTTGAGCGTATTTGTTTACTGTTGGAACAAAATTACACACAGCTTTCTTTGACAATAAGTCCATGGAAAAAAAATGTATATCTGTAAAATGCATTGAAAAAAATAATTAATGTAACTAGGAATTTACTGACGATTGCCAAAAAAAATTACACATTTTAAAGTCAAACAGTAATGTTCATGTTAAAGCCGAACTGAGTAACATTTTCACTTTATTTTAAGTCCCTGTGATGGTTAAACATGTATTTTTGGGGCATTTGAAGTGTCCGTCGTCGCCCCCTGCTGTCTCTAGGCGGAAAACCAGCCAAAGAAAACTCTCCTGAGAAACCCTGGCTCCTTTTTAATGTTCCTTAATGTGTAATGTTTTTCTATGTGATAATACTGTTATGATAAAAAAAAAAAGGAAGCTTTTTCATGACAATGTATTTTCACAATGGAGTTGCAGGGGGCGCTCTATCGCCAGCGTGACTTAGTTCTGATTTAAAGATGACTCAGTTCTGCTTTAAAGGTGCACTGTGTTAACTTTTCTGGTAGAGAATTTGCCCCTTGTTTGTCTCGATGATGTTATTGCTTTGCCTAGAATGTACCGCAGTATGGCACTTTGTAGCATTAGCATTTAGTCAATTACAGAAGTTTTAATTGCTAAAACGTTCATTCGGACTCTGACCTGAGTTGCCTCTCCACAGATCTGAGCGGTAACTTGGTCTATTTTGGTCACCTGCTTGTCATCGTCCTTCTTGTTGTTTGTGCTTTTTATGGCAGTTGGCAGACAACTGAAAAGGTGCAGTTACCGTCACCTACTGTAGTTGTACGTCCTTAAAGTATGAGTTTTACACTATACGGTAAAACAGAGAAAGAAAGAGGGAGAGAGTGGGATAGAGACAGAGGAAGAGAAAAAGAGAGGGAGAGAGGAATAGAGAGAGAAAGAGCAGGTAACGGACCTTCCACCAGAAAAGTTACATACGTGAGCCTTTGAGTTGAGATATCGTTGCTCTGTTTAGCCTCATTTTTAAAGCTTTACATGTTTAAAGGACACACATTAAGTATTGTTTGCTTTTTGTTGCGTTATTACTCTTTAAACTCTAGAGTAGAGATGCATACCTAAACCCACGTTCAGGTTGAGGTCCAGAGGTTTAGGTTCAGGTCCGGACTCATTAGGCCCATGCCATATTTGCATAATGTTATAACAGCTTAACACAAGCAACTTTTAAGTTTTATTGCTTTATTGCAATTAAGTTGTAGACACTTGAACAAGGACGACTATCAAACACAAGGCTCAACTGCAGATTGAAATAAACTCAACTTGTTTGTTTTTTAACAGAAGTTACAACTTACAAATCACAAGCTATGAGCTAGCAGCTAAACTATAGCTTAACGGTGAACACACGTTCATGTGTTTTACTTGAGGAACAACTTCCGAACAAGAGCTTTGTTAGTTATTAGTTAGTTATTCAAGTCATGAGCCAGTGCCCTGTTCTCCACAACTCCGGATCATATACACCACTAGAAAACCCATGACTTACTGTTGCCTTAGTTACCTCACCCCTGAAGCTTTCGTGTCAGAGGGTCCACAGTGACAGTGGGATGTGGGCGAGACGGGACAAAATGAACAAAACTGGCCTCGGTGCAGTAACAGGACCAAAGCAGGAGGGAAGCGTGGGGGCGACACTAATGATGTCGCCGTCAGATAGGCCCGTCGCCGCTCGTCCCGGGACAGTGACAGCCCCGTGGAGGTGACGGGAGTGTGAGGGGCCGGCGTCACCTGCACTGACTCCAACATGACATTTGTGCATAACGAGAGGGAAGCCACTTTTATTTAAGCAGTGGTCAAATTCGAGTTGACATTACTTTACTCAACAACGACAGAAATGATTATAACTGCTGATGTTTTCAATCTCTTAATCTCTCAACATCGGTTACATGTATTGGTAGAAGAAGAAGCAGCAAAAAGTAAAACGGCGACAGTTTTTTAAAAAAAAATTGAAAATTTTTCGACAATTTTGTGATATGTGTTTTTTTATATACATTTCAATTAAATAATAAAAATAATAATAACGTATGTGCCTTCAGAGCTGCCATCACACACAGCTGTCACTTTAAGAACTCATGTAAACAACACTTTTGCTCTATTTTTTTATTTTTTTTTTATTTCTACACATTTTTTTTTTTTTAGCATATTTTAGCATAGTCTTTGCTTGTTACTATTATAATTAATCATTTTTTCATGTTGCACCTTGCCCTTTTGGAGTGACAGTCAAACAAAACCTTGTCTCTGTTCAAAGCCAAGCTAAGACTTATTTGTTCACAGTTGTTTCTGCTACATATTTGTACTGTTTTTTTTTTTTTTTTTTCTTGTATGGTATTTTACATTTATTTATTCATTATTTTTTTGTTGTTGTATTTTTAATGTATTTTCATGTATTTATTCCCCCCCCATATTTTTATGCACATTGCTTCAGTTGTTGCTGTTCTAAAGCGCTATACCAATAAAGGTTGATTGATTGATAATATTGGCACCCATTGCTTTCCCAAACTATTACGACAGATCAAAACTGAAAACATGGTATTTTTGCAGATATTTCTAGTTTTAGGTCGCCCTAGATTAGCACCCACTTTCCTGGAGGTTGAACAGTTTGATTTTAACTCTTTGTATTGCTGTTTAATCTGCTTGTTTGAGATCATTCTTCCGCCTTATTAATGAACCAATAAGCTGCATTTTTAGATCTGTTTTTGGTGTCTGCATTTGACCCTTTCAACAAGAACCGCTAAGCAAACTGTCAGGCTCAGTGCCCAGGAACCTCTCCAGCAAGATCACGATCAGGAATACATCGCCGGAGCCGATTATCCTCCAGACAACACAATTTAAAATAAACAAAATGACAGGTACTTTGCAAAAAAACTCGCATATACACGAGCCGGCGAGTTACCTCATGTCCCCCATCTATCCAGCTCATTAACCCGGACCTGCAGCCTTGTGCCCGGACCTCCGCAGCGTACTCCTCTTGTAGTTCTTCTTCCCCGGCTCGCGGCATCAACGGGCGGGGCCGATGACAACCACTAAGTCCCTCATTATCCGGCGGGAGCGAGGCCGGAGACAAACACGCTCGGTTTCGGTGGCAGAGGAGACAGCAGTGCAGCACAAATTGCCCGGGAGCTCATTGAAATGCAGGCAGCCGGGTCCGTCCATAGAGCGCGCCGGTGTGTGTACCGTGTGGGTTTGTGGGGACGCTCGTGACAAACGGTGTAAAGGCTATTTCCACCGGGACGTGTCATTATAAGAGGCGTAAGGGTGACATGCGGCGTCCGGTGAGAGACGGAGAGAGAGAGGGGGGAACTTCCATTGTTGTCCGCGGCTTCGACAACACGGTTTCCACGCGCGGGGATAATTGGAAGACAGGGAAAAAAGATGGATAGAAGGGTATGGGCAAGTGAGAGGAGTAAGGCCCTGTGTTTGCTGTGTCGAATCAGGCAAACAAATCGGTGAAAGTTTGCTCTTTTAGTTGAATTTACAGTAGAAGAGTTGCATAATACGTGATATAACCATCCGACAGCAATCAAGAATGACACATGTATTCTATTGGATTGGATTGATGTCAATGTCCGCTTTGGTTCTGTACATTTACAACACCAGCAGCCCCAAGTTTTCCACGTGCACAATGCATGGTAAAAACACAGATAAGTACAAATATGCAATCGCAACGGATCAAAAATACAGTTAATGTCTCATAAAAACTCCATAGAATTGTCGATAGTCAATATTTATTTTATGCCATGTGCACTATTTTGCAGCAATAAGTGTCGTAAATTAAACAAATTGCCAAAAAATACCGTATTTTCTGGACTATAAGTCGCACCAGCCCAAAAAAATGCATAATAGAGAAGAAAAACATATATATACGTTGCACTGGAGTATGAAATGCAGTTGCAAGTGTGAAAATAACAAATAATATCACATATAAGTCGCTCTGGAGTATAAGCTGAAAGTGTAAAAAGGACAAAGTATTTCACAGTATTTTAGTGCAACAATACAAAATATACATATATATAATTGATATTGATGCACACATTTATAGAATGACATCGTATGGACAAAACACATCAGGTTTCACAGTGTCATTCTAGACTTTACAGTAGAAAATGGTCAGTGAGGATCGACGGCGTCCCCCTGGTGGTCACTCACAGGTAGCACACCCTGTGGTCTCCTCTGCAGATGTGATTTTAAAGCCATTAGCTGTAAACACTTGATCCCTGCGTGTGTCATATAGTCCAGGCATTAGTTTAGAGCCGACACGTGCTGTGGAGTGGTCACAGCTGCTCCATAAGCCTCATGTAACGGGATTAAAGCAGATGTGTCTGATAATAGGCTTAAACTGATGCTCCGACACTGGACTGTGGCGAGAAGTGTTCATTTTAAACCCATTAGCATCAAATACAAGCTACAGTTAGTGTCAGGGTTAGTGTTAGGGTTAGTGTCAGTGTCAGTGTCAGTGTCGGGGTTAGTGTCAGTGTCAGTGTTAGTGTCAGTGTTAGGGTCAGTGTCAGTGTTAGGTTCAGTGTTAGGGTCAGTGTTAGTGTTAGTGTCAGTGTCAGTGTTAGTGTTAGTGTCAGTGTCAGTGTTAGTGTCAGTGTTAGGGTCAGTGTCAGTGTTAGGTTCAGTGTTAGGGTCAGTGTTAGTGTTAGTGTCAGTGTCAGTGTTAGTGTTAGTGTCAGTGTCAGTGTTAGTGTTAGTGTTAGTGTCAGTGTCAGTGTTAGTGTTAGTGTCAGTGTTAGGGTCAGTGTTAGTGTCAGTGTCAGTGTCAGTGTCAGTGTTAGGGTCAGTGTTAGGGTCAGTGTTAGTGTCAGTGTCAGTGTCAGTGTCAGTGTTAGTGTCAGTGTCAGTGTTAGTGTTAGTGTCAGTGTTAGGGTCAGTGTTAGGGTCAGTGTTAGTGTCAGTGTCAGTGTCACTGACAGTGTCAGTGTCAGTGTTAGGGTCAGTGTTAGGGTCAGTGTTAGGGTCAGTGTTAGTGTCAGTGTCAGTGTCAGTGTCAGTGTCAGTGTCAGGGTTAGGGTTAGTGTTAGTGTTAGTGTTAGTGTTAGTGTTAGTGTCAGTGTCAGTGTCAGTGTTAGTGTTAGTGTTAGTGTCAGTGTCAGTGTCAGTGTTAGTGTTAGTGTTAGTGTCAGTGTCAGTGTCAGTGTTAGTGTTAGTGTTAGGGTTAGGGTTAGGGTCAGTGTTAGTGTCAGTGTTAGTGTTAGTGTTAGTGTTAGGGTCAGTGTTAGTGTCAGTGTTAGTGTTAGTGTCAGGGTTAGTGTTAGTGTTAGGGTCAGTGTCAGTGTTACGGTCAGTGTTAGTGTTAGTGTCAGGGTTAGTGTCAGTGTTAGTGTTAGTGTCAGGGTTAGTGTTAGTGTTAGTGTCAGTGTTAGTGTTAGTGTCGGGGTTAGTGTCAGGGTTAGTGTCGGGGTTAGTGTCAGGGTCAGGGTTAGTGTTGGGGTCAGTATAATCCAGACAAGTACTACAATATTCAAAATACATCTACCGGTATTTGATAATGCGCTTATATTTTCTTGATATTGGAAATGTAACACAGATTGCCTCAAGGATTTACAAAAAAAACATAAATCATACTCAATGTTTTTGCTCAAATGTGTTTTATTTCCCCACACACATTTGAATAATTATTACAAATTATATTACAGATGATAATACAAATTCTAAATAAAGAATGTTTATTGGTTCCACATTTTCACAATGTGAAATTTTTTGGGACATTTAAAAAAAACAAAAATATGTAATTAAAATGTGGAACCAATGAACATTCTTAATTTTGTATATTAAATAAATAAATATTTGTTTTTGGTCATTTAAAAAAAATAAGTTTGTCATGTTATACAACTGCAGCAACACAAATACCATTACTGTATTTTCCGGACTATAAGTCGCACCTTTTGTCATAGTTTTTGTCGGGGTGCGACTTATACTTATATACTTATACTCCGGAGCGACTTATATGTGATATTATTTGTTATTTTCACACTTGCAACTGCATTTCATACTCCAGTGCGACTTATATATGTATTTTTCTTCTCTATTATGCATTTTTTAGCTGGTGCGACTTATACCCCGGTGCGACTTATACTCCAGAAAATACGGTAATCATAAAACATAAAAAACAACTTCAAAAATCAACCTTAGACGACATTTTCCATACAAAAACAACCTTGCCTGTGTCTACTTTCTTATTGTGGTGTCGGATAAAGCACAAAAGCCTGACTAATGTGTTTGTTTGTTCCACTCAGAGTCGAAAGCCTGCGCTCTCCAGTGACTCTTAACAGCTCTGCCTGTGCCCAGTGGAGCCCCCGCTGTCAGCCCCAGAGAACTGCGGCCATTCCCTGCGGAGCCATCAATCTGAGGCCGGCGACAGGTCGACTGCTGTTGCTCCGTCTCCTCCGCTGAGGTACAAGATAAAACTGTCACATTGTTGTCCACAGGTCGTTAGAAACTCATAAATCACAAAATATTCATGTGTAAAGACTGAGGTTTAGTTTATTTGCAATGGTCATGATATGCTCCAAAGAATATCCACCATTGATATGAGACATTTTTAGGTTTTAAGGCTGTAATTAGGGTTATATTGAAAAAAAAAAAAAAAAAAAAAAAAGATTGTTTAAATGATTATTTAAATAGTTACCGTATTTTCTGGACTATAAGTCGCACTGGAGTATAAGTCGCACCAGCCAAAAAATGCATAATAAAGAAGAAAAAAACACATAAGTTGCACTGGAGTATGAAATGTGGTTGCAAGTGTGAAAATAACAAATAATATCACATATAAGTCGCTCCGGAGTATAAGTATATAAGTATAAATATAAGTATAAGTCGCACCTCGGCCAAAGCTATGAAAAAAGGAGCAACTTATAGTCCGGAAAATATGGTAGTTAGTTGAAGTAAATGAACAACCATTAGCTGGTGCACACACAGACTCCAAAACACACCTTGAGCTGAGAGAAGAGGTTTTATTACCCAGACGGAGCAGAAATCAACAAAAGTGTGTGTTTTTAGAGAAAACACACACTTTTGTCTGATAGTCTTCTCCACCAGGACGTCCTCACGTGGATTAAGTTCAGCTTTATCTGGGTAAAAATGAGTCAAATCTCACAGTCACTGGCCTGTCGCATTCCAAACACCCAATCGATTACACAAATGATCATTAGTTGCGGCTCTGAAATACACGTTAAGGTGCAGGGCCCTCTTATAACACCAGAAGAAATGTCCCTCGTCAAATTAAACGAGTGCTGGAGCTCCACCCCGGGAATAACACCCATCACATGCTCTGACACTGACTAAAGAACTGGTCCTTCCCTTCCATCACGGGCCCCTCACCCCTCACGGGCCCCTCATCCATCACGGGCCCCTCATAGGCTCCTCACCCCTCACGCACCTATCAATAATGCGCTTGTCAATAATCACGCAGTAGAAAAGGTTAACCCATACAAACGTCCCGGCGCCATAATTGACCACGAACTCACTCGAAAAACGCATCTTCTCGAAATGCCAGAGACGTCTCTTTTTTTCCTCCGTGAAACGTCAAAAACTGCAGCTCAATAAAATCATTCAAGTCAGCAGTGTATCAGTTATGTATTATGTATTATGTATATGTATTTCTCATTGTAATACATTCTCATTAAATAATCACAATTTGCAGCGCAAGTAAATAAATAAAAATAATGAATAGAATAAATAAAATAAATTAAGATAATAATTAATCTTGATAAATCCTGATAAATCATAAATAAATTCAATTAATAAAAGAAATAAAAGAAATAAAAGAAATAAATAAAATAAATAAATAAAATAAATAAAATAAATAAATTTAAATAAAATAAATAAAATTCAAAAATAATAGTATGAAATTATTATGAAAATAAAATTATGAAAATAATAATTTCAAATCAAATCAATATGAAACAAAATGAAACAACAAAACAAAATGTTCACAATGGACTATACTTGATGAATAAATGTCTGCAGTTGCCAATACCGTTCATGGACACTTTTGACCTGTTCTTATCAGTCCTTAATCGTCCACTAGATGTCAGTGTAACCTCAGTGTTGCCTCACAGCTGATGCAGATGCAGTTTTCATCCACAGCACCAACATGAACCCTCATAACTTCCAGTATCTATTCATTGACAGAACCATGAAATAGCACATTACACACAACATTTATTCTAATATTGTATTTATGTCACAAGGCCAGACCGACTACGGATTCAGCCAAGGTAAAGGCCACCAAAATATAGCCATTATAGGAAATTACCCCTCTCCATATCCTCCAAATATGAATTACCGTCTTTCCTTTGCCAGAACAAGTTTCAAGCCTCAAACCAAATGCAGTTTCTCTCTCTCTCCTTCTAAAACCACATGGAAAATGGAGTCGTCCTCTATTAGCCGGAGTGACACTGTAGTTACAGAGTGTGTGGTGCAGCAGCAGATGAGCGACGTATCGGGAATGTCGGGCTCTGGACTGATGCGATAAGCACCAGGCTGTGAACCACATGGAGTAAACGTGTGCTCGTGCGTGACACTGGAGCCTAAAATAACATCAGTGTCAGTTAATTAAGTCTTTTTATGAAGGAGGAGCTGGTGAACTGACCACTGAGGAACAAAAGGAGTGAGAAATATACATACACAGCTTATTCCGGCTCTCAAAAGTATCAAAAATCGAATACTAATCGACTAAATCTAGTATTGACACATGGTAAGGTAAAGTGCTGTGCTGTGCATTGTAATCGTATAGAAAGCATGTCTACTACAGTTGATAATATGTTAGAGTGTGTCACGGTTGAGATTCACATGGAGAAACAAAAAAAAATAACTGTCTGTTGCATATATAGAACACCTGGTTCTTCTCTGGATCATTTTAATGAGTTTATATCTAATATGTTTCACTCAATTGGAAATAAGTCTTACATTGTCTGTGGTGATTTTAATGTTGACCTGCTTAACCCAGGTGGACACAAGAAAACCACAGACTTTATCAATACTTTTTATAACAGTACATTATTTCCAGTAATAGTAAAACCAACTAGAATAACAACAGAATCAGCAACATTAATTGATAACATATTTACAAATGAAATTGGTAAAATTGATGGAGGTCTTTTAATGACTGATATTAGTGATCATCTTCCTGTTTTTGCAATTCTTCAAAATGTATTTAAAACACCTTGTAATCAGACTAGCGACATAAGAACAGTGAGACATAGAACACCTGAAGCAATTGAGACTTTGAAAATGGAATTAAGTAAACAAAATTGGGATGAAATTTATAGGTATGAAAATCCTAATGAAGCATATGAACTCTTTTTAGCAAAATTACTTGATATTTATAATAATTGTTGTCCACTTAAGACAATAATTTGTAAAAAACAGATGCTGAAACCCTGGTTTACTAAAGGAATAATTAAGGCTTGCAGAAAGAAAAATCAACTATATAGGAAATTCCTAAAATCCAGAACGCAGGTTTCTGAAATTAAATATAAAGCATACAAGAATAAATTAGTTAATATAATCAGAAATTGTAAGAAAGAATATTATACAAAATTATTAATGCAACATAGACAAAATATCCAGGGAACATGGAAAATAATGAATGATTTAATACACAAGAGACATAATAATAATAATAATAATTATCCTAATTATTTGAACAAAGACAATGACAAAATAAGTCATATTAAGGGAATTGTTCATGAGTTTAATGATTACTTTGTAAACATTGGCCATAAATTGGCAACAAAAATTGTGCCCCCTCAAAACAATGACATGGAGATTGGGGTCACGTATGAAGGTGTAAATTCATTTTTTCTAAACCCAACAAATGAAAATGAAATATTGAAAATTGTGAAGAGCTGTAAAAACAAAAAATCAACAGATAATAATGGGTTCGATATGTTTTTAGTCAAAAATATCATGGAACATATTGTCAATCCATTTACTCACATCTGTAACCAATCTTTTAAAACAGGAATTGTTCCTAATCAAATGAAAATAGCAAAGGTTATTCCCTTGTACAAAGGCGGTGACAAACATTTGACTTGTAATTAT
Organism: Eucyclogobius newberryi; assembly: GCF_026437365.1. Classification (NCBI taxonomy): domain Eukaryota; kingdom Metazoa; phylum Chordata; class Actinopteri; order Gobiiformes; family Gobiidae; genus Eucyclogobius; species Eucyclogobius newberryi. The sequence goes on from NW_027315812.1 coordinate 10,632,298, forward strand.
CGACCCATTTCTTTACTTTCACAATTTTCAAAAATATTAGAGAAATTGTTTGTTAAAAGATTAGATAACTATGTTGAAGTCAACAATATATTAAATGAGTATCAGTTTGGTTTTAGAGCGCACAGGTCCACAACGATGGCAGTAGTTAATCTGGTTGAAAATATTTCCCAATCATTAGATCAAAAACTCCATACAATAGGTTTATTTTTGGATTTACAGAAAGCATTTGATACAATTGACCACACAATCTTATTACAAAAATTGGAAAAATATGGCTTTAGGGGAAAAGCAAATTCGTGGTTAAATAATTACTTATCGGATCGATTCCAATATGTTCATCTGAAGGGAGCAGAGTCTAGTTGTCAGCGAATTAGTTGTGGGGTGCCACAAGGCTCTGTTTTGGGCCCAAAATTATTTTTATTATATATTAACGATATCCAAAAAGTATCTGATGTTCTTAATTTTATCTTGTTTGCAGACGATACCACAGTTTACTGCTCAGGTCATAATTTTAGTGAGTTGGTGAAGGTGATGGAGAGAGAACTGCATAAACTAAACAACTGGTTTGCATTAAATAAATTATCATTGAACTTAAATAAAACAAAATTTATGGTTTTCAGTAACAAACATGTAGATAATGATATCAAAATCAAAATAAATAGTTATGAAATTGAAAGAGTCAATTATATTAAGTTTCTTGGAGTGATCATAGATTGCAAAATTTCATGGAAAACACATATACAAAATGTACTGAAAAAAGTGTCAAAAACTATTGCAATTTTATACAAATTGCAGTATATTTTGAACAAAAATGCCTTATATTTACTTTACTGTTCTCTCATTACTCCATATTTAACATATGGTATTGAGATCTGGGGAAACACATACAAAACTAGAACCAAACCAATTTTCATTCTACAAAAAAAGGCCATTAGACTGATCAATCATGCATCTTATAACTCGCCGAGTCACCCTTTGTTCATTCAATCTAAGCTTTTAAAATGGTATGATTTGGTAGACCTGTATACTGCTAAATTTATGTATCTTGTTAAATGTAATCAAGTCCCTACATCATTGAGGATAAAGTTTGCCCAGAGGGAAAGTAAATATAATTTAAGGGGAACGTGTATATTTGACAGACCTTATGTGAGAACAACGCTGAGGGAACATTGTTTGTCAAGTAAAGGAGTTAAATTATGGAACAATTGTTGCGATGAATTAAAAAATGCCATTTCTTTATTTCTGTTTAAAAGGATCTTTAAGGAAACAATCATAGAAAAATATTTGGCAGAATGAAAATGCAGCTTTGTTATAAAACCTTGAATGCTTGTGGAGGATACTTGTGAGCAAACTGTCCAGTATTATGTAGTGTTGTTTTTGTTGATGAACTGTGGCTTATGAACTATAAAATGTCCACCAATGTTGAGCGTTTGAGAGAAGGGTAGGCACAATAAGCTTTGGCTTCTGCCTACACCTGGTCAAAAAACATTAATGTATCTCGAATTTAGTTTTGTGCTTGAATGTTGAGCACCTTTTGATTTGTTTTTGACCAAACCACATTAAAAAAAAAAAAAAAAAAAAAGATCATTTGTTTCATCTGATTTTGCTGTTAAATGACTAATTCTGAGCTTTTAACCCTGAAAAAAGGTAAAAATCCCAGTTTAAATATTCAGTGCGTAGATTTTCAACCATCAAATTCCAAAGTTTAAATTCTGAGTTTAAATTGGCAACAAAAAATGTCACAGCAAATATTCACGACACTCTGAATTTAGACTTGTTGACAATTTTCCATTTTGAATTGTTAAACTGAGAAAAGCACAATGAAAAAATGTACACGACAAAATTCAGCGACTCAAATTCACAAAAGAAAAAACATGTTTTTTCGGGGTAAAAAGCGTGTTAAATTCAAAAACTTGATTAGATATTCCGTAAAGTACTATTGTTTTGTGTTGTAAGTCTATTGTCTAAAGAAATATGAATTATTTAGTCCCATTTTCACCTAATTTACTGTATTTTCCTAGTTCTTCAAAGTAGCTACAAGAAGACTTTGAGGCTTTGCTTTGAGCCCAGTTTAGTCCTGATGTAGACTTGGTTTGGTTCTGTTTTAGACCTGGTTTAGACCTGGTCAAGTCCTGTTTGTGTCTGGGTTTAGTTCTAGTTCAATCTCAGTTTTTCGATGTGGAGTAATGCAAATGTAAAGTGTCAATGCGCCTCAAGCTTGTGTCGCCAAGGAGATTTTACCATACTTACTATACTATCACTTTTTAGAATATATTTTATTATATCTACCGTATTTTCCAGACTTCCTGCCAAAAAATGCATAACGGAGAAGAAAAAACTTCTATAAGTCGCACTGGAGTATAAGTCATATTTTTGGGGCAAATTTATTCGATAAAATCCGAAAACAGACATTTCATCTTGAAATGCAGTTTAAAATAATAACAGATGAGAGAACATGGTGAATAGGTGTACGTATGCTAACGCTAACACCTTCAGCTACATGAGGCACAGACAGAACTGTGGTAAGTGTCTGGTATGTTAACGTAACATATGAACAGTTCTTCAGATAACTATAGCATAAAGAACATGCTAACAAGTTTACCAAAGCATCAGTTTTACCCCAAATGACTAAATCCATTGAATTCTTCTTCCTCTGTGTCACTTCTAAACAACTCCACAAACTCCAGCAGAAGAGGAAGTGCAGATTCTTCTTCTGCGTCGCTTAGAGCCTAGAGCGCCCTCTTGTGGTTGCCAGTGTGAAAATAACAAGTAAATAATATCACATATAAGTCTCTCCGGAGTATAAGTCGCACCCCGGCCAAACTATGAAAAATGTGCGTTTTATAGTCCGGAAAATACGGTAAACATTGTTTTTTTTACTTCCCCACATGCCACATTATTAGGTGTACCATGGAAACATGTATTGCAGTAATTGAATAGTGGTACCAACATGCTTCTAAATCAAGGAGGAATGTTTACTTATTAGCTCTGAATCTATGGGCCGTTTCAAGTGTGGTCTGGACCGCCCACTTTGACCCGCAGCCAAACAAATCACGGCGTTTGCGTTAGATGGAGGTGCTCGGAGTGAGCGGGCGAGTTCGTCCAAATATACATTTAAACTGAAGCCCGTAATAAATCCAGATGCCGGTGACGGATTGTGGCGCGGCCCCGAATCAAAAGGAGAATATTAGGAACAGATGCGCTAAAGTAAACCTCCATAAACGGTTTCCAGTTCGACCGCTAAACCACGATAGCATTTTCCATTTGGAGACAGGCATTTTTACATGTCGCTCAGTAGCACACAGAAGCAGAAAAGAACATGAAAAAATACTTCTGGCAAGGCCGGTCCTTCTTGCCATATCGCATGACGCTCCACCCGTTTTCCTCCATATGTTGTTGAAAAATGTGTTGAAAAAATGTGCTAAAGCGTTTGTATGATAAAGGGACAAGTTTAAGTTGCACAGTTTGAAAAAAACAACTAAACTGTCTTGGTTAAGTCTTCACATAACCTCATCTGTGGTGTATAAAGCTCTTAATTAGACATTATCACCATGTTGTTTGCATGTATTATAGATGATGGTTATATTTAGTAACTTGTGGAAGAAATTGTACTTTTCAGAGTTGATTTGCTGAAATCTTCTTCCCACAAGCAATGCACTGTAACTATCAGGATCTAGCACTTTACCTGATGTTATTATTATTTTTCTCAAAGTATTACATTTACGTTACATATTCATTTGATCTTTTTAGCATGCATACTTTCAGTGTCAATTTTTTTCATGGTACTTTTAGTGTTTTGTAACTTATGGCCATTGTTTGTTTGTGTGGTTGTTGTCTTGTTGTGCACATCTTTCCAATGTGGTTTTTAACTGCAAATTTCAAATAAATAAACTGAACTGGTAGTTTTCTAACGGCAGTGTCTACAGAGCCACGAAACTGCTAGGCTATTTTGTGCCGCGGCTCCTGAAACTGATGGGCTATTTGACCGCGCCGGGTTAGGGTCAGGGTTAGGGTTAAGGTTAAGGTTAAGGTTAAGGTTAAGGTTAGGGTTATGGTTAGGGTTAGGGTTAGGGTTAGGGTTAGGGTTAGGGTTAGGGTTAAGGTTAAGGTTAAGGTTAGCCATGAGGCTATATGGCCGTGCCGCGGCTCCTGAAACTGATGGGCTATTTGACTCTGTAGCCACGGCCTTTTCTAACACCATACTTTCACTTCCCAGGTCACCCTTGTAAAAAAGGTTTCGATCTCAATAGTTTTCTTATAAAAAATAAATAATAACACAAAAAATAACTGCGTAATTGCGTAATATGTTATGTAAAGTAAGGGCACTATTACGCTGTGTTTTCTCTCCCCACTGCGATCAAATGATTCTTAGCACCTTCAGATGTTTGTTTCTGCATGTTTTGTGCTTTAGTCTTTAAATAAACTAGAATCTGTGAATTATTTCATGTTTTGTCAGTCCAGCAGCATTTACTCTAAACTAAAATATTATTATAAAGATATTTCAAGTATTAGTTTTCACATTTCCCTCTTGCTTGAGTAAATCGTTGGTTCACTACTTATTACTTCTACTTGTGTATTATTGTTTTAAAGTTAAGTTTAAAGTTAAGTTAAACATTACCGTATTTTCCGGACTATAAGTCGCACCAGAGTATAAGTTCCACCAGCCAAAAAATGCATAATAGAGAAGAAAAAAACATGTATAAGTTGCACTGGAGTATGAAATGCGGTTGCAAGTGTGAAAATAACAAACACTATCACATATAAGTCGCTCCGGAGTATAAGTATATGATAAGTATATAAGTGTAAATATAAGTATAAGTCGCACCCCGGCCAAAACTATGAAAAAAGGTGCGACTTATAGTCCGGAAAATACGGTACCCCCCGAGTCAACTTTGTGGCTACTCTTTTTACCTCTGATTAATGAATTCACTGCTCCACAGGCTCTACTTTGTGTGACCGACCGTGTTTTAGAGTACTTACGCTATGCAGTACTTCTAAACATGTGCCTATTTCTTGTAAACCCAGCGGTCAAAACAAGTCTGAACCTTTTCCAGGAGCCTGTGTTTCCCAAAAGTGTTGGTCAAACACCGTATGTAACACCAAACTGACGGTGCTCAGTGGATCTGACATGGCCGTGCTAAAGCTGACCCGTGTCCAGCCCGTTCCCACAGACGGTACACGGGATCGTCACCGCTTCAGAGTCTGGGGAGTGTCATTTCATGGAGTTTCATCAGACGTACAATGTTTTGGTGGTGAACTCTGGGTAATCTTCATCATTTCGACCCAGACTTGACTCTTCGGCGTTCATGTATAATCGTCTGCTTTCACATCGGGCACATGCGTGTGTTTATCAGCTCTGCCATCGGCCGGCGTCTCGGTGAGATATGTCGAGAATGTATTTGGGCATTTTCAAAGTTTTCTTTTAGGTCAAAGGTGAAGTTAAGGTTGCTAAGTGATTGATGTCAACAAACACTAGAGATGTGTACCTGATTGAGAGTGCTGTGTGCCCAGTGAAGTGGGGTTACCAGGGCGATTTAAAGAGGCACTTAACCTGATCGTGTCCAAGCGGATCGTGTCCCAAAAAAAAAACATTATTAAAAAAAACTAAAAGACAAGACAATTTAAAAGAAGAATTTAGGAAAGTAAAGCATCCAAAGAAAAATAAAAGTTGAGGCAAACGAAGTCCAAAATAAAAGTCCCACTTGGTCCAGTTTCTTTCAAATACCGTATTTTCCGGACTATAAGTCACACCTTTTTTCATAGTTTTTGCCGGGTTGCGACTTATACTTATATATATGCTTATATACTTATACTTATACTCCAGAGCAACTTATATGTGATATTATGTGTTACTTTCACACTTGCAACTGCATTTCATACTCCAGTGCGACTTCTATATGTTTTTTTTCTTCTCTATTATGGATTTTTTGGCTGGTGCGATTTATACTCCGGTGCGACTTATAGTCCGGAAAATACGGTATCCATTTATTGTGTCCATGGCAGGGGTTTTGAGGCCCAATTATACTGGTTGTTCTGAAATTGAGTGGTTTGGTGGTGTCAAAAACAGTCTGCTGTGCCTCAAAGTTAAAAAAAACTCAAAACATATGTAATGAAATAAATGCAAGACCGTTAAGTTTAGTGCCGTACTGTGGAACATTCCAGGCAAAGCAATACCACCTGGAGTCAAGCACGTTAGCAGCGTTTTATTAACGGATATAACAATATAGTTTTCGTCTAAATGAATGTGTACCGTCATCACACTCACCGACTTTAATCTTTGCTTCCTTGTTAGCGGTTGTAAATCACATGTTTTTTTCGGGTTATGGTTAAATATACACTTCCTGCTTTGCCCCAAATGCTGTGAGTTTAAAAAATCAAACCTTTCGACTATCCTGTTTGCAAAAAACAACAATAAATAAAGAGCAGAATCAAGCGCTTTCGAGGGTAATTTGAATATATAATAGGTCATACATGTTGTTTAATCAACCATGTACAGCTCAAATCCTATCATAGTATACATATAAATAACAAATAATCCCCCTCTAGTACAAAGAAAAAGCATTGTTCCGTCTCTCATTTACTGAACGATAAGTCAAGATAGTAATCATTCACATTTGATCATAATCCTTGTAGATCTTTGAGTTAATTCACCGTGTTTAAGCCATTACTGCATTACTATAACCATAATTGCCAAAATGCAGACATGTTACATCTTTGTAGTGTCCCGCCACCGCCGCGAAACGTCAGCTCAAATTAAGGTGGAAATCTCCCTTTACCCGTCCGTCCCTGATCTTCTCCAGTGTCACCCGTTGCTTTCCATTTGACCCATCTCGGCTTTTACATGAAAGGTTGGACCGCGTAATGACATGAGCCGCGGCGCTGCTAACGCGGCGTCATCCATCAAGTCCACTTACCCAAACGCATGGCGCGCATCATAACGCAGCGGTAATGGGACGGGGAGGCCGCGGGAAAGGGGTGTGTGATCCGTCAGGAGGGGCGCGACGTGACACTTCTGACGTTCAGAAGAAGAAAGATGGAGCCAGAGCAAGTGGCCTGGCCTTTTGAAGTGGCACCCGCCGCAGTCTTGAGATATTAACGTCATTACCGCGCGTACGCTTTTTAGTTTAGCCACAGACAGAGAACGTTTACGTGACCAGGAAAAAGAAAGAAAAAACATGATCGGACAGTTACTTCACAGTAACTGAATATTAAAGTAACTCTAGCGATCTTTAACATTGTGTTCTATTTTTATTTTTAATTTTTAATTTTAATTTTAATTTTAATTTTAATTTTAATTTTAATTTTAATTTTAATTTTAATTTTAATTTTAATTTTTTATTTTTTATTTTTTATTTTTTTTATTAAAACCTAGAACAAAAAAACAGAGCAACAACAGAACAACTGAGAAGAAAAAAAACAATACACACAAAGAACAAGCTGGACCAAGAAGAACATAAAGTAAGTAAAGGTGTAAAAGTAGAAAATAAGGGAGTGGCATCGTGAAAAAAGAAGAATAATTAATTTATAATCTGATAAATCCAGATACTGGTCGGATACTGGATATTACATAATTAATTAGTATTGATTTACAGGTCATATTGATGTAATACTCCCCACATTATATCCCTATTTTACAGATCTTAAGTAGTTTAGAAGAACAATCTAACTCATTTATACATTAAAACAATATGTGGAATTCTGATTTACGTGTGGGCGGAGCTTCCTCAAGTTGCCTTTTTTATCGATCTTAAACTTAATGTGTAAAGTTGCGCATGCTTTATGAACGAGACCCCAGCTCCGTTACGTATATCGCATGTGTGCTTCTCCGCGGCTCATTGGAGGTGAACTCATACTCTGCATACCGTATTTTCTGGACTATAAGTCGCACCTTTTTTCATAGTTTTGGCCGGGGTGCGACTTATACTTATATTATACTTATATACTCACACAGTATATAACACATATATAGTCCGGAAAATACAGTAATTAAGATCTGATACACGAATTGCAGTGCCACGGATATGGTTTAAGTCATAATTAAGGTATGTCGCCGCGCTTGACACATTTATCCCCATTTGACCCATTTTTCTGTGCCATATGTGCATGTCAAGCTCATATACTGCAAATGAGCCTTACCCCACTGTGTAGTTCTCAACTTCAGTTACATGTTGTTGCTTCTGGGTAGGGCTGCAGCTATTGATTATTTTAGTAATCCAGTAATCTATTAATTATTTCAGACTGTTACAGTAGCTTTTTTTTTTCTTTTTCTTTTGCATTTTGTCATTTTGCTGCATTAGCTCCGTGTGCTGTTCACTTTTGCCTCCGTGTCTTCGCCCCGTCATTGCGGACTATCGTAATTGCGGTCCTAGTGCTGTTTCCACTGATGTATCGGCTGTTTCAAAGCACAACAGAGGAGAGAGCGGCGAATTGTAAACTCAAGAGTGTGACTGGGAAGCAGAGTTTTGTTGTGTGAAACGGCATGAAGGAGCGCGAGTATGAAACAGAAAGTCTGCGATGACGGGGCAAAGACACAGAGGCTAAAGTGAACGGCACACGGAGCTAATGCTGCAAAATGATTTCAGAGTTACAGCTCAAAACACCGTGCTCTTTCACACAACCAAACTCTTTCCTGTCGCACTCGTCAGTTTAAAACATACCGCTCTCTCTGTTGTGCTTTGGCTCCTGCAGGTCCGAGCGGAACAAGCTCTGTGTGAAACGAAAGCGCCACAAGTCGTTCCGCGCCACAGATTCAAGTGTTTTTAATTAAATATGTAAATTAAATGACTTATCGAGGCTATAAAATAATAATCAAAGCTGTGGAACATTGTGTGGTGACCCATCTGCAGATGTTGATTTGGCCAGGAATACACCGGTGTAGGAATTTATTATCCAGAAAAAACATATTCATTTGGACAACACAAGGACATATAGTGTGCAAAATGTACCTTTTGGACCTTTTAACCGTGTTATAACCTCGTTCCTTCATCAATAACATACCTGCAGTTTCATGTAGCTTTATTCGCACATATTTTATTAACCCTGTTTACAAGGTCCTCTTCCCAGTTTAAAATTTCCGAGATTTTTGACGTCATGAATAGAGCTTCAGATGTGTCCTGGGCTGTTTTTACATCTGAAGAAAATACCAAATAACATTAACTTTACTAAGATTGTATTACCAACTAGATTCATTTCACAAGACTGTATTGAACTATATTTTGATATACGCTGAAAGTATGAAGGGTTTACTCCTTACACGCACACACAGACATATTTCCCACTGTTCCTCTAAGACACTCTCTGATAAGGACATTCCTATGCGAAACTGGAGAGGTACAGAGGAGGAGACCAGAGAGGCGTCACCCTTCATATCACGCCCTATATCAAAATGTATAAATTGTTTGAGCGCACAGGGAAAGGGTGCGATCCAAGACGCCCGTGTAAGACACCGACACATTTGTTAGGGACAGATGGTAAGCGCTCTGTTATCTGTATTAGAATTGTACTGATAGGGATTAAACATTTGATTAATTTGAACAGTTTTTGATTCATGCCTTTTCTTTCATAAACGAGCACGCCAACAACTTGGTGACCCCGACGTGATAACACATCCATAAATCATCCTCAGACTTACTAAAAGGACAATAAGATGAAATAATCCTTGATCACACATGTCCTTTAGCCCTCGTGTTACTTTGCCACACGCTTGGTTCTGGATTTGACAAGGTTTTAGGATATTTTACAGACATCATATCATGAGAAAGTAGATGCATAGAGCTCAGTTTAGTTGCACTCGTACGATAAAAACAAAAGGACTTCTTGCAGAGTGCGTGCGTAGAGAGTTAACATGTGAGCGCTGTTTCCCGTAAGACCAGCAGCAGCAGCAGCAGCAGTGGGAGGTTCTGTCCTTTTTAGACCCAAGGCCCTTCTCCTCACGAGCCTTAAGGTGGTATTTTATTATTTCAGTTCTCTCTGTCCGTTCACAGTCTATAATTACTCCCTTACATGTCGTTTTCTTTTTTCAAATTACATATCGGACCCTTTCTGCAGGATAAGATTTCTCTGCCATGTATTTTAACCCGGACTATTTTCAGACATCCCCCTCTGTTATTATTTTTCATTTTGGGTTGAGTTCCTTTAATCTTGGGGCTGTGATGTCCTGTTTTTGGTATTTTGTCTGGAACTGTTCAAAATGTGAAGTGTGTGTACGAGCTGGAGCGAGGTGGTTTCGGGATGTCGCAGGAGGTTAAGTGAGGATGGTGGTGTTTGAGGAGACTTCAGATGAATGATGTCAATGCAGGTTTGCGCATTAAATGTACGTGTGCGTTACATTAAAGTGTGTTGTCGTGGTATTTGAAAGGCAGAATTTACACTATTGGTGGGTTTTTAACCTTTAAACATCAGATCCAATGACTATTTGAGTGTAGAGCTGCACAATTAATAAGATTAAGTCAATTTAGTCAATGATCTGCTTCAGCCAATCCTCTGAAAGCCTGTCTGCATCTAGTTTGGAGCAGAATTCAGACTTTTTTGATACTGTATTCTCCGGATCATAAATCGCACAAGCCAAAAAATGCATAATGGAGAAGAAAAAAACATATATAAGTCGCACTGGAGTATAAGTCGCATTTTTGGGGACATTTATGTGATAAAATCCAAGACCAAGAACAGACATTTCATCTTGAAATGCAGTTTAAAATAATAACAGATGAGAGAACATGGTGAATAGGTGTACGTATGCTAACGCTAACACCTTCAGCTACATGAGGCACAGACAGAACTGTGGTAAGTGTCTGGTATGTTAACGTAACATATTAAAAGTTATTCAGATAACTATAGCATAAAGAACATGCTAACAAGTTTACCAAAGCATCAGTTTTACCCGAAATCACTAAATCCATTGAATTCTTCTTCCTCTAAACAACTCTGCAGATTCTTCTGCGTTGCTTAGAGCCTAGAGCGCCCTCTTGCTGTTGTCAGTGTGAAAATAACAAATAATATCACATATAAGTCACTCCAGAGTATAAGTCGCACCCCGGCCAAAACTATGAAAAAAGGTGTGACTTATAGTCCGGAAAATACGGTAGTAGCTGTTAATGTCTATCCTGTTTATGTTCAGGATTCAGAATTAATATTGAAATAAATGTATATTTATGTACGGCCTATTTCAGTGTCTGCTAGTACTTCTAAACACATTTCTCCTCAACATTCGACATATTTTGGTCTTTTTAACACATCGGATAATAAAATTGTGGTTAATAAAATGAATAAATCGAACATTGGCCCTAAAGTCTGGTGGTCGATACAGAGAATCAACAGCTTTGACAGCTCCACCAGGCCGGTCAGAACGTTAGAACATTAAACTGTGGGTCTATATCCTGGTGTGATGTGATGGTATTGGGGTTATAGAGGTAGAAATACTCCACATTTCAGTAAGAAAGAAACAGCTGGGCCAATTCAGCAGGACAGTGCGGACACCCCTGCCTTTTTGGTAAATATACAGTAAATATATGTATTTTGAAGCCAATTTCACCTCAAACGGCAACAGCCTGTGAGTTTATGCATTGGTGATGCAGTAGCAATGCAACAACTCAATTAAAATCTTCTTAAAACTTGTAATTATTTTGTTATACTTACAAAGTCTTGAGTCTCCTGTTCCATTGCCACCCAAGTTATTTTTCCAATGTAGTGTTTTATTTATGTATTCATCCACATACGAAACACAGTAAGGACCAGATTTACAGCCTTGCATGTCACATAAGCGAGTAAAATTACATTATTTTCAACGGTTCTGCTTCTATAATTCACCTCAAAACCGCGTGGAAGTTGAAAACAAACAAACTGTCTCTCGTCGCAAAGATTTCGATCCCAAACATCACATTAGTGCTCTGGCTTCTGTCTGAAGGAGAAGCTTTTTCAGAGCTCTGCATTACAATGTGCCAATCCAAACACAAGGAGCCCACAGTAGTAGAGCGGGTCCTCCTCAGACCAGTTCTAAACCTGGACCTGGTCTTTGCGGACAGCGGGAAGAAGGAACGCCGCGGCCCTGGGGTTTCGGTAGAGCGTCCAAAGATATGAAGCACCACAGACTCTTGACGGACGAGGAGAGGGTTAGAAAGGGCCGTGATGCAAGCGTTTAAGTGGCGTTTAATGCGGGCGTTTTTGTTTGGAGGTCCGTGCGCCAGATGGACGAGCGGTTTTAGCTCGCGATGGAGAAAACGCGGACAAAACGCCGTCTCGAGAGTTCGATTTACAGTATTTTCCGGTCTATAAGTCGCAGCTTTTTTCATTAGTTTTGGCCGAGTTGCGACTTATACTCCAGAGCGACTTATAAAATGTGATATTATTCGTTATTTTCACACTGGCAACCGCAAGAGGGCGCTCTAGGCTCTATTATGCATTTTTTGGCTGGTACGATTTATAATACGGAGCAATTTATAATCCAGAAAATACGGTAATATTAATACCATAATAAAACCATTCAAATATTGATGGCTTTAGCGTTTAAGCATCAAATAATATGCATTTAACTCCTTTACAGTAGTTCATTTTCAAATTTTGGACGTCAAAATGAGTTTACAGCAATGACCAGTGAAACGACAGATCCACATGTTTTTAATATGTATATTACATACATAAAACGTATTATAGTACTTACGGTAATAGCGGATTGTGTGAGGGATTGGAGCTCGTCCTCTGCTGTGTCCGGAGCATTCTCAGCATGGTCAGAAAACAACTTTCACATGACGATGATATTTAGTGCAGCAGTTCAGCAAACGCAATTACACAGAGAAGGTTAAATGTGGACACTTCCAAGTACTAACAATGTGCTCCTATTTATGTTTGAAGTTGAATTTGTCCCTCATTTGGACGGTTACACTTCCTTTTTTTTTACTTTATTATTATTATTTTTTACATTTATTCTCTATTTTCTTTAAATAATAAACAGAACACATCACAAAACATGATGCAACACAATTCATCAATTAAACCTCAAATGAAACAAATCGCAGCACATTTGAATGAAAGAAGTTCCACTTCTGTCAAATTTGTCCACTTCCAAATTTAGTGTAATTTTTTTTCTATTTGTCTGTTTTGTCAGTGCAGTACTCGGCCTTGTGTCATCTCGAAACAGTTACATTTCCAAAATATATATGTGTAATAATTCATAACTAGACCCAGCCCCACCATTTGAGAAACATTACAATTGTTTTGAATCAGTTAAAGTACCGTATTTTCCGGACTATAAGTCGCACCAGCCAAAAAATGCATAATAGAGAAGAAAAAAAACACATATAAGTCGCACTGGAGTATAAGTATACAAGCATAAATATAAGTATAAGTTGCACCCCGGCCAAAACTATGAAAAAAGGTGCAACTTATTGTCCGGAAAACTCGGTATATGCTGCAGTTACGTGCTCGCTCAAAGTCTGATTATTATTATCACGTTTATGGAGTAAAAGGTTATTAAAATGGTGCGTCAACATCAAATACATCAGACTTTTGCATCACGATCCTGAAGAAAGATGTTTGGTGTGAAGTAGCCACTTTTATTAGAGCGTGAACAAAGAATGTAATCATCATTTCAACTTTAAATTCAGACTTAAATAAAGCAGTTAATACGCCTGGATTAAATTGAAATAAACCAGTTGTTCTTCATGAGTTATTAAGTCTTTGTTCATGCTTTATTCAAGCTAAAGTGCATAAAAACAGCATGATACAGCAATACTTTAAAATATCACATGATTGTACCTGTAATCATAGATACTAACTTATATTACATATTCTGGAGCGCACAGATCGTCACTAGAGGGCGCTAAACCACAGCTAAAAAAAGAACTCTCCAAACAGAGTCTTCTTTTAAAGCCTGAGTGAGTTTGTGGATTTAACACACAGGCTCACAGTGAAGCAGAGGCTGATGTGAGGCGGAGTTAAACTGCTCTCACATGGCGATCAGGAGAGGGTTAATGAGCAAGGCGCCTTCCACAAACTCTGTTATAAATGCTCAAAACAGAACACGGAGTTAAAGCTGGAAATAGAACATGCTTTATTTTCTTTTATTGGATTGTATGATTGACCTTAAAAGGCTGAAATGACCTCACAACAGTGAAAGGACGACAGGATTATTACGTTAGTTGTTTGTCGGGATTATTCTGGTCACAATATCAGAATCAGAAAAGGTTTATTGTCGTTGTCAATAAACATAATTCACAAACATAAGAACTGGTTTTGGTGATTTGGTGCGACATAAAACAATGAAAAACAACCTATATAAAGTCATAAAGGGCATGCATGACAGAAAAACAATTACATCTACTATAGGATAAAAACAAAGAACCAAAAAAATGATAATTGTGACAATTTTAGAAGCAAAATTAAGTATACAATATAGTACACAACATAGAGCTAAATTTAAATAACATTTTTATAGCTCTGTTTATGTCATATGTAACTTTATTTTGTCTTTCAGAACGTTAAAAGGTCAGACCATGAGAAAGAAAGTTAAAGATTTCACTTTTTCAATAATGGTGAATACCATATTTTCTGGACTATAAGTCGCACCGGAGTATAAGTCGCACCAGCCAAAAAATGCATAATAGAGAAGAAAAAAACATATATATAAGTCGCACTGGAATATGAAATGCAGTTGCAAGTGTGAAAATAAAAAGCAATATCACATATAAGTCGCTCTGGAGTATAAGTATATAAGTATAAATATAAGTATAAGTCGCACCCCGGCCAAAACTATGAAAAAAGTTGCGACTTATTGTCTGGAAAATACGTAAATTGTGAAGTTTTTCTCACAATAATCGTAACACTTAACATTTGATGTCGTGACAAACAGTGACACGATGATCTACTTTGAATAATGTTTGTTTTTCAATGTCTTTTTGAGAAATAAACCAGCTGTAATTGAATAAATGTAAGACAGACGTTTGAATGCAACACTTTCCTTTCAGATTGTGGTTGTTTTAATAACTGTGTCATTTACTTGTTGTGTGGCCAGAACCAAACATCTTTTCTACCAGAAGTTGTCTTAGATATTTAATATTTGTTCACTTTTCCTTTCCCAGCCCTATAAATAAACATAATCTGTCTGTTGTTTACCAGCTTATGTTTTTGCTGTTGCTTTTCTTTCTCCACCAAAAACGATTTGTCGGAATGTTTCCGTGAAAACGTGAACTTTCTGACAGCGAAAAATAATCCCTTTTATCTTCTTTTTATATTACGCTATTGGTGTCAACAAGTTTTTAAAGTTCGGGCCTCACGATGGAATTCATTCAACTGACAAAAAAAAAAAGAATAAATACCGTATTATTCAGACTATAAGTTGCACCTTTTTTCATAGTTTTGGCCGGGGTGCGACTTATACTTATATTTATACTTATACTCCGGAGCGACTTATATGTGATATTATTTGTTACTTTCACACTTGCAACTGCATTTCATACTCCAGTGTGACTTATATATGTTTTTTTCTTCTCTATCATGCATTTTTTGGCTGGTGCGACTTATACTCCGGAAAATACGATAAATACATGTTTTTTTAAAAAGGAAAATATAGAATACAAATGTTATAAGGTTTGTTTGCTTCCAATACTAAATTGTTCATATGAAGACTTTAAAATATTACTTAAATGTTTAGGGATGCAACTAAAGCATTAATTGATTGATTGATTGATTGATTGATTGATTTATATATTTATTTATCTATTTATCTGTCCATCTGAATGTTGAAGCTAAACATGCCAAATGGATGATGGATTAAAACTATTTTTCATTCAAAATCACAACATATATATTATACTTTCATCACGTTGATTGTCTTTATGAAAAAAACATGTTTTCATAGCAAATGGCACGTGTTTATCTGATATTAAAATGATTAATATAATGATAATCGATTATTTTCATTGTCGACCTTCCCACGATTATTCTCATTAACTGTCGCAGCTCTGGCTCAATGTTAAAATCCCATCACATAAACGCTCCTGAAATATCGACGCGTTTGAGCCACAAACAATGGGCGACTTTCAAACCTGAACAAACTTCCAGTGTGTGATAATTGGCTCCGGCTGTAACCGACACAAAAACACACACGTTTAAAGGGGATTCGCTTCAGTTTGCCCGTCCGCAGTTGTTTTCCACAGATTTCTCGCCGCCGTGGCCACAAATAAATTGAAACAAATCCATAATCCAGACGGGATCAGCTCCTCTCTTCCACGCCGGGACGAGGGCAGAATTGATTTGCGGTTGAATAATTGAGAGGCTTAGCAAAGTTGTGGAGGAAACGGCACCGAGACGCACTTCCTCAAATTGGACATCAAATTGTGAGGGCAACGAGACGGCGGTGTTCAGTAAACGAGGACGTGGGGCTGGACGGGGCTTTTCATCAGGTTTGTGTTTTAGTTGGTGTCAATCACAGCTTCGTCTTTGGATTGTTACTCTGAGCCGTTTCTAAGACATTATTCTTTAAAAACAGAATACTGTCCACTCTCCACACACACTAACTCATATGCCACGCTGTCAACATGCCAATATTTTGTTTACCTGTCATAGATTCAATTGTGCTCTGTTTGAAATGCAACACACTGGATAGTCACGTCTATAATCCCATCATATAGAACATATATACATATACATATATTAGCCTCATAGTATTGATCAGGTTCTTACAGTGTTTATGTGTTTTTGTTGAAAAGATTCAGCAGCATCAGAGCAGTAAAACCTCATCTCAGACTGTAATAATGAGACAAACCACCAGCCCCACTGACCACCAGCCCCACTGACCACCAGCCCTTCTGACCACCAGCCCCTCTGACCACCAGCCCTTCTGACCACCAGCCCCACTGACCACCAGCCCCACTGACCACCAGCCCCACTGACCACCAGCCCCTCTGACCACCAGCCCCTCTGACCACCAGCCCTTCTGACCACCAGCCCCTCTGACCACCAGCCCTTCTGACCACCAGCCCCACTGACCACCAGCCCCTCTCACCACCAGCCCCACTGACCACCAGCCCCACTGACCACCAGCCCCACTGACCACCAGCCCCACTGACCACCAGCCCCTCTCACCACCAGCCCCTCTCACCACCAGCCCCACTGACCACCAGCCCCACTGACCACCAGCCCCACTGACCACCAGCCCCACTGACCACCGGCCCCTCTGACCACCAGCCCTTCTGACCACCAGCCCCTCTGACCACCAGCCCTTCTGACCACCAGCCCCACTGACCACCAGCCCCACTGACCACCAGCCCCACTGACCACCAGCCCCTCTGACCACCAGCCCCTCTGACCACCAGCCCTTCTGACCACCAGCCCCTCTGACCACCAGCCCTTCTGACCACCAGCCCCACTGACCACCAGCCCCTCTCACCACCAGCCCCTCTCACCACCAGCCCCACTGACCACCAGCCCCTCTGACCACCAGCCCCTCTCACCACCAGCCCCTCTCACCACCAGCCCCACTGACCACCAGCCCCACTGACCACCAGCCCCACTGACCACCAGCCCCTCTCACCACCAGCCCCTCTCACCACCAGCCCCTCTCACCACCAGCCCCACTGACCACCAGCCCCACTGACCACCAGCCCCACTGACCACCAGCCCCTCTCACCACCAGCCCCTCTCACCACCAGCCCCACTGACCACCAGCCCCACTGACCACCAGCCCCACTGACCACCGGCCCCTCTGACCACCAGCCCCTCTGACCACCAGCCCTTCTGACCACCAGCCCCACTGACCACCAGCCCCTCTGACCACCAGCCCCTCTGACCACCAGCCCCTCTGACCACCAGCCCCACTGACCACCAGCCCCACTGACCACCGGCCCCTCTGACCACCAGCCCTTCTGACCACCAGCCCCTCTGACCACCAGCCCTTCTGACCACCAGCCCCACTGACCACCAGCCCCACTGACCACCAGCCCCTCTGACCACCAGCCCTTCTGACCACCAGCCCCTCTGACCACCAGCCCTTCTGACCACCAGCCCCACTGACCACCAGCCCCTCACACCACAGTCATACAAGCTTAACATGTTTAAAGACATGACAGTTTACACTAGAGCCACTGCTCCACTCTGAGATCTAACAAGACATAGAAGTCAAGTAAGTGAAAGTATACATGAGTTTAAAGAATCTAAAGTATACATGAGTTTAAAGAATATAAAGTACACATGAGTTTATATAAAGTTCACATGAGTTTATATGAAGTACACATGAGTTTATATAAAGTACACATGAGTTTATATAAAGTACACATGAGTTTAAAGAATATAAAGTACATATGAGTTTAAAGAATATAAAGTACACATGAGTTTAAATAATATAAAGTACACATGAGTTTATATGAAGTACACATGAGTTTATATAAAGTACACATGAGTTTAAAGAATATAAATTACACATGAGTTTAAAGAATATAAAGTACACATGAGTTTATATGAAGTACACATGAGTTTATATAAAGTACACATGAGTTTAAAGAATATAAAGTACATATGAGTTTAAAGAATATAAAGTACACATGAGTTTATATAAAGTACACATGAGTTTATATAAAGTACACATGAGTTTATATAAAGTACACATGAGTTTATATAAAGTACACATGAGTTTATATAAAGTACACATGAGTTTAAATAAAGTACACATGAGTTTATATAAAGTACACATGAGTTTACATAAAGTACACATGAGTTTAAAGAATATAAAGTACACATGAGTTTATATAAAGTACACATGAGTTTAAAGAATATAAAGTACACATGAGTTTAAAGATTATAAAGTACACATGAGTTTATATAAAGTACACATGAGTTTAAAGAATATAAAGTACACATGAGTTTATATAAAGTACACATGAGTTTAAAGAATATATAGTACACATGAGGTTAAAGAATATAAAGTACACATGAGTTTAAAGAATATAAAGTACACATGAGTTTATATAAAGTACACATGAGTTTAAAGAATATATAGTACACATGAGTTTAAAGAATATAAAGTACACATGAGTTTATATAAAGTACACATGAGTTTATATAAAGTACACATGAGTTTATATAAAGTAAACATGAGTTTATATAAAGTACACATGAGTTTATATAAAGTAAACATGAGTTTATATAAAGTACACATGAGTTTATATAAAGTACACATGAGTTTATATAAAGTACACATGAGTTTATATAAAGTACACATTAGTTTATATAAAGTAAACATGAGTTTATATAAAGTACACATGAGTTTATATAAAGTACACATGAGTTTATATAAAGTACACATGAGTTTATATAAAGTACACATGAGTTTATATAAAGTACACATGAGTTTATATAAAGTACACATGAGTTTATATAAAGTACACATTAGTTTATATAAAGTAAACATGAGTTTATATAAAGTACACATGAGTTTATATAAAGTACACATGAGTTTATATAAAGTACACATGAGTTTATATAAAGTACACATGAGTTTATATAAAGTACACATGAGTTTATATAAAGTACACATGAGTTTATATAAAGTACACATGAGTTTATATAAAGTACACATGAGTTTATATAAAGTACACATGAGTTTAAAGAATGGACAAAGCAGTTGAAGTGTGATCCTCTTGCTTCATCGGGAGGTCTCACTCTGATTTGTTTCCCAGCCTCTGCTCCTGGACAGACTTATTAAAAAACAGATTATTTTTCCAACAGGACTTGTAAAAATACAGTGAACCGTTTGTGCACCTGGCGACGCAGTCGTCATGGCGATGCTCTGTTGGATGAATAAGTTCAGTGTGCAAAGAAACAACATACTTTAATGTTGTTTCCTCCTCAGATGGGGCGTGTTCTAGCTCTGATCCAGCACGTGCTCCTCTGTGTTTATAAAGTCCATTCTCCATCACCAGATTCTGATCATTGAAACTCAAATCCCCTTCGCTTTCCCGACCACAGCATTTCAGACATTTAAAGATGAACTATGTCACTTTTATCTGCCTTTTTGTCGCTATGGAAACGTTATTACTTTGCCTGGAATATTTCACAGTACGACATAAACATAATCTTGTATTTGGTCAAGTTGAGCTGTTTTTTATTGTTCAAAAATAAATAAAATGCATTCTTACAGTGAGCCTCTCCACGGATCTGACCCGTAACTTGGTCTGATGCTGTCACCATCTTGTCTCCATGGAGACAGATAAGTTAAATGCACCTCACATTTGCATTAAGATAGAAAAGTGACCTAATGTGCCTTTTCAATAATGATACAAATACATATAAATGAACTAAACGGGAACTAAAGAACAAAATTGATAAGAACTTTGAAATCACAACTTGAGAACCACATTTCTTTACAGAAAGTAGTAGTAGTAGTAGTAGTAGTAGTAGTAGTAGTAGTAGTAGTAGTAGGTAGTAGTAGTAGTACTAGTAGTAGGTAGTAGTAGGTAGTAGTAGTAGTAGGTAGTAGTAGTAGAAGTAGTAGTAGTAGTAGTAGTAGTAGTAGTAGTAGTAGTAGTAGTAGTAGTAGTTGTAGTAGTAGTAGTGTAGTAGTGTAGTAGTAGTAGTAGTAGTAGTAGTAGTAGTAGGTAGTAGTAGTAGTACTAGTAGTAGGTAGTAGTAGGTAGTAGTAGTAGTAGGTAGTAGTAGTAGAAGTAGTAGTAGTAGTAGTAGTAGTAGTAGTAGTGGTAGTATTTCAGCCCAGACATTTGTGAGTTATTCGTCTGCTCTAGACAAGCTACGTTTTCCTCCCTTCATCCTCCCCTCTTCCCTTCATTCCTCCCCTCTTCCCTTCATTCCTCCCCTCCTCCCTTCATTCCTCCCCTCTTCCCTTCATTCCTCCCCTCGTCCCTTCATTCCTCCCCTCTTCCCTTCATCCCTCTTCCCTTCATCTCTTCCCTTCATCCCTCCCCTCTTCCCTTCATTCCTCCCCTCGTCCCTTCATTCCTCCCCTCGTCCCTTCATCCCTCCCCTCTTCCCTTCATTCCTCCCCTCCTCCCTTCATTCCTCCCCTCTTCCCTTCATTCCTCCCCTCTTCCCTTCATTCCTCCCCTCGTCCCTTCATTCCTCCCCTCGTCCCTTCATTCCTCCCCTCTTCCCTTCATCCCTCTTCCCTTCATCTCTTCCCTTCATCCCTCCCCTCTTCCCTTCATTCCTCCCCTCCTCCCTTCATTCCTCCCCTTTTCCCTTCATTCCTCCCCTCGTCCCTTCATTCCTCCCCTCGTCCCTTCATCCCTCCCCTCTTCCCTTCATTCCTCCCCTCCTCCCTTCATTCCTCCCCTCTTCCCTTCATTCCTCCCCTCGTCCCTTCATTCCTGCCCTCGTCCCTTCATTCCTCCCCTCTTCCCTTCATCCCTCCCCTCTTCCCTTCATTCCTCCCCTCGTCCCTTCATTCCTCCCCTCCTCACTTCATCCCTCCCCTCTTCCCTTCATCCTTCCTCTCTTCCCTTCGTCCCTCCCCTCCTCACTTCATCCCTCCCTTCATCCCTCCCCTCTTCCCTTCATCTCTTCCCTTCATCCCTCCCCTCTTCCCTTCATCCCTCCCCTCTTCCCTTCATCCCTCCCCTCCTCACTTCATCCCTCCCCTCTTCCCTTCGTCTCTTCCCTTCATCCCTCCCCTCTTCCCTTCACTCTTCCCTTCATCCCTCCCCTCTTCCCTTCATCCCTCTCCTCCTCACTTCATCCCTCCCCTCTTCCCTTCATCCCTCCCCTTTTCCCTTCATCCCTCCCCTCCTCACTTCATCCCTCCCCTCTTCCCTTCATCCCTCCCCTCCTCACTTCATCCCTCACCTTCTCCCTCCCCTCCTCACTTCTTTTCTCCCCTCTTCCCTCCCTCCCTTCATCCCTCCCCTCTTCCCTTCATCCCTCCCTCCTCACTTCATCCCTCCCCTCTTCCCTTCATCCCTCCCCTCCTCACTTCATCCCTCCTCTCTTCCCTTCATCCCTCCCCTCTTCCCTCCCCTCTTCCCTTCATCCCTCCCCTCTTCCCTTCATCCCTCCCCTCCTCACTTCATCCCTCCCCTCTTCCCTTCATCCCTCGCCTCCTCACTTCATCCCTCCCCTCTTCCCTTCATCCCTCCCCTCCTCACTTCATCCCTCCCCTCTTCCCTTCACCCCCCCCCTCCTCACTTCATCCCTCACCTTCTCCCTCCCCTCCTCACTTCTTTTCTCCCCTCTTCCCTCCCTCCCTTCATCCCTCCCCTCTTCCCTTCATCCCTCCCTCCTCACTTCATCCCTCCCCTTCATCCCTCCCCTCCTCACTTCATCCCTCCCCTCTTCCCTTCATCCCTCCCCTCTTTCCTTCATCCCTCCCCTCCTCACTTCATCCCTCCCCTCTTCCCTTCGTCTCTTCCCTTCATCCCTCCCCTCTTCCCTTCACTCTTCCCTTCATCCCTCCCCTCTTCCCTTCATCCCTCTCCTCCTCACTTCATCCCTCCCCTCTTCCCTTCATCCCTCCCCTTTTCCCTTCATCCCTCCCCTCCTCACTTCATCCCTCCCCTCTTCCCTTCATCCCTCCCCTCCTCACTTCATCCCTCACCTTCTCCCTCCCCTCCTCACTTCTTTTCTCCCCTCTTCCCTCCCTCCCTTCATCCCTCCCCTCTTCCCTTCATCCCTCCCTCCTCACTTCATCCCTCCCCTCTTCCCTTCATCCCTCCCCTCCTCACTTCATCCCTCCTCTCTTCCCTTCATCCCTCCCCTCTTCCCTCCCCTCTTCCCTTCATCCCTCCCCTCTTCCCTTCATCCCTCCCCTCCTCACTTCATCCCTCCCCTCTTCCCTTCATCCCTCGCCTCCTCACTTCATCCCTCCCCTCTTCCCTTCATCCCTCCCCTCCTCACTTCATCCCTCCCCTCTTCCCTTCACCCCCCCCCTCCTCACTTCATCCCTCACCTTCTCCCTCCCCTCCTCACTTCTTTTCTCCCCTCTTCCCTCCCTCCCTTCATCCCTCCCCTCTTCCCTTCATCCCTCCCTCCTCACTTCATCCCTCCCCTCTTCCCTTCATCCCTCCCCTCCTCACTTCATCCCTCCCCTCTTCCCTTCATCCCTCCCTCCTCACTTCATCCCTCCCCTCTTCCCTTCATCCCTCCCCTCCTCACTTCATCCCTCACCTTCTCCCTCCCCTCCTCACTTCTTTTCTCCCCTCTTCCCTCCCTCCCTTCATCCCTCCCCTCTTCCCTTCATCCCTCCCTCCTCACTTCATCCCTCCCCTTCATCCCTCCCCTCCTCACTTCATCCCTCCCCTCTTCCCTTCATCCCTCCCCTCCTCACTTCATCCCTCACCTTCTCCCTCCCCTCCTCACTTCTTTTCTCCCCTCTTCCCTCCCTCCCTTCATCCCTCCCCTCTTCCCTTCATCCCTCCCTCCTCACTTCATCCCTCCCCTTCATCCCTCCCCTCCTCACTTCATCCCTCCCCTCTTCCCTTCATCCCTCCCTCCTCACTTCATCCCTCCCCTCTTCCCTTCATCCCTCCCCTCCTCACTTCATCCCTCACCTTCTCCCTCCCCTCCTCACTTCTTTTCTCCCCTCTTCCCTCCCTCCCTTCATCCCTCCCCTCTTCCCTTCATCCCTCCCTCCTCACTTCATCCCTCCCCTCTTCCGTTCATCCCTCCCCTCCTCACTTCATCCCTCCCCTCCTCACTTCATCCCTCCCCTCTTCCGTTCATCCCTCCCCTCCTCACTTCATCCCTCCCCTCTTCCGTTCATCCCTCCCCTCCTCACTTCATCCCTCCCCTCTTCCCTTCATCCCTCCCCTCCTCACTTCATCCCTCCCCTCTTCCCTTCATCCCTCCCCTCCTCACTTCATCCCTCCCCCTCCTCACTTCACCCCCCCTCTCAGTAAAAGTGTGTTTGCTCCACACCGCTGCTGTGACGCTCTTGGTTCGAGTGTGTGACATGAATCGCAGCTGCAGAGTTGCTCCCAAAACCTCGCACGAACCCCGAGTATGAAAAACATCTGTCTCTGGCTGAAAGGCGATCCTCCGTGTAGCAGTTGGTCTATGTGCGCTCCTGCTTTAAACCTGCTCCGACCACGACTTAACGTGGGATTAGATTCACAAAAAAGTCCTTCACGGCCATAACGAAAGCCAGGAAATGAGGAATTAAGTTCACATGCGTTAACGGTGCGGTAAAGGCTGGCCGGGGCGAGCGTTCAGGGGCGCGGGCCTCGGGGGGATCCATTGTCCGAGCTGGAAATGATGTATGCCTCATTTGAACGACAGGTGCAGTCATTACAACTTCACTCTCTGAAGATATAAGGATACATTAGCTTAGAAACTGTTATTTTAGACAAAGCCGAAACGTGTGATTAAAGGCACTGTGTCTTCTTAAAACAGTAAAAAACAGTGTTCCTCACCTGCCTAATGCGTTCACAGTGTCCTAATCAGACTCCACGATGAGTTTAGAAGTACTTTGTCACAGTAAACCTGACAAATATTATATCTGAGTGGAGTTATGTTCTTTATTAGATGCAGATAAATTGCTGCGGTCTCATTTTGACACAGTATAAATGTTCTGGGTTTTACTTTGATGCATGAAAAATAAGTCAGGCGCTGCCCCTTTAAGTTGTGTATTGTTCCAATTAGTTTAGGCTTTATGCTTTGCCCGGAATGTTCCACAGTCTGGCATTAGACTTACTGCGATCGATGTGTTTAATACTGTGAAATATTCCAGGCAAAATAATGTCATCTTTATGGACGCTCCACCACAGAATGTACCTTTAAATATTACACTATACACATACTCTATTTGTGCTTCTAATGATATTTGAAGTACCAATTTATAACTTAACCTAAATTATGATCCTGAATCGTGATAAAAAAAAAGAATAGAACAAATAAAATCACAATTGAAAAAATTGAGAAAAAACACTTTTTTCTCTTTTTGTGAAAATATTTTTGTTAATATTTATCCCAGAATTGCTCATTTTTTTAAAATTTAGGATTATAATGGTTTGTAATTGATGACATCACAGAAGGAAATTAGCTTGCAACCACTCTATTGTCAATGTTTTAATTGTTTGACAAATATAAATATATGAGAGCAGCTTAATCAGGCATGACGAAAAACTTATAACATAATGAAGTTTATAAGAATTATTTAGAGTTAATCAATTAGTAATCCTTAATTAATGAGTTAATGCTAGAAGTTGGGTGTTGGCTTTTAAGTAATAAACTATTCATTTTGACAGTATTAAGAGGGTTAATTCAAAACTATATCCGCCTAAATACATGGAACTTACTGCATTGTCAAACAACGTTCAAGCCTTGACATTTTACGTCTTCCTTTCACTTTTACTGTCTATGTTTCGGAAGCCGCTGTCGGGCGGATTAAAACATTCGTCAGGAGAAGTGGAAGTTATGCAACGTTGTAAAAGAGAAAAAAAATGTGTAGAGTTTGTCCATCTGTTTCTGCTTCTGCCACAAGCCGACGAGACGAGGCACAAATCACACACAGCTTCTCCGCCAAGCGCTGCTACCGGTCTTCTACTTCTACTACTACTTCTTTTTATTATTTCTTCTTCTATTTCTACTACTACCTCTTCTTCTTCTTCTACTTCTATTTCTACCTCTACTTCTTCTACTTCTACTTCTTCTTCTTCTTCTTCTTATTTCTTCTTCTATTTTTACCTCTACGTCTACTACTTCTTCTACTTCTTTTTATTATTTCTTCTTCTACTTCTTCTTCTTCTATTTCTTCTTCTACTACTTCTACTTCTAGTACTTCTACTTCAACTACTACTTCTTCTACGACTTCTACTGCTACTACTTCTACTTCTTCTTCTACTACTTTTTTTTCTACTACTTCTTCTTCTTCTTCTTCTTCTACTACTGATGCTACTTCTACTTCTTCTACTACTTCTTCTGCCGCGGGGAGGTGACAGGTCGGCCATGTTGTGGAGGCGGAGCCAGAGACACCGGAGACGCCGGAGGACCGGGCGGAGCGTGCGGCGTGTTCCTGGTGAAAACATTGCTCTTATTTTACTGTCGCCGGATACGGTTTCAGCCCAGAAAATGTCAAGTCATGAACACCCGGGTCACATGCAGCCAGGGGGAGGAGCCAGAGGGAGGAGCCAGGGGGAGGAGTGCAGGGGTCTGTTAGATAGTCGGCGATGGGTGCACTTTAACCTTTCTGGGACGGGCGTTGCCACCTGCTTGTTTCCACAGCGACAGTCGAAGTCCAAGTGAATTTCCCTTTCGTTTAACATTTCGTTTTAATATTTTTAATCCAAAGTTTAAAGGCAAAACGCAGTCATGTGGTAGATAAAATGTGCTCCATGATGTGGTTGTTTTCAGTCCAAAAAGACACATGTAAAACTTCTGCCAAATGTTTGAATAACTTAGAGGTTAATAAACGTTCAGAAACATGTTTGAAAGAAAATGATATATGTCTTACGTTGGTTACCAGAACAAGTTTTCATACCTTTTAACTTAAGTAGATGTGTTTATCGGAAAGTCTATGTGAAAAATGTATGGGATATTTAACTGTGAGAACCAGGTGGTGGACGGTCACTTACATTCACTCATTTAGAGGGGTTTTTATTGCTAAAATACCTTGAAAAACACGCTAGAAAAAGCTTCAAATGTAGTTATCCGGACAATGTTTTCAAAGTCAAGACGGTTTGATTCTGAGATTAGAAATGACTTTTGGATGGAAGTCGAAACATTGTCCAGATGAATTCCTCTGAAGCCTTTTCTACTACATCAGGCATGTCCAAACTAGGGCCCGGGGGCCAAATGCGGCCCTCAGACCAATTTTTGTCGGCTCTCCAGCTTCCTGCTATGTCGGCCCAAACAACAAAAACTAGTACTTTTTACTGTGAAATTGGGAAAATTCTGGCATATTGATGTCATACCAACCTAATATTAATGCTCTAGTTCTAATTAAAGGTGCGGAGGCTCATCGCAATTACGTCAAATGCAAAATTTCAAATGATTCACTTTGTCATTCAACAAATTCGACATCGTCAAGTTGTTTGTGGCCCTCTGCCCCGTTTAAGTTTCAAAATGCGGCCCTTGATGAAAAAAGATTGGACACCCCTGTACTACATAATACGCACTGGACGAACAAGGACTGGACATTACTTGAGAAATATGAATATTCTGCTGCCCAATAGTCGAATGGTTTACGCTCTTAAACCCACGTTCACCCTTTACTATCCCGTCAAATAAAGCCTACAGGCCCAAAATAAGAAAAAAATCATAATAATTTACTGTGAGTTGGCTCTCTAATCCACAGAACTGACCTGTAACATGGCTATGTACTACCACTGTGTCATCGGGCAAGACACCTCACCCATTTAATGAACTGCAACGTGTTGGCGGAGTGTTCAGAGAGGCTGCGTGCGAAACTAGCCGCTATAAAAATGACGAGAAATAAATGATACCACATCTTCTAACGTTGTCGGAGCTATAAATGTATATTATTTCACAGTTGACTGCTGTATACGTACTACTCCTTCTACTTTTACAACTTCAACCGCTGCACTTTACAACCGCTCGCCGACGAGACCCGAATCGCAGTCACCCGAAGCGAAGTTGCTCTCGACATTTTCATAGCTTCGTAAACGATTTCTCCGTCGTTTTTGGTTTTCCCAGACCCGACCAACGCCATCGTCACACTCGTTAAAAAAAAAAAGAAAAGAATCCCCCGCTTCTTCCCCCTCCTGTTGGACATAAAGTACAGTTAGTGTTAGAGAGTCCCGGTCAGCACTTGACACCTCATTACTGCCGTCCAGCTGCAGAAACTGGCTCTGCTTTCGCCATTCATCCACACGGCACGTTCGTTACCACGGCAATTAGCCTATAGCGTTGGAAAAACAACTTCAGTCGATCTGTAGAAGCTGCTGAGTGACCAGGGCAATTGCCAAGCAGTTTTCCAATTAGGTTAAACGGAACATAAAACTCGGTGATTGCGGTAATAGTTTTGGTCGTTTCTCGTGGACTGGATTAGCGTCGGCCCAGGTGGAGAGCGCAAGAAAGAACGCATCGTGCAGGTTTTGGACATGACCTCAGGTGGAAGACGGTTGGGTTCGTCCGTTTTCTGTGCGGCGGTTGGTGCTTCACGTCATGGGAGAGTGAGGCAACTTGGCTTGTCTTAGTTTATTACACTACGCAGCGGATCAAAGTTACAACATGTTCCTGTTAAATGTTTTAAGAATCGTGCTCTCGTTAAGTTTAACCAGGTGTTGAGTTGGATGATGCACTTGTATTGGATTTTATTTTATTTAAATTCTGATTTCATTTCATAGTTGGACCTCTCGGGCAATGCCGCATGAATGGAATCTATTATAAAAACCATTGAATCGAATTGTTTTTGGTAGTGTTCTTGATAATTAGTCGGTGTAATTCCTCATTCGTCCAGGAGATGTACATGGTCACCTGGACGCCGGTTTAGAAATCAAGGGGTTTTGACTTCCATCCAGCTTCAAGTAGAGTAAATTGCAGAATTGTGTAGTGTGTTTTGTTCATTGTAGTGAACAAGGCTGCCAGGATGTATTACATTGTCGAGATAAAACAACCGCGGCACAAACTTGATCTAAACAGAAGACACTCAAATTCTGGTTCACAGTCAACGGTGCAACTTTATCAAAAAGCCACAAATCACAACTTTGAGATCAAGACTTGGTTAAAACCGTGAGCAGGAGTGAAGGAGGCGTGAAGGAGGTCATATGTGTTTTTTTTAATTTTTTTTTAATTATATTTTCATCTTTATTTATTTTCCCCCTCCATCCCTTGTTGGGAAATGGGAGTTTTTGTTTACAAGAGTTTGTATTTATAAGAGTTCTTCTATTGAGAGTGTTTTTTAAACTTCCTATAAGTTATCTGTCCTTTTCCTCTGTATCTACTGCGTTGCAACAATGAAATTTCCCCATGTGTGGACAATAAAGGATTATCTTATCTTATCTTATTTCTGTTGAATAAAAACATTGGTCTGAGGTACAACCTCCCCTCAGTCTACTATAACCTCATACGGCCTTGGCAGAAATCAAACCGGTCGAATTCTAATGAGAAACTTGCCAGTTCTGAGGGAGAAGTGGCCAGGGCTCAAATCTAAGACTGAAATGGTTAGAGTTGTAAGCAAGGGCGGGGCAAGTTTCACTCATAGCTCCTCCTCTTGGACACGACCTCAGGAGGGTGTAAATGCTGCTGCTCAAACCGTTTCCGTCAGACTGAAAAGTACTTTCGTATGAAGTCGAAACGTCTTGATTTCCAGATGACTACCTATTATTTTTTACAACTTACCTGTTAATATGTCTTTGTTATTAACCTGTAGGTTGAAAGAGGATTAGCCTTCTGCAGATCGATTGGAGGAAGTGAACCCGTCCAACCACAATAAGACGATGCTAAATGCCCCATGTGGTCCCTTTATACACATCGCTTGTGGCTTAAAGAACACATCACTACGCACGGTATATGAAGTACAAGTTTGTAGTTACAGGTCAGAAATGGTCATTTATAATAATTTTGTCTAGACAGCGTTGTGTTCATGATGAAGAGGACAGTCTAATACGTTTGTCAGGCAGCTGGGACATGGATTATGCAGAAAGAGGAAGCAACTGGATATTTTGAATAAGAAAAACACTCCACTGCGAGGACTGTGTGTCGGAGGTATTGAGGTATGAGATTTATGTATATTGAGATTTCAGGTGCGATTCACATCAGCAGGAGAAGATGGATGTCTTTTAAATGATTTAAAAGTGTCTCGAGAGTGGGCCATACGTCATAAAATAGAGTAATATAGCAGGACTGAAGTGATCACGTAGTCGACAGTCACTATTCGCTTGTGTCTTTTCTCTAATGGAATAAACGCTCAAAACTATAGACATCGCAACAATAATTAACTTAGATTTCAAGCTTGTTTTTGAATGGTGAGAGAAGATACAACGTTGCATGGGGCTGGAGGAGCTAACCACTCTGCCACTTTGAATATGTATAGGAGAAATATATATATTCAGAATTAATTTTTCAAAATGGACAAAGTTGACAGACTTTAGACCAAGACTGTTTTCAAAAAGTATATCAATTGCCAAAACATATGAGCTAAATTTGGTAATGGAAGAAGACTTGAAAGAAAAGTCAAAACCCTTGACTTGGACTTTGACTTGGACTTGACTTGGGCTTGACTGGGACTTGACTTGGACTTGACTTGAACTATACTTGGACTTGACTTGACTTGGACTTGACTTGAACTATACTTGGCCTTGACTTGACTTGGACTTGACTTGGCCTTGACTTGACTTGGACTTGACTTGGACTTTGACTTGGACTTGACTTGGGCTTGACTTGGACTTGACTTGAACTATACTTGGACTTGACTTGGACTTGACTTGGCCTTGACTTGACTTGGACTTGACTTGGACTTGACTTGGACTTGACTTGAACTATACTTGGACTTTGACTTGGACTTGACTTGGGCTTGACTTGGACTTGACTTGAACTATACTTGGACTTGACTTGGCCTTGATTTGACTTGGACTTGACTTGGACTTGACTTGGACTTGACTTGTGGGCCTTGACTTGGCCTTGACTTAGACTAGAGCCTAAAGACTTGCGACTCACTTGAGACTTGATCCCAACTCAGGTCAACGTGTTTTCAGTGCTTTACTCTCAGTATTACGACCATCATAACCTTACCATTTGGAAAGTCGACGTATGATTCAACAGGAAGTCCTTGGACGTGAGTAAGAAACACGAGACCCTCTGAGTCACCCAGCTGTCACTGGGCAGGACGAGGCTCAGTCCGCTCGTCCCGCTGTAGCTTTCTTTACCGATCGCAGCAGTCCAAGCGCTTCGCCCGGATTGAGCCACAGAACGAGGGAGGGAGAATGACCAGTCTCAAGTTCGAGCCGCGCCATCGCACCGTTTGATTACATCCTTGACGTCTGTGTCACCGTTTCCTTTTGGCCGAGAGCGTGTCAACAAAATGGAACTCTCCAGACCTCACTCGAGCACAAACACCGTCGCGATTGCTTCCGAAGACAAGCCCTGTCGGAAATTGACCTCTCCGGTTTCGGCGGCGCAAAGCGGAGACGCCTAATTGCGTTCAGTGCCGTGTGTTTACTCGGCAATGACACAGGCGGGCCCCTAAACCTGTTTATTTTTTGACTCTGCGCGGCTTTAGTGGCGGGGAATAAATCATCCGCGCGCCGCCACATCATAAAACTGCTCAGAAGAAGTGTCAAGTTGAAAGCGACCTGCGTCATGTGGAAAAGTACCCGCTCTTCACCTCTTTTTCGCTGTGGCGTCTTTGAAGAGGCAGCGATTAGCCCTTCCCGCAAACCCTTTTAGCGCTTAAGTGTTTTGGTTGCTTTTAGCGACTGTAACGTATCCCGCCCCGTGCATTGGCACCTGGCATTTACATACATCTGCGAATGATAATTGAGCGTATTTTACTTTTCGTTCAACGCTTTGAAGCGATTTACACATTGGTTATTGAGGTATTTTTGTATATTTTTGATTGAACAAGCAGTCGACACATTATTTAATACAATTGAAAATGTATTTAAAACAAATAAATGTGCATTAATTTCCATCGATACAAAATAAAATCAATCAAAAATAGACCACATGAAATAATAATATCCAATAGTTAGCATTAATACATAAACTATAATTCAACATGCTGAAATTGTGATTTAAGCTCTTTATTCACGAATAAAAAACCTTGGAAGAAATAATCCAATCAGAACAAATAGTGTTAAAAGCTTCCTCAGCAAATCTCCATTATGCAAATGTTGAGTTCACTCCTCCTCATCATAGGCAAATTAACATTTGTGTCTTTCCAATTGTACCCCAAAATCCATATGCAATTGTGAACACTGGTGTATTTAAAATGCTAATTGAGTCCATTAAAACCTCCACTTATCAGCTCATTATACCCAGTTAAAGCTTATGATGGGCCATTATGGAGAGCAGGCCCGGAGACTTCTCTTGAATACAGCTATATCAAGTCCCGTGTGCCCCATAGAGGAGCACCCAAGGGATCCACCGCAGTGTGAAGTGCTCCCAAGGGTGCTAGGATCGCCGAGAGGGAGAAGTAATAAGTGAAGGAGAGAAGCTGCCAATTACAGTCAGCGCAGCGGCGAGGATCTGAGGCTCCGGGACGGTTTGTGGTTTGTCCTTGGGGGAAAGTTACGGCAAAAGTGAGAGTGGATATATTATGTTACCGTCGTCACAGCGCCAAACCAACTGTTTTATTATGGTCATATAACGATTTTAGACTATTTGAGTGACATTCCGTTTTGAAATTGTTACATTTTTATTCACTATATACCGTATTTTTTTCCTAGTTTTGCCCAGGGTGCGATATATACTCCAGAGCGACCCATTTGCGATATTATTAGTTATTTTCACACTGACAACGACAAGAGGGCGCTTTAGGCTCTAAGCGACGCAGAAGAAGAATCAGCACTTCCTCTTCCTCTGGAGTTTGTGGAGTTGTTTAGAAGTGACACAGAGGAAGAAGAATTCAATGGATTTAGTGATTTGGGGTAAAACTGATGCTTTGGTAAACTTGTTAGCATGTTCTTTCTGCTATAGTTATCTGAATAACTGTTCATATGTTACGTTAACATACCAGACACTTACCACAGTTCTGTCTGTGCCTCATGTAGCTGAAGGTGTTAGCGTTAGCATACGTACACCTATTCACCATGTTCTCTCATCTGTTATTATTTTAAATTGCATTCAAAGATGTTCTTGGTCTTGGATTTTATTGAAAAAATGTCCCCCTAAAATGCGACTTATACTCCAGTGCGACTTATATAAAAAAATAAATCTCTATTATGCATTTTATGGCTGGTGCGACTTAAACACCGGAGCAATTTATGGTAGGGAATTACAGAAACACGTTAGATATATATTTTACACCAGCTATATTAGATCATGTTTGATAGTGAAAAACATGTGTAATGTGTTTGCGTGTGATCATTAGCGCTGGTCGATGCCAAGTAAACAGTAGCTCACGATACAATATGATGTTGTTATTGTGAGGAATAACCACCAAACCAAGCGCATGAGGCATGAATTCAAATGAAGTAGGTTCTGGACTAGTTTTAAGCAAGTCACGAGTCACTAGCACGATCATATGGTACAAAAAGCACGCAAGGTCGAATGTCACCGACCTGACTTCCAGCAATTGAGAAACATTGAACAACACAGCTATTTAAAAACCAACATGGCGGCCTTCCACGAGGTCAAAGCAAGTCGAAAATGATGTTTGTAGCCCAAAGGCAGCAGCCGCAAAGAGACGTGTAGAGCCAGACATTTTAGATTAGATCACGGTTTGAGCCGACGCAAACGCCAGATATTAGCACGGGATTAAGAAATGAGAAAGTGAATTTAAAGTTTACACTGGTTTAAGAGACAATTTAAGATCTGCTAGCCTTTCCCAGACTCTAACATGGGACCACTTTGTAATAACTTCACCTTAATGAACCTGGATAAAGCATTGACAAGTACTTTTTTATAATGAACAAACAGTTTAATACAACAACTACTACAAAGCGAATAGAGTCTGGAGTTAATGTATTATTATAAGCCTGAATCATTCTCAAGAAACAATCCATTCGTAATTCATTAAGTCTTTGTTCTTGCTGTATTAATGATATTAAAATGATGTTATAAAGTGGTACCAGCACATGTTTTAGTCCGAGCACGTTTAGAGCAGGAAAGAGGGTGTTAAAGGTGCACTGTGGAACCGTTCTGGTAGACGCTCTGGCACTGGCTTCTCGATGGAGATAATATGGTTTTGTCTTTGTGGGAGTCAGTGGTCATGTGACTCTTTAGCGTGTGTTCTGGAAGGATCTAGCCTGTTGCTGACTGTGTAAAGGAAATCCTGTCTTCCGACCGCGGCAGCAGATTCTACACAAACTAACATCACGAGACCCGGGCCTTAAACAGATGACCTCAGATGACCTCATGTCTCCACTGCTTTTCCTGATTGAGGTCAAATTTCAGTCACTGTAAACGTACAAATCAGCATGACACGGTAGGGTATAGTTAAGAATAAAGCAGATGGCATCTATTATTACTATTATGGATGATATTATTATTACTACTATTATTATTGCAAAAGGCTCGACATTACAATAAAAAAAGTGAATCAGCAGAACCTTTTTGGTCATTTTTACATTGTATTTCTTGATTCCGCTCACTTATTTTGAGATTAATGCATATCTTGCATATCTCTTTCCTCTTTAATAGACATTAAAATTCAAACATTTTGCACTCTAAATATTTGCTAAGTAATGTGATTATATTTGTCTCACGAGTACAACTGCTTCCCAATTTTGCCAATTCATTTTATCAGTCATATTACATTTGACTAAAGTATATTTAAAGGTGCGTTATTTCTGGTTGAGGGTTCTACCACTCCTCCAGGCCAAAACTCACACTTTATCTATTCAACCTTAAATTACATAAACACATTTGAATGCACAAAACGCGCCATTTTTACTCAACAACAGAAAATGACAGAGCGGACTCTTCTTTTTGTCCCCTGAAAGCAGTTTTTAATGTATTTTTTGATCAATACAAACCTGTAATTCAGAAAAGGCAGAATGGATCTGTTTAATGCTTTACTGTGAAACTTTCCTACCAAACCAACAACATCTCCATGGAGACTGGTCAAACGCACTGCCACGCTGTCACGTTACTCTCTCAGCTCTAACCTGACCTCTTTTATGCAGTAATATAATAATGACCTCAGTGTATAACTCCCCTCCTACAGTAAAGTCGTCCACAGAGTCAGATTTAAGACGCCACCAAATCTAAACTGTCGCCCGCTCGTTCCAGCGACGGAGGACAAAGCCGGGACTATTACTGAGCCGTGTCTCCAAAACGCTCCCTCGCTCACGTCTAATTAACTCTTCCTCGTTCCTGGAGTAAACAAGACCCCAATCGGGACCCGCCTGGTCTCGGCCATTTGAATAAATCGATGGCGCTAATCGCGGGACGTGCTCCCGGCGCCCCGGCCTCGCTGCCCGTCCCGTCGTCTTTGAGCTTAATTTAATTAGGTTCTGGCTCTGAAAAGCCCCAAACAGACAGGCACAAATGCTAGGTAAATTGATTTTTCGCTCGCGCTCCCTCATGTTTGCTTTCTCCGAGTTTGCCAAAGGAGAAGGCTTTTCATGACAAACAGTCGATAAAGTCCTGGTTCAGTGGCTTAGGGGAAGTGGAGCCGGTGATACGGCGCAGGTCTTATAGAAGGAGATTAATCCTGCACAAATAGGCTGTTTTTGTGGCTCTGTATTGTTAAGAAGTGACTGTAATTATGCAAATGCAGCGCCGCGGTTCAGACAAGTGTAACGTGGAGTTCAGCCCAAAATGAGAAAATTTAAATCTGTCTGATGTGCATCTTACTGTCGACAGGACCAGATCAATTATGTCTGCTGTGTTTCTGCTGCTGAATGTGTCTTTTGACCACATCGTGCGCAAAAAGGAACTGTGTGTTATGATAATTATGGTTATCATGATTATTGTAGTAAACTAAGTCATTGCGTAATTCTTTCCCAAGCTTTCCAGACAAATAATGAACTTTCCGAGGCCTAAAAAAGGTCAAATTGCTCAAGTTTTCTTGGTTTAAAAAGTCAAAATTGAAAGTTCCACTTTCTCATGCCCTTAACTCAACAGTCTAAATTCAGAATTACAATCTGCAAAGAAGAAAACATCATAACAAGGATTTAGCAATTGATCTGAAGAGATTTTTCACTCCAATTTTAGACTGTTGAATTTGAGGGCTTAAAGTGAATATTTAAAGGGTAACTATTCATCATGTAGAAAAATAAATAAAATCAAAATGAAAAAAAAACAAAATTTAAAATAGTTTCGTAAAAAAATAAAAATAAAATAATAATATATTTTTTAAGTTGATTAAAAATATTAACAATTCCAAAAATGTTAACAAATGATCTTCTGTACCTGATGGCATCTGTTGTTCATGCAGACCCACACCCGACTGACATTAGGTGTAAGATTTACTCATTTGTAACATTATTATGCACAAAAAGAAGCCTTTTTTCCCATTTATTTTGATACTATATTTTCAGATTTAACTGGATTATATACATCATCTAATCCAAGTTTAAACCGTTACTCCTAATCATCAGTATGAGACATAAAGACACAATTAAGTTTCCAGTCTCGTACTCGTCTCAGTTCAAGCCTAAAGGCGCGTTCCCTTGTTCTTCCATGTGAGGCACCTCTGTCCTTCTGTTTGTCTCATCTGGACAAATCCCTGAACATTCTGGAACCTTCCACGTGACTTCCTCTGCGCTAAGGAAACAGGAAATCCACTGGCTCGCTGCGGCGCTAATCTGTATTTCACGTTGCGTCTGTTTCCCTTAAATCAACCATCACTTTCAATTTTCTTCTAAACGACGGGTAAATGTGGATATTGTGTCTTGATGCGCCTCCGAAATAAGTGCACTGTTTTTTAAAGGTCTGGAAGTGTTTGAACCTGTCAACAAAAGCAACCTTTTCCTCCAGAGTAGAATGGGGTTGTGGCTCATTAGCCCTTCTGCACCTCGAGCTGGGGTTTTTGTTCTGTTTGGGTTTTTAAGGTGAATGTGGCCGTGACAGTCCCGAGAAAAACTCTTTGTTGTGCCAAAGAATGCAAAATGGTTTCAAACACATCCTCAACTTTTAGTCTTTTAAGCTTTAGTTTTTGATTTTTGATTTAGATTTTTTCCAAGCATAACCTTTCAAACTCCACCTTGATCAAAGCCATGACTATAAACGTTTCCCTCATACACGTTTTCCAATTTTCTCAACATACAAAGGAATAATTAATGCAATAATTATAATATATTTAATATAATATATAATTATTAGAGATTTTCTGCAAATCACTTGATAATCATTGCCTTGAAATGCGTTCTTAATGAGTCTCTACAGCAGGGATCGGAGTATCTGAATCAATATATCGATACATTGATACTGACTCGATATAAATGTGAGTATCAGTACTGTCATGCAAACTTTAGTGGTCTTAATCAACATTGCAGTACATTTGAAGTACAGGCATCAGCTTTAGACGCGTGAGGGCCGTTTCCATCTGTGCCACGTGTTCTGTTTGTCCTTTAGAGCCTGAAACACTTTGTTATTTATTTATTTATTGAAATGCCTTCTCTCTATTTTATGTGCAGGGTAAATAGTACAAAATCTTACATTTAAAGACATTCATTTGACACTTCTACTCTAGTTTACTCAAATAAATGTAAGTGGGAAATTCAAGTTTTTCATCATGTTCAGCTTTTATATAGAAATAAGGCATTTTTTGTGTAAAAATAAGACCTATTTGGTCATTTGAGTCCAAAAATGGACAGCAACAGGTTTAAATTTCTTGGTTGATTTTGTTAACTCACTGTATTAGCAACAAAACATTTTACAGAGGGGATTTTTTCAATATATTTTTCAGTTTTGGAGTAAAACTAAATCTGTTTCAGATTTTGCCTCATTTTTAGACTAAAAAAACTTTAATAAATCAGACTGAGTGTAGATATCAACAAATCCTTCAGTACATTCTGTTAAAAATCTTGCAAAGAACAGGTTTGTACAGTTTAATGTGTGAAGGTGCTTCTCTAAGGGCGGCTCTTTAATGCATTTTAAGAATACAATGACTCATTTAAATGTATGAATGTGAGTGGATTATGTTAAATAAAAGCAGATAGGACAAAAAAGAAGGGGGAAAAAAGAAATGCCTCCACTCATAAGATTAGACCAGTATTGATATTGAACATTTTTACGTCCGAAGTACTTAATAATCATACCATCATTGTGATTTTCTGACCTGTTTCCTGGCCTGTAGTTGGCGTTGTTCAAGCTCCTGCAAGTACCTGTATTTTCCGGACTATAAGTCGCACCTTTTTCATAGTTTTGGCCGGGGTGAAACTTGTACTTATATACTTATACTCCGGAGCAACTTATATGTGATATTAAGTGTTATTTTCACACTTGCAACCACATTTCATACTCCAGTGCAACTTCTATATGTTTTTTTCTTCTTTATTATGCATTTTTTGGCTGGTGCGACTTATACTCCAGTGCGACTTATATATGTTTTTTTCTTCTTTATTATGCATTTTTTGGCTGGTGCGACTTATACCTTGGTGCGACTTATAGTCCAAAAATACGGTATTTTTGATTTGATGTAGCTAAAAAACATGTATTTTTCTAATACTTTTACTTCACACTAAAAATCCTTGTTTTGACCATCCAATCCGTCCAAACCGCGCCTTCGGCCGACACTCCCTAACTCCTAAATCCTGTCCTCCTCGACTTCACGTTTGCCTCCTCCTCCTCGATCCCCCTCGTGATCCTGCAGGGGTCACGCTCACGTCCACGGGGTCAGGGCCGCGCGCACTGTAAACGGCCGTGTTTACAGAAATCTTCTCCGACTCATCATTTATTCAGCGCGTGTTGTTTTTGCTTGTCAGAGTGGCGTCCTTGCCCCCGGTGCCAGCCCCTGCCCCGGTCCGCAGTTTAGCATCTCGCAAGGCTAACACGTATTAATATTTCAAATGAGGAAACCAGCACGCCCCCCCGCCCACCCCCCCACCACCCGACTTGACGCATTGTTGACTGCGAAATTCGAACAGGAAAATGAAGCTGTTTTCGGAGCGGTCGTCCGTCAAATTTCGCCGGGTTTAATTGACTTCTTATATTTCCTTGGGGCAGAACGGAGTGGCACCGGCGCGTGATGAATAAAACATGAAACGGGTCGACAAAATATTAACAGGATCGTGTCTGTTTCGGAGATGTCAAATGTGGAAGTGTTGGTTTAAAATGTGCTCGCCGTAAAACGAGATGTAAATGAACTAAGGGGTGAAAAAAAGCATTTAATTAAAATCTATTTTCAACAAATGAATGAATGGCGTGTTCATGACTAAGATGCGTTGTAATCCAAATACATTATTCACTCAAAAAACAGCTGTCTTCCATCAGATCAATTAGAAATATGTTGATTATTAAGATTTTTTTGTATATTTTTTATTTTGCGATCGAGTCTTACCACGTTCTAATAATAATAATGCATAAACCGCCTTTTCTCTAAGTCGTTTGATGATAAACTACTAAACTGCTTATTTGGGCCGTGCAGTTAATCTTATTTTAATCATGATTGAGATTTAGTCATCTCGTGTCAATGAGTATTTTTAATCGAGAGATCCACAGTCAATAAAACACACAAAAAACACTTTTTTGACTTTAGTGTGTTGTGGTTTTGTTTCTTTAATTGTTTTGTACGACTTATGTTGTTTTTGTGTTGTTTACCGCTCTCTGGTTATGTTTTATGTTTGGTATATGGCCAAAAAAAATTACGAAACAAACAAATAAAACATGTAATTATTTTTTTTAAATTTAATTCAGTTATTTACATTTAAATCAAAACAAGGAATTAATAGTAGAAAAAGCTTCAGTTGTAGTCATCTGGACTCAGTTTGAAAAAATAGAACAAGGAATTAACTAAAAAAAAAGCTAGATTTTGTCAATCAAATCAACACATTTTGTGATTTATTTTACAGACATTTCACATTTGTCTTTTAATTCATAACAATTAACAACTAATACATTAAAACATGTAAAACACCTGTTCTTCAATGCTGTTGGGCCATAATCGCATAATCAGCTTTACATTAACATGACTCTGCAAGCGAACAAAACACTAACAGTAAAAAATTGAGAAGACAAAAGTACATTTTCTCCATGTTACATTTTGACACTTATGTATTTAAGTTAAGACTTAGGGAGGAGCATTTGAATATTTTTTGTGTATGCCAAATGGCAAATATATGGTGTTTAGGAAATACACTGTTAAAGCCATTGAAATTAGAAAAAAAAAATAGAAAAAAAAATATCAATAACAAGAATTGTTTTAATTATTATTTGTCGTCATATCGCCCAGTTGCACTACTTTTGTCGTCCTGGAAACAAGCCTGACAATCTGCGCAGCCCTGCCACTAATCACTCACCACAATCATACTCAAGCAAACGGGGGGAAGTGTCATTCTCTTATGTCCCGAAAGCGTGACACGTACCTGCCCCGACACGCCCGTCATCCCCGACACGCCCGTCATCCCTGTTAAACCCAGGTCCATTTGTCTGCAGACTGTTGGACGGCTCTTATCGGGCTTCACGTGTTTGTTTTTCCCTGGGCTGGTCGTCTGAATGGAGCACTTATGAGGGCGAGCGCTGTCGCCGCGCTGCCTTGGTGGTCCCCCCCGCTGCAACGCGCTTTGTATATTGTGTTTTGCAGCGGGCCGTGAGAAATGACATCCTTCTGAATTCCCCGGAGAGGTGCGTATGTTGGTTCTGTGACGAGCGCCGAGTCTGTTCACGTCACGCGCCAAAACGCTCAGGAAAATAATCAGTCTGGACCGAAAACGAGACACAGAGTCACGATTTAACCCACTCAGATTAAAGTCGTGTTCGTTTGCATATTAACTCTCAAAATTAAGACTGACAGCATGTTGTAGCTTGTCAAAATTGTCTTTATTGATCATTTTTACTAATTTATCTTCTTATTTTTGGCCAATTCAAGCAGATTTCAATCAGTAAAGGTTTATTTTTGTAGCACAATTCGCTTCACAACCACAAAAACTAAGTACAAATTACTGCACAACATAAATAAAATAAATAGTCACATTAAAATATATCACAAATAGTAAACAACTCCCAGGATCAGAAAAAAATATGGACTTGTTTTTGTATGTATTTATTATGCAAATAGAGACACTTACTTTTTGCATTTGTGGAGGGACAAAAGCCTGCGCTTTTCTGGACTTAAGTTAGATTTCTTGGCTTGTTCCGGTGTTGAAACGGTATCAATCAGTCAGTCAATCCATAAATGAGTGAGTTACAGGTCCACAATAGTTAAATACAGTACGCTGTTCAGATGATTATTGGAAAAAGAAACAAAAATACACGACGCTTCATTCGTCGTCCAAACCATCAATTTTTTAACAATCCCCCAAATCGAGACACGTGACTTTTGGACACTTCCTCCAGACGTGCAGTGCCAAGATTCTCAAACTGTGGTGCGCAAGCTCTTTCAGGTTGTTCCCGGATTCCTCTGCAGTTCAAATAATTGCTCAATTTAGAGTCTACTTCTTCTTTATTTTTGCTCTCTTTTACAGTGCCCCCTACAGGTTGGACGACTCATTGAACTAAAATGGAATGAATTAATTTTGCTAAAAATTCTTTCACAGAATAGCATTTTTTTTTTAGGTTTATAATTTCACTTCCTGTTTGTAATTGATGACAAAAATAAATGAGAGCGACTTATTTTGTTGAATTAATGTTTAGAGTAAAAAAAAATGGTTTAGTTGTTTAAACTGCATAAACTTTGACCAGAATGAATGTGATGTCACTTCCTGTCATTTTATACAGATTTTTCAACCTTTTCTCCCCAAATATTAATTAAATATTATATTAAATGATACATTACGACTATGACAATACACTGCACATTAGATTATACATTACGACTATGACAATAAACTGCACATTAGATTATACATTACGACTATGACAATACACTGCACATTAGATTATACATTACGACTATGACAATACACTGCACATTAGATTATACATTACAACTATGACAATAAACTGCACATTAGATTATACATTACGACTATGACAATACACTGCACATTAGATTATACATTACGACTATGACAATACACTGCACATTAGATTATACATTACGACTATGACAATAAACTGCACATTAGATTATACGTCACGACTATGACAATACGCTGCACATTAGATTATACGTCACGACTATGACAATACACTGCACATTAGATTATACATTACGACTATGACAATAAACTGCACATTAGATTATACATTACGACTATGACAATACACTGCACATTAGATTATACATTACGACTATGACAATAAACTGCACATTAGATTATACATTACGACTATGACAATAAACTGCACATTAGATTATACATTACAACTATGACAATACACTGCACATTAGATTATACGTCACGACTATGACAATAAACTGCACATTAGATTATACATTACGACTATGACAATACACTGCACATTAGATTATACGTCACGACTATGACAATAAACTGCACATTAGATTATACATTACAACTATGACAATAAACTGCACATTAGATTATACATTACGACTATGACAATACACTGCACATTAGATTATACATTACAACTATGACAATAAACTGCACATTAGATTATACATTACGACTATGACAATACACTGCACATTAGATTATACATTACGACTATGACAATATGCTGCACATTAGATTATACATTACGACTATGACAATACACTGCACATTAGATTATACATTACAACTATGACAATAAACTGCACATTAGATTATACATTACGACTATGACAATACACTGCACATTAGATTATACATTACGACTATGACAATACACTGCACATTAGATTATACGTCACGACTATGACAATAAACTGCACATTAGATTATACATTACGACTATGACAATAAACTGCACATTAGATTATACATTACGACTATGACAATACACTGCACATTAGATTATACGTCACGACTATGACAATAAACTGCACATTAGATTATACATTACGACTATGACAATACACTGCACATTAGATTATACGTCACGACTATGACAATAAACTGCACATTAGATTATACATTACGACTATGACAATACACTGCACATTAGATTATACATTACGACTATGACAATACACTGCACATTAGATTATACGTCACGACTATGAC
Source organism: Eucyclogobius newberryi (assembly GCF_026437365.1). NCBI lineage: Eukaryota > Metazoa > Chordata > Actinopteri > Gobiiformes > Gobiidae > Eucyclogobius > Eucyclogobius newberryi. The sequence goes on from NW_027315812.1 coordinate 10,675,071, forward strand.
AATACACTGCACATTAGATTATACGTCACGACTATGACAATACGCTGCACATTAGATTATACGTCACGACTATGACAATACGCTGCACATTAGATTATACGTCACGACTATGACAATACGCTGCACGTTCTTTGACACAGACGGCGTTTTTTATCCTCACGCTGATTATAGTCGTTGTTTGTGCGTATTTTTAAAACCAGCTGCCCGCGAGCGCCGGCAATCAGTGCAAATCACCGTGTTTACAAGTTCCCGGGTCGGCTCCTAAATTTATTTGAACAATTACGGGGTTGAGGGTCCCGGGCGCCGGCTGCCGTCATTTAGCTGTCAGAGATGGATGGGGTTGACGTGGCCTGGAGTGAACTCGCTAATGCTGTGTGTGGCCTGACTAATGAGGGTCAACAGGGGTCAAAGGGCAGGGGGCGGGACCTGGAATGTCACAATTTGTATGTCGCAATGGCGTGCTGGGAAATCTATCAATCCAAACAAGGACAGAATGGATACGGTTGTTTGCGAAATGGGAAATGATTCAACGGGACGAGAATTTGGGAGGATTTGGATTTCGATACTTGAGCAATCAAAACATAAACTTGGAAAAGCAGCTTAAAAATGTGTTCATCGTGAAAACAAGATCTCTACAGTTGAAGTCCCTCAGGCAGGTTTGACTTTTATTAAAACACAGTTGATATAGTTAAGATTGAGCAAAAACTGTGTTGATTTTGTAGATTTATAATGGCATTCATTCATTTTCTACCACTTGTTCAAATAAAAATGATATTGAAAAAATGACAATAATAATGGCATCACACTAGGAAATTGAGACTGTTACGTAACAAATATGTTTTAGACTGGGCCAAAATTCATGCAACTAATGTCGTCAAAAATGATGATTTGACAAATTAAATTGTATAAAAATGCATTTATTTTGATGGGTTGATGTTTAAACGGTTGGAAAAGTGTACCAAACGTGATCAATATGTTTTAGTTGGAACTCTATTGCTCTACTTCCTAATTTCACCATTAATTAACATTATTGTCAACAGGTATTATGAATAAAGTCAAAATAAAGACATAATAAAAAGTCTCACACTGGAAGAACGCCTGAAAACATATAACCTCCAGCCACAAGGGGCCAGTAAAGGGACAAATGTTCTGACAAAGTCCCTCCACTATCGTTTTTGTACCAGTTTTGAGACGAAAAGCCCCTGAAGGCTTCTCAAAAAATACACATAAACAACTTTGTCTCCACTTTTACAACACAAAACTTAACTTGTGTAAGAAACAAGATACAAACAAATGCAAGTTTAGAAACCTTAACAATGAACTAACTAAGCTTCCTTTATCTCCTCGTTCCACGTCATTATGTTTTTGAACTCAAACTCATTCAAACGGCGCCCGCAGATTCCCAATTAGTCCCAAATAAACTTGTGTCTTTGTTTTTTTATGTGTGAACAGCACCAATCGTCCGTCCTTTCAGTGAAAAAGTCCTCCTTCATGTTCTCATCGGGAGGTCCAGCCAGTGAACACAACACCAACCTCCCGAGCTTGTTTTTCCATTTCCTAAGATGACAACGATAAGAGAGAGAGAGAGAGAGTGGCAGGCATTTGGCATTTGAAAAAAAACAGACTGAATTAGCCTCTCCGCAGCCGCCGCCGCCGCCGCTGCCGCCGGTCCCCCCAGTGTGGAGTCTTTATACGAGTGCTGTTTACATTCATTAGCACTTGTCTGAAATGTGTGGCCCTGCCCCGCGCCGCTCAAACTAACCGGCTAACGCGCTAACAGTTCAAACAGATGCTTATCGAGCTAAGAAAATGTTATGTCTGACTTCCATTAGCCAGCCCCCCCCTGACTTCGCTCAAGACTTTACTTGGCAGACACTGGTATGTGCAGGCCATATGTCTTAAAGGGGGACGTGTGTTTATAAAAATGTCCCTTTGTTTCACAATTTTAGCATCACATTCCTTTTATTCAACTTATTTTTTTACCATTTCACAAACGGATCTGGTAAGGGATTTCCAACCACCGGTGCTGGGCTGGGACCCAAATCCCGGGCCCAGAGGAAACTATTATATCATCTTTTAAAAGAGCTTTTCATTTGTTTTTTTGTCTTCTTTCGTTGGCGTTATATCCATTCGGAGTTTGGGATGAATCGACCAAACAAGGCTACCACTCTGTCCAGCTGTTTTACTCTGAACAAGATCAAATATAGTGCAAATTAACCTGGTAAACGCCGTTGTTAAGACAGAATATTGGGAACAACTGATGTAAATGTTTGAAAACTCGTCGTACGCAGTTGAAGAATACCCAACAGCATTTTAGACCTTTTTCACTCTAAAACAAATTAGCATTATCAACGAGGAGGGATTTGATTTGACAACACATCAATTATTTTTTCAGCATTTTATTTACAGTAATTCATGGGTTTCAGCTTTCGAGCCAATTTTCAGGATTTTTTTTTTACATTCAAAACATTGGATATTTTGCTTTAAATTGTCGGTCATTGTTTTTTTTTCCATATTAATCTGAAACCCGCGGGTAGGCTTCTGTTAACTTGATGTCGTTATCTAAATTTGCTGATATGTGATAAGTCAGAAGCAGCGTCCAAGAAGAAGTCGTCATTATCACCGAGGAGGGTTTTGATTTGCCCATTCTTCACTGTTCTTTATGACTAAAACGTTTCATCAACGATCACATCTGGTACTTTTCATGTATAAGCGTCTGTCCCCAACAACCTGGACAACACTCTGACTTCTCATGTCGGGCAGCGCACTCGTTCTGGACCCTTGAACCGCCCCACAACCCCAATCCCATTCCTCACATTCCTCCGCCGTCCCGCGTATCTGATGGGACAGGTTCAGTCATTAAGCCTATCCGACACGAGCAGTGCCCCCGTGCGATCGTCGTCCCCGCTTTGGACCAATCCGGATCCGCGACGCTGCCCCTCGACGACCGCTCCCGCCGCGGCTGCCCGGTGCCGAGGAGGGGGGCCAAGCATGGACCCGGGTCACCTCACGACAAGCCCGGTTAGGCCCCTATTAGACTAATGCAACCTGTCAGGACAAGCACTGAAGTTTGGCGGTGCTCCTGGTGGGTTTTCCGCCCGGGCGGAGATGATCAAACCTGTTCAGAGCGGCCCACTGCGATGCCTTGTGTCACTCCATTACACAGCGAGTATCAGAGACTTCACGCCACATTAAGGAGGCGACAGGCAAAGGCAACTTGACCTTGAGCGGCTGCAGGCTCCTCCTCAGATGTGTCGACCGGCGAAGTCGTCAGACGTCTCCGAAGACGAGGCGCGCTCGAATCGAACGCGACGTGAAGTTAATGAAGAAGGATGTCGGACAGAGGCAAATTAATGCAATCCCGGCAAGAGTTTTTGATGTTATCAGCGGGCCACTTTTACTCTGTGACGTTTGATGTAGGCCGTGCGCTAATGCTAAGACTCAAGTCCATGCTAGGTGTATGCAAATGATCTTCTCACTGCAAAGAATGTGCTAAACAAGATGATAATGATGATAAATGCTGACGCCAACACAACCTTGTCAGCAACAATCCAACCAGGAAGGTTTTGAACAACCTACCAGTACTTTTGTTACATTTGCAGTACTTTTGAGAAGGTTTAGCTTATGTGTTCTCTACAATGTTCATTAATAGCATCCATACTTTATACACCATGTTATAATGAACAACTCGAGTCAGGGTCTTTGAAGTAACATGTATTTACCAAAAGAATACACATCTTCAAGTGTAGTTCTAACCTTTGGCATTGATTTCCCTAAAGAGATCCTCTTGTCTCCCAATAGTTCTTCATTTGACTGGATTTTCTACGACTTGTGAACTATCCACCCAAAGTAAAGCCAAACAGTTGGGCAAAGAGGACAGAGTTCCGTGAAAATAATGAAAAAAGTGTGTTTCTAAGTCAAATAATCCATTGGTACTTGGAGCTTGGAGCAGTCATATATTTGCATTCGTCTGTGTGTATTTGAACTGCAGGACTCGGAGGATCAGAAAGCGGACAGTGTACGTGATCCCAGCGTCCCTCTGCACCCGCTCACTAACGGGACCACCCATGGAAAGTGGGCTGGGCATTTTCACATGGGATTTAATCATCAGTTTACGTATTTGGACCGGTGATGATCTCTTTTGCATGGGAAAAGAGGATTGTACTTGGAAAATTAAGATAAGATAAGATAATCCTTTAATATCCACACCTGGGGAAATGTTGTTGTTACAACGCAGTAGAAACAGGAGGAAAGGACAGATTATAGAAGTTTCTTAATAGAACTCTCTTATTAACAAAACTCCTCTCCTATCTTAATGGGTAATGGAGGGGGGGAAATAAAATAAAATAAAATAGATAATAGAAATACAAAATAAATAATAATAATAATAAAAAATAATGATAATAGAATAAAATAAAAATAAAATTAAATAAAGTAACAATAACTAGCACAAGACTAGGTAATACTATTAGCAGTATAAAAAACAAAATAGAACACTCTTATTTACAGGTATTATAACAGCTAAATAGATTATACTACAAGTTACTAAGTACTCTATATGTTATTATTGTTTGGTTGCGATGCAGTAATGCTTAAGATTATATTTGTACTTGATCTTTAAGGGTACAATTGAGGCAGAAGATGGCCATGAGTCATGTGTTTTAGTTTTTATATTTGAAGTATAGAATTTTGTACAATTAACAATGGCATATTAAGCTTTTTTTCAAGTATTTAGTATTAAACTGTACTAGAAAAAGCTTCAGTTGTAGTCTATAAGTATTAAACTGTACGTGGATCATAATTTAGCATTTTGTTGATTGTTCATGGCAGAAATGGTTCTATTGACTTCTTGAACTGCCCTTTCACCACAGCATGCACACTTCCATTAACTATTGTGTTTTTATTGTTGAAAAATGAATTGGTGACTTTTTTTTAACCCTACATGTATGACCTTGAGTAATAATATATACAGATTTGTAATGGCAAGAAGGCAAAGACAGGATGTAGTTGAAAACAGACATTTTCTGACATTTTCTGAGCACTCAAGCTTCGGAGACAGGACAATACATAATTACTCAAACATACATGAGAGAACATCGTCATAACGTGGTTAAAAGCTTGTAAAAGAAGATGTTTCATGACATTTTTGGCATATTCTTCACCATCAAAACCATTTCAAGATAAGATAAGATATTCCTTTAATGTCCACACATGGGGAAATTCCATTGTTGCAACGCAGGTAGATACAGAGGAAAAGGACAGATAACTTATAGGAAGTTTAAAAAAAAAACACTCTTAATAGAAGAACTCTTATAAACAAAACTCTTATAAACAAAAACTCCTATAGACAAAACCTCTCATTTCCTAATAAGGAATGGAGGAGGAAAATAAATAAAGCATAAGACAAGATAATACTAATAATAATGGTAAAATAAACACTATATTTTCATCAGTTATATGCACATGTTATATGCACATGTAAACTTACCTGAAGAACTAGTGGACACATTTAAGACAACGCTGGTGCTAAATGTAGGCATGGTTACGTCTTCATTGTGCATGTGCATGTTCTGGGGATGGTCGAGATTGTATGTATGTATTTCTTTCTACAATAACCTTGTTGGATGCAATACATTTGGGAGCTTAGACAGCACTCCTCCTCCACAACATCGACCCGGCGCAGACCCCGCGGAGCTGTGGATCAATAATGTCCTCACGTTTAGACACTAAGTAAACAGTAATGGTCCACAGAGGGAGGAAGCGGCAGCAGCAGCAACATCAGAGTATCAGATGGTGTAAAATAGTGATCATATTTGGACCAGGAAACCACGTGTCCCCGCGGAGGATCTAAGTGCTTCTCCGGCCCGCACCGAGTCTCCGGTAACAAACTCGTGCGCACATTCCGGCCCGAAACGTTAACGACCCCGCCGCGGCCGAAAGCGGGGGGCCAAACGAAACCGGGGAGCGCGATCGCTTTCACTGACGCCAGCGCCGGCTCAGGCCAAGGCCCGAATCCGCCTCGACGGGAAATCGATATCCACAGGGCAAGAACGATGATGGGACTCACACACGCGCCTTGTATTGTTGTCATTCAAAACCTGATTTAGATATTAGTGGTTGAAGTTTTTGAAGTTCTAAGATTGTTAAAAGGATTTCTGATTGTGGTCCCTCCGATTATCAGATTTTGCAAATAATCTTAAAGGTCCAGAAATCAGATTATGACCAGATTTTGGCATGTAAACGCAGCCAGTGAGAAAATAAGTCCTTTTATTATTCATTTTCCATATGTTTTAGTAGGATTAGTTAAAATTACACCATCTATACCATCTATATCAGGAGTGTCCAATCTTTTTTCACCAAGGGTCGCATTTTGAAACTTAAACGGGGCAGAGGGCCACAAACAACTTGACGATGTCGAATTTGTTGAATGACAAAGTGAATCATTCGAAATTTAGCATTTGGCGTAATTGTGATGAGCCTCCACACCTTTAATTAGAACTAGAATATTAATATTAGTTTGATATCACATCCATATGCCTGAATTTTCCCAATTTCCCAATAAAAAGTACTACTTTTTGTTGTTTTGGCCGACATAGCAGGAAGCTGGAGGGCCAACAAAAATTGGTCTGAGGGCCGCATTTGGCCCCCGTGCCCTAGTTTGGACATGCCTGATCTATATCATGCCATAGACATTCATGATTTGTCTTTAGAGAAGAGGTTAATCTCCAAAATAGCTTTATGACTTGTCAGATCAAGTGTGAGAAGTAAATATTAATAATTCACATGGTATCCGACATTACTGCATGTGACCTGAGCTTAAGGCACATTGTATTACTATATCAAATGGCTAGTATCTTCAGTTAAATGTGGTCCGCTGCTGATTCCGTCTTGACGTAAATGAAAGGAAGCAGCACATTCGGTTGATCTCTGGTTTTGAAATCAGACGGAGCTGAAGGAAGTTGGAATTCGGAAACTTAAGATGCTTTTTTGCACATAACTTGAGCGGCGTGCCTCACATAGCGGTGCAGGGAAGGCAGCGGGACGGCTCTGTACATTCTGACATTCTGACACGTTTACATGCATTCACACCAAGTATATCAAATACTTTATTATGTTCATGTTTTAACTTCATCACATTCCATCACACAAATCACCATTTCAATTACCAAACGATGAATTTGTCAAAAAATATACGCTTTTAACGGGAAGAGTTGTCAGACCAGATGAATGAATATGTTTTAAAGTATTTAGCCACCTCCTCCTCCTACTACTACCACTACTACAACTACATATACAGCTACTACTATTTTTAGTGTGGCTCACCCCATTGGTCCATTAATCACACATAGTGCAAAGTCAACATAATAATGACATTTGGCTGCTACTAGTACAGAATAAAGTTTCATAATTTCCCCGTTAGTTTTTCCGTTATTTAGATTTTCCCTTAATAAATACAAGATGTCATCGCAGACCCTCAGTTGTCCAGGTATAGATTCCATGACAAGAGTTTAAAAAGTGATCTTCTTCAGTTAATTTGACGAAAAACTGATAATCTGTCTGAAGGGCGGAGCTGATAACTCTAAAACACAGACTAGTTGTAAGTTTGCCTGACTCGCCAGCCCCGCCCACATTCTGTTTGAATGCGTAAGGGTCTGGAACCCGAGTCAGAGCCAATGAAATCGTCGGTAATCCATTTACCCATCCAATCCCAGGCGGAGGTTTTAACGCGTCACACTGAGAGACGGAAGTAGCGCTTTCCACCCCCCGTTCCAAAACATTCAAGATGGCGGACCCGGCTCGTGACCCGGCTCGAAGTGTTTACTTCTGCTCTCGCTTCGGTTTGAACAATCAGGAAAGTCCGCTCTACTCGCCGTGATGAACGTGCGTTAGATGCGGTTATGCGAAGTGCGTCATTGCGATTCAGGAGACATTTTCTGCGTTCGGGGACGGATAATGCAGAACACGCCTTGTTGACACGGGCTACTTAATATCCGGTTAAGCGTGTTGCGTGTTCCGTGCTGTGGAACATTCTAGACAACATCTCTGCAAAGACGAGCAGGTGACGGATGAACTACCAGAAAAGCAGCATATTTAACTTCCCGACACCTATGAACAGATTGCCTACTGTACGTCCAGGCGTGTTCTGTCTCCTACACGTGATGAAGGAGACGTTGCTAGCGCTATCTCCCTTGGCCGGGCTCCTGTAACCGAAGCGCGGACACATGTTTTTTCCCGAGGAGTTGAAAGATGGCACTCCGCTGCTTCCTCCGGCCCGTGCGGAGACATTAGCCTGATTTAGGCTCCCCGCTCTCCTCTCCATCACGCGCTGCCTGTTTTACGCATAAACCCGGTGGAGTGGCCGGGTTTAAAATGGGCCGTGGAGAGCCGTGTTGTTTATTTTCACAGAACATTCCAGGAGCTATTCCCCCGGTCGGCAGCTCAATCTCCCTCTGCCATTTTCCAGACTCCAGACGCTCAAGTGAACTCCCACAAAGACGGTGAAGAATGAGCCTGATTCACACGTCCGCCGGCGAGGAGCGCGCGGATTTGAGCTGCGTCGGGTTTCGCGGCGACTCGAGCATAAAACAGTAGATTTATAATGCGGGAGTCTGCGCTTAGAAGCTAATAAACAGTGGAACATCGAATAGAAACTGAGCATGTGAACATCCTGCTGCACAATGGAAATGAACTTGAAAGGATTGTGCAATACCAGCGTCTTCACCATTAAAGTTGACCAAAACATGTACTGTACTTTTCAGACTTTAAGCCGCTACTTTTTTCCCACGCTTTGAACCTTGCGGCTCATACAATTCATAGATTTTTACTGGATAACGGCCACCGGGGGCACTCTAGCAGGAAGCACAAGCGTTTGACAAACTGTAGAAGAAGACGTCAATGGACAGTGGTCACTTTATTTTAAGCTTCAAAACGATGTGTGTTTTATTACAATCAGACTCATATTCACAAAGAAATGAGTCTAATGAGAAAGTGAATCTAGACGCGATGAAGCGCAAAGACACATAGAGTGTTTAGAATCTGCCGTAGTGAAATGAGACTTTCTTGGCCCGACCTGACTCATGCGTCAGTACCGTGGACCATATGTTTGTGTAAATATCTCATGTAACAATCACTCGATAAGTACGAGCGCAGGAACAGATGAAATGGCTGTTTTTAAGCATTTAAATTTATCCGCACTTACATTTCAATTCAAACTGAGGTGGACTGATAAAAATGATACGCCAGGATAAAGTCGTTTATAGTAGATGAGTTTCAATCCAGTTTAATTCAAAAGTGTCGGTTGTTGGCATTGACATCGACTCAATACTCGCTGCATTACGTGATATTGGAGCGGAACATACAGTATATCACAGTTATCGCCCGTCATGACCCTTTTGTCAGTAGAAATGTTGTTTTTTCTTGCTCGACATGACCATCATTCTTCTTTTTTGAACTTTTTCGGCCAGTACACTTGACAGTACCGGAGGCAGAGTGACGGTGAGTGACGTGCGGGGGGAATAGCACTGAACTTTTTGCCCATATTGCGTCGTCGTCGTCTCTACGCCGTTTCCAAGCGTCCCGTATCCTGGCGGCGGAAACCGAACCTCCGTCTTTTGCTTGGCCTGCTCGCAGATCTATATTTAACTTGTCCATACGATCCGCTCTCCACGTGGCCACAGCGGGTCGTGGGATCACACACAAATGTCACAGTAACTCGACCGCCGCGCCCTGGTTCAGCTCCACCTGCTTTAACGACCTGTAAGAGATCCCGGCTTTGACCCCGGAAAATGGACCAGAATTAGCCCCATATTTCGAGCGCGCCTTCTACTGTTGCAGGAAGGCGTTTCACAAGATCCATATGTCGCCAGCGTGTGACCACTCACCCAAAATGACCACGCGCTTTTGAGTCGTGCAGCCGTGGGTTTCGAGGTGATGAAAAGCTTGGACCGTCGCCATGGCAAGTAGGAGTTCTGAATGGTGGAACATCCCCAAAATGCCCACAATTTAGTGTTCGGAATGTATTTATTCTAGAAATTTACAATCAAAATAGGATATAAACAGCACAATATAAAATCACAAATCAACATTTAATAACCTCTGATTGTTTTACATTCATTTTTTATTTAGATGCTTTTTGGTGGTTTAAAGGTGCACTGCGTAACTTTTTCTGAAATATTCCACAGCTTGACATCAAACTTATTTATCTCCACGAGGATAAGCAGGCCTCGTTACAGGTCAGATCTGTGTAGACACGACCTCTCACACAGTAAAAATGGTCATGCTTTTAAAGTTTTACCAGTAAAACATTTGTAATAAAATGAAGGCTAGATAGATATTTCAAGTAAAATACTCTGGAAAAGCAGATAACGTTCCCACCAGCAAAGTTATGCCATGTTGTGATGCACCTTTGAGCATCGACGCCTTTCACGTGATGTCATCAACATTCCTCTGGGTGTGAACTGGAGACACTGCTCCTTCTGCAGCGCTGCCACTCCAGTTAAACTTTAATCTGACTTTGTTGCAGTTTAACAGGTCTTTGTCAAATAGCGTCACCGTCACAAGCTAGAATTAGTCACACTCACCTATTTGTCGAAAAGCAAACCACAAAATAAGCTCCTGAATGCTTGTTTAAGTCTTTCTTTTGTATTGTATTGTTTGGACCATCTAATCACTCACATATGTAAATTCAACTGTAAATGTGTGCACATAGTAAGCCTATTTGTGTATTTAACTGATGAAAATAGAGTGATTATTTTACCATTATTATTAGTATTATCTTGTCTTACGCTAGCTGTTTTTATTTTATTTTATTTATTTATTTTTATCTTCATTTATTTTTCCCCTCCATTCCTTATTAAGAAATGAGAGGTTTTGTCTATAGTTTTGTTTATAAGAGTTTTTGTTTATAAGAGGTTTTGTTTAGAAGAGTGTTTTTTTAAACCTCCTATAAGTTATCTGTTCTTTTCCTCTGTATCTACCTGCGTTGCAACAATGAAATTTCCCCATGTGTGGACAATAAAGGAACATCTTATCTTATTTTTATTTTATAGCCTATTTTTATTTTGATCCTATAGCAGATTTTAATAGTTTTTCTTTTTGACTTATATAGGTTGTTTTATCATTGTTCATTGTTTTACGTTGCAACGATTCACCAAAGCAAGTTCCTATGTTTGTGAATTTATTATGTTACCAATTATGTTCATTGGCAATAATATAAACACCTTTTCTGATTGTGATTGTGATGTGAGGTCACTGTAAGTATCAAGAGTTGTGTAATAATGACATGAGAATAACATACAGTATCTGGTGTCAGTTAAATCCACGTTTACACACTGTGGATCATCTTCTAGTATTTTTCTAAACCTTGGCAGAATAAAACACGCTGTTACTATTTTATTATCATTATTACACTGCCATAAACGACTTTAGAACAACTTAAGAATCCGTGTGCTCGAGCCTCCGCCGCGTTCACCTCCGTTTCCTCCGCGCACCGCTCGATAAGTCACTGCAGATCAGGAACACAATCAACAGTTCTAACGGAAACATTCAGTTCACCGTAACAATTGACCCTTTTCCAAACTCACTGTAAAACGTTCCTCGCTGCCAGCTTATTTCCACAAATGTTAAAACTACTGCTTCCACTAAAAGGCAGCGTTACCCTCGGTCTCCTCCCGCACGCCGCACAAACCCCGTCGTGTCCAAAGGGGAAGCGCTACTTTGCATAAAATTAAGGTCATTTGAAAATCCTGTCTCCTCAGGTTAAACCGCTAACGACTGGCTTCCTTCCTGATACAAATGGAAAAAAAAGAAAAAAGAAGAAGCATCGCTCGCGGCTTGCACGATGAGTTGCCAAGATGGAGAAGGAAAAAAAAAGTGTGTTATTTTCTGAATTTTTAAATAAAATCTTCCAATTTAAAGTTAGTTGTCAAGCACTTTAAGGTGAGCGGGGCTGTGCGAGTAGCGGGCTAAGTGATGATGCAAGCGTGATGCAACTGAGAAACTGGTACAGGCTCGAGTCCGCGCAAGAGATGCTACATTCGCGCTCCAGGTCCAACTGATGTTTTATTTTTTTTATTTTTTGCCCAACTGTAACCTGGATTAGATGTTTTTTTCTTTTAATGTCAGTGTGAACAATGTGAATCTGACCCGTGCCTCTTTAATACGTCTTACAAAACGGACAGTGAAACGCCTGCGAGACCAGAAGCGGTGATGCTAGCTAAAGTGAGGCGTATGACCGAATTGGTAGTTTTGGTGACGAAAGCGTGACGAAGATGAATATTTATGGACAAATGCTACCGTGTCTCGTAATGTGACAACTCCTGGTCTCGCCCGGCCCTCGTCTGCGGTAATTGTACTCATCTGGACAATGTTTGACCACCAGCTGGAAGCAGTTTTCAAACTGACGGTACCCGACTGAGAAGCTAGAAGTGTGTCCCGCTCGGAGCTGGATCGGATCGGACAGATGGAGTAATTGCCTGAAACACTTCTTTTCATCTAGTCATCTTTTTTTATACCGACTTGTGTTTTCCTTCTAATAAGACATGATGCAAAGAAGCTCATTTACCTGACATGTTTCTGCAGTGGGACTGTCGATGTGGTCAGTTTGACAGACGTGGCGGATCTATCTGACTGACCACGTCTCTGTTGATTGTCAGGAAGCGGCCAAACATGTCAGGCAAATTAGCAAATAGTTTATTTTTTCTGCATCATCGGTTTTATTAGAAGAAAAACACGAGCTGAAACGGCTCTGCCGTCCAGTTGCGAGTCGTTCTCTCCCACCGCTGTACCCGCAAAGTCGTTGGTTGTTTTATCCTTTTGTGCTGTGACTTAAGTGCCTGAATGGACTCGGACTGACTTGATCTCTACCACGGTTTGAGCACAGTGTTGTAAACAGAGGGTTGATTGTACAACACTATAAAATCGAATTTTCTAATCCTTTTGAGATTGAAAATTACTTACAATTATTTTTGAAAAGTATTTGCCTTAACCTTTCTTTTCATGGATGCCCTTTTCTTTCTTTTTTTAAATTAGATTTTTGAAAACACGACCCAATCTGTTTTAGCCAGGCCTTGTAAGTCTTTTTCTTCTCTTTTTTTTATTTTTTTCATATCTTAAAATAATAGATAATTTAAAAAAAATCTTTGAAAAATTTCCTACTATGGAGCATTCTTGAGCAAATGAGGGATTTTACGACCCCATGTCCTCTCCTGCACGTCTGTCACTTCTGAGCTTTTGGCTTCACATAAGAAAATAGTTTGAGTCACATTTTATTTGCAAAAAGAAAAGAAAAAACAAATGTGAATCGAGAGTCAAGACCTGCTGTGTGACTGTAGCCGTTAGTTGGGGTCAATAGTTAAACCTCTGCTCTCTCTAGAGTTTATATCTCAGTTCCTCCCTCTTTCCCTGAATCACAATGAGATTTATAAAGCAAAAACACAACATGACCTTTCACCTTCACAGGTTCGACCGCGGAGCATCTAAATACATGTTGCAGTGTAAGTCAATTATAGCTACCATCTGGAAATTCAAGTCGCGTTTTGGGAGATTTACAACCCTTGTCGACATGCTGGCTGTCCGCGTCTCCAACAACGGAAAAGGCACATAATCAATGGGCTATTAAAGCGTGTAGTGCCAACAGGAGGTGTCCAGGAAAAACAGTCCCGTCTGGAGGAGAGCTGGTAGGAAATGTTTGCTTTGACCAGCCCCCCGGTGGTTGAAAAAAAAGAGAGTGGCAGAAAGAAAGTGAGTTGTTGAAAAGCTTGAATAAGTTTGCTTGGCCCCAGGTGCACACAGGGCCCCCGCTGACTGCAATTCAGAAACACTTTGTTCGTTTGTCCTCCTGAAGGCCGAGTGGACAGATAACTGGACCGCTGCCTGGACTCCGGGACAGTTTCTTGGAGGAGCGTTGGTTTGTCCTGCACCCCGTTTTTTTTTCTTCTTCTTCTCTCAAATCCAGTCTGTGCACAGTGGCGTCCAGACAGTCTGACAAATGCTGAAGATTTATAGAGGATTATGTGTTTTTCATATATTCAGTGTTAAACGTAACATGCAAACATCATGATTTTGATTGATTGGTTCATTGTAAACTGCAGTATAAATCTAAAAACGTGTTAATGGACATAACTTCAGAACTGAGTGGCATTTCACTGTAACAAACAGTCGATTTCAATTGCATGTTTACATATACCTTATTTTCATAGTTTTGGCCCGAGGTGCGACTTATGCTCATACTTATATACTTATACTCCGGAGTAGCTTATATGTGATATTATTTGTTATTTTCACACTTGCAACCGCATTTTATTCTAAATTATATATGTTTTTTTCTTCTCTATTATGCATTTTTTGGCTGGTGCGACTTATAGTCCAGAAAATACGGTATATATTTTTTAGTGAGCTGTGCAATCTTACATGTATCAAACAATCAGATTTATTTCTATGGAAAATTCATTCAAAAAGCAATTTATTGTCTTGTTTTTCGGATTATTCAAAGGGAGAAGGTGAAAAGTACACGTACTTTGAATGGAGGACAATGGAGGATTACTCAAATATGCAGGAATCAGCTGAAACAAAAAAAAAAATAATATCTGCCATTAAATGCCGTGGCAAATTCACTTTTTTAAGCTTTTTTAAGTTACATTGCTGCTTAAAACGTAGCTGGAACTTTATTTCATTCACACATGTTTGAGTGATTCTCCGTAACGTCAAAAGTGTCAAAACCTTTTCCACTTTGCGTTATCATCAGATGGTAATCAAGTTAGTCAGTTCTAAGTTATTTATACTTGAAGCCAAATATGTATATTTATATTTGGCATCTCAAAAGATAAATTACAAATTCAAATGTGTCCAAAAAGTGTTAAAATACCCCAAATAATGCAGCGTAAAGGACCTTTTCTATACTAATCAAATCAAATGCAATTTATGCAGCAAATTACAGATTTTTATTGCTTGTATAATTACAGTGCAACTCACAACGTAAACGTGATATCGTTTTGTCAGATCTGGACAGTAAAAGTGCGTGTTTCCGTGCACAGGTTTGTCTGACTCTCTCGTGGCCACAGCGCCACAAAACTGGCACAAACTCCACTGGAACAACACTTTTTGAAAGACTTTCCATGCACCCTGTGTCGCTTTGTCAGGACGTCCTGTACTCTGGAGGGGGGACTTCCACTCACCCCTCACCCTTCTCCCCTCACCCCTCACCTACAACCACATGGTCCACAACTGCACCGCTCCTGACATTTTACGGTTACGGTTGGAATTAATTGTTGCATAACTAACTAGATTTATTGTTCAGATAAGCAGGGGTAAATTAACACACTTAACCTGTCTATCAGAAGCCATTTAAGGCTTTTATTAGTCTGTGTTATGCCTTTATTTAGTCCATTTCCTTAATTTTGGTGTATTTATAATTCAGGGTTATACAGGAACATCTCATCTCTTTTTTTTACAATTATTTTGGAAAATCTGAAATAATGTAATATTATTTATATCCAATCAACGCAACTTATGAATACCGTAAATATTTTCTTTAGTAATCATCATCATTTGAAAGTACAACAAGGAAATACAGGCACACGTCACAGAGTACAATGTGAGACTGTACTTGCTGCGTAGCCTACTGTACATACAATACACAAATAATACACTAATGTTACATTTATGGAGAATAATAATGTTAAATCCTTTGAAAAAGAGGTTTTGATCTCAATGTTTTCTCACCTGGTTAAATAAAGGTTAAACTTGCCTCACTTCTTCTACGATAAATTCATTACTGAAGCTCATCTTCTTAAATTCTCCCTCCAGACTTAGTTTTTACACCGTGATTTGAATTTCTCGAACAAACAAACTCCAAAACAATGTCATAGATAAAATTAAAATAACTTCCATAGATTTAATGCCTTTACTGTTTTGCTGCCTGAAGTTATGTCACTCATTCCCCTGCAGCCAGTTCACTTTCGTAATGTCTCTTCCTTCTCACTTTATAGTAGAAGTCAAACTCGTCTGGCTCATCCCCTGTAATAGATACGGATTAAATTGCCGCACACTGTAAATCCCTTTTCCTTAAGCACCTTTAGGCAAATAGAACTTCCTCTACAAACAAAAGCTGATTTCACATCGGTATTCCGCCTCACCTTTATCCACTGGCACCGTTTCCCCGTCGACGTGTCAATAAACGTATCCGCATCCAGCTTGTTTTGCCCTTGTCCCATAAATGTTTGACAAGACAGGCTTATTAAGAGAGCGCAGTGTTATTTTTCACTTTCCCCACTTCCTCACCGCCATGTCTGTCACTGTCCCTTCAATAAATAATGCCACTTCCCATCATGCAATGCGCCTCATGACATAAATATGAAGCACCTTTGACTTGACGTGGTTTAATGAGGTTTTTGACAGCTCTGACAGGTCTAAGCTGACTCTGCTGCAGCCTATAGTTTGGTGGAAAATCTGCTTTGCAATCAAAATTTGGAGTCAATTCTTCCCCCACTCATAACTTCTACCACCACTTCTGCACCAGCCATGCAACAGGGTCACTGTATAGACTCGGCAGTACCTAAACATGCATTTGTCGTATATTTGTAGTTTACAACATTTCATATGCGACTGAAAGGTAATGTTGTGTCGTGAGACGGGCCGGGCCACCTTCTTGGAAAGGTCATTGCTGTGCGTGGAATGTTGCAGTTTGGCGTTACACGTATCATCCTGGCATGTAGTCCACAGACGCGGTCGACCTCCGAGTGACCGCTGACGGGCCCCTGTGGGGGATGCGAGCCGCTCGTTTCAATGTAGAAGAGCTGCTGTGTCAGCCACTGTTCGACGACTACAACGGCACACACAGATTTAAGTGGATTTATGTCGACGTGAAGAAGAATAAAGTCGTCCAACAGCCCAATTGTGTATAAAAATCCAATAACGCTAACGATGTAGCAGCGGGCTAAATGCTACAGCGATGCTAGCGACGCGTGATGTATTTGAACTTCTACAGAAACGATCCACTCACTTTTGCGAGGTGACGCCTTGTCGCTAACCCCCATTAAGACTCGACCGGATTTAGTCGTGCTTAAAATACACATAATCCGCCCGTTAATTATGAATTAAGCCGTTGTTCATGCTTTATTAGTGAGTCAGTTCTTGAGGGGCCTGCGAAGCTGATTCGGGGCAAACACACACACACACACACATGCAGATGAAGCCAATGCCAGGAGCCAACACCGCGGTAATGGATTCTAATTGGGTCGTTTCCCCCGCAGGTCTGTGGGATGGGGCGCGGTACATGTGTTTTTGAAGCCGCCTGAGCCCCATATGCCGCACAGAGGAGCACATCTGCGCCCAACGAAAAGTCCCTCGACTCAAAACACTTCCGAGGAACGCGAGGGAGAGAACGACTTGTAGAGAGAGAGGAGACACTGCTAGAATGATAATACCAGCGCGCAACAAATACCCCTGCTTACTGCCTAATTACTTCACAATTGTATTAATCCGGGCATTATGTAGCAATTAAATGTGCGTGGGTTTAAGCGTGAGTAATTAAAAAACGCGGGGAACCCCAGAGGCTTTCCCTAAGCTCCCCGGTGGCCCGTTTGAGCCGCCTGTCAGTCACAGGCATATGAGACATGATGTAACACATCTCAGCCAATCAGAGGGCTCGTGATACGACGTGTGCTGACCGTGGTTAAAGAGCAGGTTTGTCGTCTTTAAAGGTGCACTGTGTACCTTTACGGGGGGTGGGGGGGGGGGGGCTGCTCGTCTGGTCTGAAACGCTTCAGGGGTTTTGGAGACTGTTTGACCCTTGAACCTTTGTTTGAGCTTCATCTTTTTGGGTCATTTTTTTGCTCATACAGTTTATGCCAGTATCAAACTTGCGTGATGGAACTTTTCTTGTCACAGATATGTTAGTGCTTTGCTTTAAATCTTTTGAAATGGATTGAACTCTATTTTGCATTTATTCTATTACAGGGGTTTTTATGACTTAAGAAAAATTGCTAAAAAACATGGATTCTACTTTTCATGGAGATTGAAGCAAGCAACATCTCCATTTTGTTAACGTGAGCTTCCTTTTTTTTTTCTTTTTTTTTTTTGAAATGTAAAAGAAAATGGAACATGACAGAGAAAAACTAACAGCAGAAAAAAGAAATATATGCGACACAAAAACAACCAATGAAACAACATAAAACTACAGCCGGTCCCTGAATGTCGGTGCAGTTTGTGTCACTCATGTCTTCGTAAGTTACATTGTGTACTTTTAAGTATCTGCAGGAAGGCTTCACTGCTTGTACTTTGTAGGAAAATATGTTCTCTGCATTTGACCTGTCCCTCAAATCGTACACACTTCGATTGATTTTTCCCCATTTTGTAACCGTACGTTAAGTCAAAATCACACGTCTGTGTTATGCTAAATCGTACCTTCCACTCTTCTTTAGTCTAGGGTCCACCACTCACTAAGACTATTTTTACCCCAGGCAAAACTAGACTACAAGACAATTTTTAAATTGCTTTAGCTAGTGAAATAAGTGGGCTCTTCTCTGCAGTGGCCTTCTGCCTACTGATTATGGTTATCTCGAGTGTGTTATAAAAACAAACAATGTCCTCCTACAGACACCAGTAAATGTAACTTTAGCAAAATATCACAAGAAATATTCAAAACAGATCCGAGAGTAAAACAAAGTACCAAAAAAATTTACAAAAACAGATTAATACCCTATGATTTCGACCTAGTTGAGAGAGACAAAAAAGACTCACCGCGGTGGTTGTTTTCGAATCCGAACGTCGGCGCTCCCCTCCTCCGGGCCGGTGACGCAGGCCTCCCGTCTCAAACCGTGGAGAGTGGAGGCTGGAATGTGGTGTTCCAGGTGGCCAGCCCTGCTTCACACGAACCCCGAAAAGATGGACTGCCGCCGAAGGATCCGTCGTTCGTAAGACGCCAAACAGATTCACGTGCACAGTGGATAAACATCCTCTCTCTCCCTAAGACAAGTTCGTTCTGGCCCTACCTAACTTTACAATTTACAAAGTACACCTTTTATAGGTGGTAACAAACATAACATAATCACAACCCAAATCAGCTCAAAAAGAGATAGACCAGACTATCACGTCTGTGACGGTTCCAGCCATCTCTTCAGAGGTTTAATCAAAGACCATTTCCACACCGAATCCGGTCCTGACGCATTAATTGATGATTAAGAGGCGCCGGACAGTAGATATTCAGTATAATCAGGACCTCATATTCTTATCCCATCTGCACACAGGAGAACAACAAAGATATTAATTCCGTGACATGTCATGGCCTAAAACAACATTAGAATGACATGACATGACCCATTTTCTGCCATTACAGTATCCAGCAGTACAACATTAAAAGTACTGTAAATAAGTAAAATGTTTAGATACCCGTGGTTTTACTTTAGTCAAGTGGGTACTTTCCCTTTTCCCTTTTGCTTCACTACATTTGAGAGCAGGTATCTGTACTTCTTCTCATCTTATACTTTTACTACTCAAAATGTGTGTGAAAATACATGTTGTGAAATACTTTTACTTCTCCTCTTAAAGTACTTCACATTTTCAAGACCACATGTAAAACCAGCCAAAACACGTACAATTTAAACTCATATTTCCTCCACTTATACACTGAACATGTATATTTTTTGCTCCTGTATCTGCAGATTTACTTCACACACACTGTCCCACTCGTAGGTCTAATTATTCCAAAGTGACCCACAGAAAAAAGGCCATTATCCCCGACGTGGCGCCTTTTCGACCTTTAAAAGTAACAGGAACGACTGCGCACATAATACATATTCATCCACATATTCATCCACATATTCATCCACATATTCATCCACATAATGCTGCGTTCACGGCAACATCTGCAGCGGTTTCTAATGACGGCCCGTTCAGTGAGCGCTGGCCCCGGTCCAAAGAGGCTGGAGCCGTTTCCGCTTTGGGGGGAAAAGCCCGTCCTCGCGCGCGCCGCCCTAACGTGCCGTGAAATGAAGAGGGAATCAATTGGACCTCAGTGTAGAAAAGATTAGCAGAGATGGATTACTGTTTTGGGAAGATTTGAAATTATGTTGTTTTTTTTTGTCCGAGGATTTGCATAAACTGCCGATACAATTGGAGCCGAGATACTTCAAGATCGACGCCAGGCTCAGTGTTTCCCTGTTACAAAGCGGGATAGTAAATATGTTTTGCGTTTTGGGTTTTAAGGGAAACGGTTGCCAGCGATACGGTTTATGACGGGAGATACGTTTCCTTCCATTGTGAAATATCTATAGTCAGATACAGACAATTTAGTCCATAATTGAGTCAAACATCTCTCACAGCGGCTGCTTTAGTTTAACACATGCAACGTTATTAATAATCCACAAAACATGAAGTAAAGCGCAACGTTTGGGAAAGGTCTATTGCAAAAAACACATACAGGAAGTAGAGGAAAGGTGATTAGATTGAATTAGGAAATGCAGGAAAGGAAAGGAATTAGATTAAACCTTGTTAATGCCAAATGGGAAAAGTAACCACACTTTTAATACAATTACATGAAAAATACTCAATTAGAAGTAACATTTAGAAATGGATTGATTTATGATTAAAAGAGTTTCGAAACATTAAATAAAAATAAAAAAAAATAATAAAGGGATAGTAGTTGTGGCTTTCTGCAGAAAGAAAGAAAGTTCTAGTTTCATTATTTTTACAACTACAACTACTATGTTCAATACTAGGCTCGAGACTGATTGGATTTTATCTAAATTTAATGATTATTCATGTCTGTATCTCTTTGTATCATAATTTATCTTCGTTATCTTGTTCTGTAAAGCACTTGTGGTCTTTCTCAGACCCCGAGGTGCGTTCAAGCGTCAAAGAGGTGACAATACTGATGCATCAAGTGTCACTCAACCCGTCTCAAATGAAGGAGCACCCTTTTCACCCCTTTAGACCTGGGCCAGCTACAACACCAGCCTCTGATATTACCCGTCATATCTTGCTCTTTATTTCTAACTAACATTTCTGTCAGTTCATCTTGAAATTAAAGCAGCGTTCACAATGCCGTTTTACAGTTCTTCTCCCCACGCCGTGCAGTATCCGGTCGTCCACGGTGCAGCGTGTCTCTGCCAGCTGCGCTCACTCAGCCTCTAGTTCCTGACCTTTAACGAAACACTTCCTGACTCACATGCCTGCGCTGACAGACGTCCACATGCTCCGGACACTGCTCGAGACAAACACAATGGCTCGGCTTTAGCACAGGAGGGCTGCCAGTGGAGAGAGGCACATGGACACTTTAAATAACCACACTTTTAATAGCCTTAAAAACAAGCTCAAACACTCAATTCATCATCAACAAATAGTTTATTCACTTATTATTAACGCATTACTCCGAACTTCTTTATTATTGTACTTTTCAGGCTGTACAGCGCTCCACGTGCGTCTAGAGTCACTTCATCATTAGACTCATTTCTCCGTGAATATGAGTCTGATTCACAGCGTTTTGAAGCTTAAAATAAAGTGATCACTGTCAACTGACTTCTTCTACAGTTTGTCAAATGCTTGCGCTTCTTGCTAGAGTGCCCCCGGTGGCCGTTTGCCAGTAAAAATCTATAAATTATCTGCACTATTTTATGAGCCGCTGGGTTCACAGCATGGGGGAAAAAGTAGTGGCTTAAAGTAAAAAGTACGCTAAGTTGTTAGCTAGCCTAAATCATTCTTAATTAAGTATTTGTTCATTATGAATTCAGTTGTTGTTCTATCTTAATTAAGGCAAATTAAGGTGTAGTTATTATTAAGTGACACCAACATTTAAACAGAATTGTACACACCAATTACAAATAATATCACATATAAGTCACTCCAGAGTAAAAATATATGTGATATTATTTGTTATTTTCACACTTGCAACCGCATTTCATACTCCAGTGCAACTTATATACGTTTTTTTCTTCTCTATTATGCATTTTTTGGCTGGTGCGACTTATATTCCGGTGCAACTAGTCCGGAATGTTTTTTATTAGGAAATCAGACGAGTTACTAGCTCCAGATCCATGTTCGTGCACGCGTGACTCAGCGATGCGTCACTTTTGCTTCGCCGACATTAGCGGCTTACGTTACGGTTACTGGGTGTATTTAAACAGAACTAGAAGTGACATGGAGCTGGTTATCTCATCTGGTGCCGTCTGTACATGCCCAGGACTCAAATAAATTGGTCTAACTGCGTTTTTTGGCGAAACACAACGCTTTGGATAACGAGTCGAGCGCTCGAGAGAGACCTCAAGTCCCAGACAATGGCCTCATACGTATTGGCACTGTATAGTTATATGTTACAGCGTATCTCAAAGCCTTTTTTTACCCCTTTTTCCTGGTTGAATAACTGCCTTACAAACCTGTCGTTATTTGAAAAACCATTGGCTCTCCGCCCGCGTCACAGCCTGCCACCGAATAACACCAACCATTATGTCTCATTATAACGCGCGCAGTCGAATAACTTCCTCTCCCCATTGTCCTTGAGTGCTTTGGCTCTCCGTTACTAAGTTTGTTTTGGGGGAGATATGTGAAAAATGTCCCTTAATCTTCAGAAAACCACAGCTTCTCCCTGGGCCCGGGCGGAGTGACAGCGAGGAAGAGCCCGAGTTGGAAGGAATTTGTAAAAGAAAAACGCACGTCAATCAAACGGTGCGTCAAAGACAACAGGCTCCTGCTGAGAGAGAGAGGGACGAAAACAGTCGGCTTAATTCACCCTCAGAATTAGGACGGGATTTGTATTATTACGCGTACATAATGCAGTTTTTCTAATTGCGCGAGAGAAAGAATAAGAAGGACACACGAATTGCGTAACTGTCAGAACATGAAGCTTATTTTAAGGCTTTTTGTGATGCAGAATCGATTATCTTTTTAGTACTCGTTATTGTATGAGATTCTTAACGCAGAATGCATGAGAATACATGGATGTAAGTCGGGGCATGCCCAGTCTAAGGCTCGTAATTACAAATGGGAAGCGTTTAGTGAATGGAATATCACAGAGTCAAGTCGGCATTCATTACAAATCGCTTCAAGTTAGTATTTCCAAATTACCCTATCGATATGATCTAAACGGGAGGTTATTTGGGTGAAAGTGCGGATTAAAGCCATTGATATGTCAGTATTTGTTCTGACTGGCGTGAAAGCGGATTCCCGGGACTCGGATGTGTGTCGGCGGCGGGAGGATCCGGATCGTGTTCTCGGGCGGACTTCCTCAAAGAGACGATTGTGCGGCTGCAGCGCCGTTCATGTCGGAACAGGAAACTCACTCAGGATTAGACCTCGCAGTTATGAAGGCCGCCGACGGACAGGGGTTCGTTTGGCAGGACGGTGCCTCACGGCGACGCGGTTACGGGTTCGACTCCCGAGTGGGTCTGGTCTGTGGAGTTTGCGTCTGGTCGGGTTTACTCCAATTTCCCTGTCAACCCAAAACGTGCACCGTACAGTATAATACCCTCCAGCTAAGGTCAACGCTGAGGTCAAACTAGGGTCCCGGGGGGCGTGGCACGGTGGGCACAGCTTGACCCAGCGGCATTGAAGGAAGAGTCAAGTGCAGAGGACAAGTTTCCTTCAGTGCCATTTAACTTGTACCTAGATTGCAAGTTAGAACTGAATAAGAATAAAGTCCCATAAAGTACCGTATTTTATAGTATAAGTCGCACCAGCCAAAAAATGTATAATAGAGAAGATAAAAACATATATAAGTCACACTGGAGTTTGAAATGCAGTTGCGTTCACATAAAGTGTGAAAATAACAAATACTATAACATATAAGTCACTCTGGAGTATAAGTATATAAGTATAAATATAAGTATAAGTCGCACCCCGGCCAAAACTATGAAAAACGGTGCGACTTATCGTTCGGATAATACGGTAGGTTAAAATCTTAAAAAATATAAACATTATCATCTGTTATTTATACCCAACCTGGCCCACTCTGAATCTTGAATCTATATTTATACAGTAATGAACTCAATTAAGCTCAATTGTTTTGCTGCCAAATCTTGATTATTATGGATTTCTCGGTCCTGCTTTATTGGACAGGACGATACAGCGTGAAATTGTGATGAGAGTGGGAAGGACATTCAGGAAATGCAGGAAATTGCGGGTTGTTAAAGCGACACTATCTAACTTTCTTGATTTGCCTTGTCACCTGCATAATTCCATGGAACTAGAAAGTTAAGAACCGTACAGTGCTCCTGAGCGTTCTCGATCATCTTTCTGCAATTCTGGAATATTTTAGCCAAAGAAACAATATCTTAAGCACAAGTAAGTGTCGGGTTTGTGGAAATGCAAGCCCGCTCACAGTAATAAAACTACAAAAATGGGTCTTTTCGTGCTACTTGACAAATTTAAAATGCCATGTTCAGATAATGGACAGTTTTAATTCATTGCTTGTCCCTCCCATTGATCGAACACAAATATTGCCTCGTTTTCTTCGCTTTTCTCTCCCGTAACCGCTGTCGACCGTCTCTCGCCGTGTAAATTATGCTTTCGGGGGCCGGGTCGGGCGCGGGTCCCGTGTGGGTTCGGGGGGGGAGTACCACCGGGATCCTCACTAATCCATACAGGTCAAAACCATGTCACCCAATCAGTTTTAATCACGAGAGCCGGGGCTGGTGACAGGGCGAGCGCCGCCGAACTCCTCCGAGACGAGTTCGATGTAATTCAATACGAGTAAGCGGCAGGAGCAGAGACTTGTTATTATCCGCGCCGTGAGAGAGAGACAAGCCACAAATCCAATGCCTGTCAAAGCGATTGTAACTGAACTAAACGTATCAACGAACGCAGCCAAAACTATGAGGTCGACTAAACTGTATGAATATGGATTATAGTATTAGGAGCTAAACCTGTGCAATGCCAGGGTTGCGTTAGAAATCCAGGACAAAGGAGATGAAATTATTAAACTAGGCTTAAATCCAAATGATTTCAGGCTAAAATTAAAGAATGTATGCTTAAAATCCAAGACTAAAGTTTGAACTCTCCCAGATCTATAACCAGGAATTAAAGTGCCTATGACAGGTATTTATAATTGCCTAATTTGGACTTTACTTGGTGTATTTCTACCTGTTGTACATAGAAATTATAGGTTTACACCAATCGAGCAGGTATTTGTAGAGAAAAAGGTGAAAAATCTGTAGAAACTGACAGGAAGTGACGTCACACCATGACATCACACTCATTCCAGTCAAAGTTTATGCAGAAATTACGCAAAGAAAACACTTTTTTGACTCTCTAAACATTAACTCAACAAAAAGCTGCTCTTATATATTTTCATTTGTCAAATAAAATAAATTAGATGAGTTTTTGCGCAGTGTTTGCTGGGTAATTTCCTACTGTGACGTCATCAATTACAAACAGGAAGTGAAATTATAAACCTAAAAACTGTGCTATTCTGTGATAACATTTTGTACAACTTTTAGCAAAAGTCAAAATACATTTATCTTAACTGTGGTTTAGTTCAATGAGTCGTCCGACCTGTAGGGGGCGCTCTAAGAGAATAAGACTATATCAAGTCTACTTAGGAAGCTACGCGGGCTCGAACCATCACCAAACATAGTACAATATGTGTGAACGCGTCCTTAATTTGTACGAAACCAGGATTTACCTCTAACAAAGTTCAACAATCTAGACCAGGAGTGTCTAAACTTTTTTTCACCGAGGGCCACATTTTGAAACTTCTATGGAGCAGAGGGCCACAAACAACCCGAAAATGTTGAATTTGAAAGTGAATACTTAAAAATGTTGCATTTGGTATTATTCGATGAGCCTCCACACCTTTAATAATACTTATATTATAATAATAATAGCTTGTTATCACATAAAAATGCTTGAATTCTTCCAATTTTACAGTAAAAAGTACCGGTACTACTTTTTGTTGTTTAGACCAACTTAGCAGGAAACTGGAGGGCCAACAAAAAAGGGCCGTAGTTTGGACATGCCTGATCTAGACTTAAATAAGAAAAAATATGACAAAGACTTGGTACTGAACCTCCAAAAAGCCAGTTTAAAAAAAGACTAAACTCGGCTGAAACGATCCAGGCGTGAGCCGCAAAAGGAGCAGATTATGAAGCGCTGGACGAGCCCGAACCTGCTCCACCTGCGCTCCGGTGCCACAATGCAAACTGGGATTGATGGTTTTATCTGAGCTGTCATCACGTCACATAGTTTAAACAAAAGTCAGTGGGATTCATTATGCCGGGGTCTGCTTCAGTGGCACCAGAGGGAAAGACTGACGCCGAGTTCTAGAAAGAAACGTGTTCTGCATCGAAGGCGATCCGCAAACGTGTGACAGGAAACGGCCTCTGCGTTTGACAGGGATCGCTGAGGCTCTCCATCGAAACGTTTATGAGCAGGATGCATACTGTCATCGCGTTTTCATTTCTAAAGCATGAATGAAACGTTCCCAAGAGCCAAAAGGTTAGTACACTCGACCTTTGTGTTTGGGAATTTCCTGAGCAAGAAGATCTGACAGTCAGAGTGGATATGACTGTGAGGAACAAATAGAGTTTTCCGACAGAATTAGACCCAATCATGACGAGATTGACGGCTGAGCGTGAAACGGGGGTTCGCGAGGAGGGAGGACATGCAGTGAATTGTCGGAGCGGGGATTCTAA
Organism: Eucyclogobius newberryi; assembly: GCF_026437365.1. NCBI lineage: Eukaryota > Metazoa > Chordata > Actinopteri > Gobiiformes > Gobiidae > Eucyclogobius > Eucyclogobius newberryi. The sequence goes on from NW_027315812.1 coordinate 10,701,689, forward strand.
CTCGCGACACTGCACACGGAGCCTGGAGTGTATACCGTATTTTCCGGACCAACCAAAAAATACATAAAACATATATAAGTGGCACTGGAGTATGAAATGCGGTTGCAAGTGTGAAAATAACATATGAGTCGCTCCGGAGTATAAGTATATAAGTATAAATATAAGTTGCACCCTGGCCAAAACTATGAAAAAAGGTGCAACTTATAGTCCGGAAAATACGGTACGCGTGGTCACAGCCAATGGCACGTTCACTCCCGGCCCGAGCTCAGTCCGACGCCGGCCCGAGCCTGTGTACGACGATATTATGATGTACGAAACCATGGAAACGAGCCAGTTAGATAGCGTGCCTGTTTACCTTTATCACTCCTATAATTGTATGTATTTATTTTATCTTGTACAGTCCAAACACACACGTTTGTTTTGCAGTGATGGGCAATACCAGTGATTTCAGTTTCACTCCGATACCGATACCAAGTACTATTGCAATATCGATCCGATCTCAGTAGCAATACGTTTTGTGCTAAATTGCAGTCTTTACTTTGAAGACTTTTACCTTGGAGTCGTGACATTCTTTGACTGATAAAGCTCATAATTGGATAAATGTAATGATAATCTACAATGCATTTTAATATTTTTTATTTTGAATTATTAAATAACATTTTGGTTACTGTTTTAGTTAGTTGTGCGTTCAATATTTTCTGTGTGGAGTTTGCATGTTCTCCCCGTGTCTGCGTGGGGGTCCTCCGGGGGCTCCAGTTTCCCCGACAACTAAAAACATGTAGAATAGGCTCCTCCCCTCTGGGGCCAGGACGCCCCTGCTCCATCTCAATGGGACTCTCCTGGTTAAATAAAGGTCAATGTTTTTGCTGCCAACAACTTAATAACAGTCAAAATATTAAATCCCCGGGAGATAATAATACCACTACAGCTTTAGGGTCAACAATGTGTCCACAATCAGACACGCAAAGATTGATCGAATTGAGCGCATTTATACCTGTTTTACATATAAATTATAGTTTTACACCAATCAAGCTGGTATTTGTGGAGAAAACGTTGAAACATCTGTAGAAAATGACATCACTCTAGGGACTCAATCCAGTCGAAGTTTATACATAATTTTCACTTTTTTTCACGCATCAATTCAACAAAATAAAGCTGGGGTTAGGGTTAATTTTTATTCGTAATTTTTTTTTAAATCGTGACATCAGAGTTTTAAGGAAATTACCCAGCAAATACTGGGCAATTTCCTAGTGTGATGTCATCAATTACAAACAGGAAGTGAAATTATGAACCTAAAAACTATTTTTTTGCAGAAGTCAAAATACATTTATCATAACTGCGTTTTAGTTCAATGAGTCGTCCGACCTGTAGGGGGCGCTTTAAGGGAATAAGACTAAATCAAGTTAAGAAACCTAACATCGTATAATAGTATCACGTCCTTCACACAAGACGCACAAAGTGGAGAGTCTTTCCGCTCGTAAACAAACGGCTTCTTAACAATGTAATCTATGGAAGTCTAAAGTGGATCGTGTTTCTGTGCAATCTTCCCACGACAGGTACGACCGCCGTCTCTCCGATCGGGACGTCCCAGAGCGGGTCAGAGCGCTCACCACATCGCGGGGTCAAAGGAGCAGGTCCGGGCCCGGCTCCTCTGGCCCGTCTTTGTCACGTTTGTGCAGGACTCGGTGTGATTTTCCAGACGCTGCCAGTGAAAAGAGGCTTGTCTTTCACGGGAGCAGCTGACCCGCTCGCAGCAGGTGTGTCGCGGCTCGGGTTACCGCCCTTTCTCCCCGTCCCGGACACTTCCCAGATGACAATCCCGCCGCTCACGGCCTTATCAGTGTCGCCGCAGAGACAATCAGGAATGGTGTAGTGTGGCGTTACAGCGAGGACAGCAAATACATCAAATACAGTGGTTACAGCGAGTACAGCAAATACAGCGAGTACAGCGAATACAACGAGTTCAGCGAGTACAGCAAACACAGTAAATACAGCAAATACAGCGAGTACAGCGAGTACAGCGAATACAGCGGATACAGCGAGTACAACGAATACATCGAATACAGTGGTTACAGCGAGTACAGCAAATACAGCGAGTACAGCGAATACAACGAGTTCAGCGAGTACAGCAAACACAGTAAATACAGCAAATACAGCGAGTACAGCGAATACAGCGAGTACAGCGAATACAGCGGATACAGCAAATACAACGAATACAGTGGTTACAGCGAGTACAGCAAATACAGCGAATACAACGAGTTCAGCGAGTACAGCGAGTACAGCGAATACAGCGAGTACAGCGAATACAGCGAGTACAGCGAATACAGCGAGAACAGCGAGTACAGCGAATACAGCGAGTACAGCGAATACGAGTTCAGCGAGTACAGCAAACACAGTAAATACAGCAAATACAGCGAGTACAGCGAATACAGCGAGTACAGCGAATACAGCGGATACAGCGAGTACAACGAATACATCGAATACAGTTGTTACAGCGAGTACAGCAAATACAGCGAGTACAGCGAATACAGCGAGTACAGCGAATACAGCGAGAACAGCGAATACAGCGAGTACAGCGAATACAGCGAGTACAGCGAATACAACGAGTTCAGCGAGTACAGCAAACACAGTAAATACAGCAAATACAGCGAGTACAGCGAATACAGCGAGTACAGCGAATACAGCGGATACAGCGAGTACAACGAATACATCGAATACAGTGGTTACAGCGAGTACAGCGAATACAGCGAGTACAGCGAATACAACGAGTTCAGCGAGTACAGCAAACACAGTAAATACAGCAAATACAGCGAGTACAGCGAATACAGCGAGTACAGCGAATACAGCGGATACAGCGAGTACAACGAATACATCGAATACAGTGGTTACAGCGAGTACAGCAAATACAGCGAGTACAGCGAATACAACGAGTTCAGCGAGTACAGCAAACACAGTAAATACAGCAAATACAGCGAGTACAGCAAATACAGCGAGTACAGCGAATACAGCGGATACAGCAAATACAACGAATACAGTGGTTACAGCGAGTACAGCAAATACAGCGAGTACAGCGAATACAACGAGTTCAGCGAGTACAGCAAACACAGTAAATACAGCAAATACAGCGAGTACAGCGAATACAGCGAGTACAGCGAATACAGCGGATACAGCAAATACAACGAATACAGTGGTTACAGCGAGTACAGCAAATACAGCGAATACAACGAGTTCAGCGAGTACAGCGAGTACAGCGAATACAGCGAATACAGCGAGTACAGCGAATACAGCGAGAACAGCGAATACAGCGAGTACAGCGAATACAGCGAGTACAGCGAATACAATGAGTTCAGCGAGTACAGCAAACACAGTAAATACAGCAAATACAGCGAGTACAGCGAATACAGCGAGTACAGCGAATACAGCGGATACAGCGAGTACAACGAATACATCGAATACAGTGGTTACAGCGAGTACAGCAAATACAGCGAGTACAGCGAATACAACGAGTACAGCAAACACAGTAAATACAGCAAATACAGCGAGTACAGCGAATACAGCGAGTACAGCGAATACAGCGGATACAGCAAATACAACGAATACAGTGGTTACAGCGAGTACAGCAAATACAGCGAGTACAGCGAATACAACGAGTTCAGCGAGTACAGCGAGTACAGCGAATACAGCGAGTACAGCGAATACAGCAAGTACAGCGAATACAGCGAGAACAGCGAATACAGCGAGTACAGCGAATACAGCGAGTACAGCGAATACAACGAGTTCAGCGAGTACAGCAAACACAGTAAATACAGCAAATACAGCGAGTACAGCGAATACAGCGAGTACAGCGAATACAGCGGATACAGCAAATACAACGAATACATCAAATACAGTGGTTACAGCGAGTACAGCAAATACAGCGAGTACAGCGAATACAACGAGTTCAGCGAGTACAGCGAGTACAGCGAATACAGCGAATACAGCGAGTACAGCGAGAACAGCGAATACAGCGAGAACAGCGAATACAGCGAGTACAGCGAATACAGCGAGTACAGCGAATACAACGAGTTCAGCGAGTACAGCGAGTACAGCGAATACAGCGAGTACAGCGAATACAGCGAATACAGCGAGTACAGCGAATACAGCGAATACAGCGAGTACAGCGAATACAGCAAATACAGCGAGTACAGCGAATACAGCGAATACAGCGAGTACAGCGAATACAGCAAATACAGCGAATACAGCGAATACTGCGAGTACAGCGAATACAGCGAATACAGCGAGTACAGCAAATACAGCGAATACAGCGAGTACAGCGAATACAGCGAGTACACCGAATACAACGAGTACAGCGAGTACTGCGAATACAGCAAATACAGCGAATACAACGAATACAGCGAGTACATCATACAAGTGGACGTGGAAAGCTGTTTTAATTGAAGTGAAAGTTAAAATACATAAATGCATAAACACGTACAGATTAGACATTTGGTTTAGGGGTGGTAAATCAGATATTGTTGATATTGCAGAGTTTCCCCGGATATATCGGTACGAGCCCGGTATTGAAAATGTGGCCGATATTTGGCACAGATATTTTCTCTGCTTCTGCGCTTCATCATGTGTCGTCCTGTTTGTCCTCAGGCATTACATTAGATTAGATGGAGTGAAAAGAGAAACATGGATGCTGATTTGGCTAGAAATGCGTTTATGTGTCGACACAATTATGACTGAAATAGTTTTATATCTCAGATGAAAAGATTTTGTTATTATTTTTATTTCAACGTAAATTTGTGGTCGTATCGGTATCGGCAAATAACGGTTATCGGGCACAACAGTCAGAAATTAGACTAATCTGGTAGATATTAAGGAGCGTTCACACTTGCACTTTCGCCTCAGCAAAATTGGGACTGAACCAGGACTAAACCCGAAACTAAACCAAGACCAGGACTAAACCAAGACCAGGACTAAACCAGGACTAAACCAAGACCAGGACTAAACCATGACTAGAACAGAACCAACTCAAGTCCACATCAAGACCAAAATGGGCTCAATTTAGTCCCAAAAAGTGTAAACGCACTTTTAAATTCATATGGAAACTCTGAAAACCGCAGAGCAACAATACATTTTAGAGCAAAAAAACACAAAGTAATTAGAATTGTAATGCACAAAAAACACTGTATTGCATCAAACCTGTTCTTCAAGGTTTTCAGGTGTTTCTTTCCCTTGAATGTTCCGCAATAATGCATTAAGCTCATCTTTTCATTCATTCAATTACAGGCCCTTTTCATTGCTCAGAAATACCTCGAAAAACATGTCGGCTCTCCCGTTACTGCAGCCCGGTCCTGGAGAGGGATAAGTTTGCATCCCCGGCAAAACAACAACATCTCCATGGAGACGAGCGCCACCGGGAAAGTGACACAGTGCCCCTTTAACGTCACCAGTGCCCCTTTAATGCCGCCTGTTGCTTCCCGATCACGTTCCCATCACCTGTTGAACCCTCCGCTCCCAAACTGTCCATCACGTGAGCGTTTTGTGCCCGTTTCCATGGGATGTGTGAGAACGCCGTGGCAGAAAGGCCCAGCTCTCGTTTCCACCTTGGGGTTTGAGGGGAAGTACGCGATCCGTTCCTGTAAGTGAATCCCAGGTGAGGAAACAACCATTTTGAGAGTCTTTTGTCGGGCTTAAATGAGCTTTAAGGCCCGAGGTGTTTTGGATGTTAAAAAGGTAAAAAGGTAAACCGTCTGTGAACCGGAAATCCACACGTCTTTGTCAGCTGCTCTGAATAGTGTTTGTTTATGTTGTCGCTCGACTCGACCGCGCAGGCCGCCACTGATCGTTCTGAAGTCGGACAGGAAGCGTCCGGCGTTATCAGGCTCATTCTGTTTTTATTTTTTACACTTTGTTATGCCACTCCCTTATTTTCTACTTCTATTCATTTACTTACCTTATGTTCTCCCTGATCCTGCTCGTTGGTTTGTTTTTACGTGTTTTTTAAATGTTATTTACTTGTTTATTTAAATATATACATGTAATTTTTTGGAAATTCATATAATGTTTTTTCTGTTGTTGTTGTTGTTGTTGTTGTTTATTTATTTATAAGAGATCTTCTACTGAAAGTGTTTTTCAGACTTCCTATAAGTGATCTGTTCTTCTGGATCTACCTCTGTATCTACTGCGTTGCACCAATGAAATTTCCCCATGTGGGACAATAAAGGAATATCTTATCTTATCTTATCTTATCTTAATAGCTGTAGTAGTTATAGTATCAGTAGCAGTAGTAGTAGTAGTTGTAGTAATTGCAGTAGTAGCTGTAGTAGTAGTTAGAATAAAAAGTTAGAATTCACGCACACATCCATACTTTCCACACTTTTTCTTGTGAATTTGGCGCACACATCCACACTTTCCACACTTTTTCTTGTGAATTTGGAGCACACATCCACACTTTCCACACTTTTTCTTGTGAATTTGGCGCACACATCCACACTTTCCACACTTTTTCTTGTGAATTTGGAGCACACATCCACACTTTCCACACTTTTTCTTGTGAATTTGGCGCACACATCCACACTTTCCACACTTTTTCTTGTGAATTTGGCGCACACATCCACACTTTCCACACTTTTTCTTGTGAATTTGGCGCACACATCCACACTTTCCACACTTTTTCTTGTGAATTTGGCGCACACATCCACACTTTCCACACTTTTTCTTGTGAATTCGGCGCAGTCATCCACACTTTCCACACTCTGTCACCGTTTCCTGCCTGTTTGGACGTGGAATAAGCAGAAACAAACCTGGGAAACTGCCAGAGCCACAACATCCTCCTCCAGTCACTGCCTGCCCGTCTCCCCCCGTGAGAGGGAACATTCAGGACCACTCAAAACAAACCGACGCGTGGCCCCAAAAGAATGGCCCAAATGTTTGTCCAGACTCACCCTTTATTTCCGCGCTGTGTCTTTCTTATCTCCGGTTTTTACGTTTCCGTTTCGACTGGTTTGTTGTCGGGAGACGTCCAGGAAAAGCTCGGCCCGCGAACGTCTCGGCGCAGTGCAGACAGACTGTTGTTTTAACCTGCTGCAACTCCGGGGAATAAGCAGAGAAACGTAACGCGGTGCGCCAAGTTCCACAATGCATTCTAGAAATACAAATCATGGAAGTAACAGGAAGTGGTGGAAAGTACAAAAGTAATCAAACCGTACTGCATTTTTAGCTATCTGTGTTTGAGTCGTTTTTACAGTGTACTTTTACTTTACTACGTCTGAGAGCAGGTATCTGTACTTTCTACTGCACTACATTTTAGAACTGGACTGAAAAGTAGAAAGTACTTTTGTATGAATTAAGGGGTTATTTGAAGCACATTCATGGTGACATCTTGGAGGATTTGTGTACAAAAAAAGAGTGCAATTTCGAAATCGAATTGAATTGCGACTTTTGACAATAAAATGTACAATTATTTATACAAAACACAACATTTAACACTTTAACAATATATGTGAAAGGCTTTTATGCATTTTAAACTTCAAAACCTTTACAGAAGTAGATTTATGGTGTGCTACTTCTACTTGGGTACTTTAAGTAAATAAATGTAATACTACTAATGTCGGTGTAATCCCTCATTCGTCCAGGCGTGTTCCATAGTAGAAAAAGCTTCAGTTGTAGTCATCTGGACTCAGTTTGAAAAAATAGACGTTTCGACTCTCATCCAAGAGTCATTGTCAATAAAAGAATTTAGATCGAGAACTCCGATATTAATACTGTTCTGTGGTAAGACCCGCCCATTGGGAGGAGCCTTCCTGAAGTAGAAAGAGTTGTTTGTTTCAACAGAAACTCCCCCTTGTATCTACCGAGCCTATTCAGAATCTTAATGGGCTATTAGAATAGCTCATAATAGCCCATTAAAATTCTGAATAGGCTAGCTCGGTAGATACAAGGGGGGAGTTTCTGTTGAAACAAACAACTCTTTCTACTTCAGGAAGGCTCCTCCCAATGGGCGGGTCTTACCACAGAACAGTATTAATATCGGAGTTCTCGACCTAAATTCTGTTATTGACAATGACTCTTGGATGAGAGTCGAAACGTCTATTTTTTCTAACTGAGTCCAGATGACTACAACTGAAGCTTTTTCTACTATAATACTACTAATGATGTTTTTGTGGTCATTTGTAGGACTTTTCAATGTTAATAATGATGAATACTGCGCTAGTTTAATAGATAATAAAATGAATGAATGTAAAATAAATTATGCATAACATGCAGTATACCAAAGTAGCGTCCAAAAAACACACATTGCAATTAGTTTAGGGGTAAATGCTTTGTTCTATAGGTTTTACTTTGGTCCAAATGCATCACCGAACTGCATAGAATAGATCTTTTTCACTCTATGATCAAAAAAATTGCTTTTGAATATAAAAAGTAACATGTTTCATACCGACAACTGGTGTTTATTTGCACTGGTAATCGTACGACATAACTGACATTTTTGGATTACGCATGGCATTCCTAAACTCCCGGAATGTCGCCTAATCGCGAGGATTCACACAATTAGATATCAAGACTTCTGAACCAGCACGAGTTACAACCGGAGTTTGTGCAAATAAGAATTTACTGAGGAAAAAGTGAACCGCTTTTTGGTAATACTCGTAAAAGGATCATTTTGAAAGCTAAAAATGAATAGAGAGGATGAGATTATTCCATTGTTATTGGCTGTTTAAAGCAGTACACAGTCTTTAGTCTTGGTTTAATGCAGGTTTAGTTCTGGATTGTGTATTTGTGTGGTCTCTTTGCAACTTTAAATGTTAATAAAAGTAAATAAAATGTTGTTTCAAGTGGATTTTTGGGAGTATAAAGTGTTTTCAGTATTAAAAATCACAAATTGATCTTCCTGCACAGCAAGCATGACTTGAAAAACAATGGTAACAGTCAGACAAGTTAAGTTAATGGGAAATACTCTCTGCATTAAGAGTATTCCCCGGGAGTTATTACCAATCGAGTACAGATAATACACACTGCGCTGACTTCACACTGGCCATGACCCGTCCGGTGGTTTCGCCCGCCCTCTTTCCGAACAGAAGTATAAATCCTCTCCAAAACTCACCGCGGCTGCTGTAAATTCCTGCAGCTTTGCCATTGAGTCTTTTCAGTAACATTGTGACTGTCGCCATAACGACTGTAGCATATGAACACACATCTCCATCAGACAGACTATAAACCCTCCACACGGCCAGTTATTGTGTCCCTAAATACTCACGGCCTGCGATTGAACGACTGGAATTATGGAAGGGATATTTTTCGTGGCTTCAGTCCGAATACAGAGAAGAAGTAGTAGTAACAGTAGTAGTTTAATAGTATAATAAGAGGAGGAGGAAGGGGAGAAGGAGGAGTAGCAGTAGCTGTGGTTGAAGTAGGAGCTGATGGCGTTCTAGTAGTAGTAAAAGCAGTAGTTGGAGTATGAAGTGAATAAACAATGCAAATGGAGGAGGAGGAAGAGGAGGAAGAGGAAGAAAGGAGGAGGAGGAAGAAAGAAGAAAGAAGAGGAGGAAGAAAGAAGGAAGAAGAGGAGGAAGAAAGGAGGAGGAAGAAAGGTGGAGGAGTAGGAAGAAAGGAGGAAGAGGAGGAAGAAAGAAGGAAGAAGAGGAGGAAGAAAGGAGGAGGAAGAAAGGTGGAGGAGTAGGAAGAAAGGAGGAAGAGGAGGAAGAAAGAAGGAAGAAGAGGAGGAAGAAAGGAGGAGGAGGAAGAAAAGAGGAGGAGTAGGAAGAAAGGAGGAAGAAAGGAGGAGGAGTAGGAAGAAAGGAGGAAGAGGAGGAAGAAAGAAGGAAGAAGAGGAGGAAGAAAGGAGGAGGAAGAAAGGTGGAGGAGTAGGAAGAAAGGAGGAAGAGGAGGAAGAAAGAAGGAAGAAGAGGAGGAAGAAAGGAGGAGGAAGAAAAGAGGAGGAGTAGGAAGAAAGGAGGAAGAAAGGAGGAGGAGTAGGAAGAAAGGAGGAAGAGGAGGAAGAAAGAAGGAAGAAGAGGAGGAAGAAAGGAGGAGGAAGAAAGGTGGAGGAGGAAGAAAAGAGGAAGAGTAGGAAGAAAGGAGGAAGAAAGGAGGAGATGGGAGAAAGAAGGAGAAAGGGAAAGAAAGAAGGAGGAAGAAAGAAGGAGGAGGAGGGAGAGCAGGAAGAAGATTCAGCGTTTTTTGTTTTTATTGTAGTGTAGAAAATGTGCTGTTTTCTACTTCTTCTCTTTCCAGACGTATAAAGAGAGAGAATTGTGTCTTACAGTTCAGAAGTGAAACAAAAGTGCTGTTAGTGTTTGTATGAACTCTTGTTACTTCTACTTGAGTTGCTTTAAGGATACTTCCCCCAAATAGAGCAGCTGTAAATCTTAAACCATAAAATGTGCATCTAACGACATATAAACTATATATACTCTTATACGTCTCATGAACTCAGCCGACACGACACAGTTTTACAGTCCAAACAAAGGCGGCGGACCTCATGTTTAACGATATATCCACCGCGTGACAACGTGGAGTCCATGTAGGAGCCTGTGCAGTCTATAATAAACATGTATATAGTCATGAAGTTACGAGGACGTCCAAGAAAAATATGTCCGCACAGGGCTGCAATCAAAATATACATTCAGACGGACACATCCTGTCTGTTTCCCTGGGACACAAACACAGAAGGAGACAGTGGGAAACTACAGCGAGCAGCAGAGACAAAACATCTCACTGGAGACGCACGTTACATAAAAGGAAATGTATTTGCTCTTCTACGACAGATCAGACCATAAGTGACAAAAGTGCACTGTTTGCCTATTGTATTATGACTAAATTGTAACACATTTGTATTTGTTACTTTAAAGGTTGCTTTTGTTTGACTTAAGGGGTTATTTGTAGCACGTTCATGGTGACATCTTGGAGGATTTGTGTAAAAAAAGTATATAAAATTCACTCAAAATCAAAATTGACCAAAAATCAACTTTAAAGGTCGTCCTGGTCTGTACTGAACGTTTACCTTATTTTCTGGACTATGAGTCGCTTTTTTTTTTTCATAGTTTTGGCCAGAGTGCAACTTATACTTATATTGATACGATATACTTATACTCCGGAGCGACTTATATGTGATATTATTTGTTATTTTTACACTTGCAACCAAATTACATACTCAAATGCGTCTTATATATGTTTTCTTCTTCTCTATTATGAATTTTTTATAGTCCAGAAAATACGTCTTCATTCATGAACTGATATGAAATGCAAAAAATCTGTGTCAAACTGTGATTAAAAATGTAATTGACCCATTTGTCTGGTTAAATAATGTGGTGCAGCTATTTTTCAACATAAAAAAAAAAACATATTGAACTATAAACAGACGGAACTTAGCAATTCTAAATTTTTAACAGCGTATATGTTCAAATTTTTGTTCTCATCATAGTTTATTACTAAATACTCAAGAAAAACACAACATGTCATCTTTAATTACACTATCACTAACACTAAAGAGAGATCTGTGAAGCTTGAACAAGGATATTTTTGGTTTTGCACGTGTAGATGAGGCTTATATGTGGAGAAAAAAAACATATTTTTGTATTTGGTGCGAATATTGCCTTTTTTTCTGTAACAATTCATCTTTGTTACACATTTAACCTCTCCAGAAGCAAACCCTTTTCATCCTCCACCGTTTTAAAATCCTCTGTAATGTTTTGTCAGCTTTTGTCCGTGCGTTTAACACATGCAAACACGTTCCTGAAGCAGTGGACACCTTTGCATTACGTCAGATGGAGCCTGGAGCCCGGTGAAGGGGTGAAGTCATTAGTAATAACTGAGCTGTTTGTGTTGGCCGTCCCGGAGCGATACACAGAGCGGTGCCTCCAGTGTTACCCGGGCTCTATCCGACAGGTAAACACCACTGCAGCGCCTTTGCCGACTCCTCATGACATGACAGACTTCTTGTTCATTCGCTGAAACGTAAACATTGGGAGTTCAGGGCAGCCGTATGACGTCGTTGTTAGCTTTAGCCCAAGTGTAGCGTGGATTAGAGCGAAAACGGACAAATTAAAGGTTGTGTAAACACCGGGGGGAAAGGCACTTGTAAGTTTACGATGCAGAATGCTGGTCTCAAAGCTCGGCAAAGGTGAGAGGATTGATGGAAAAAAATGTAGGGCTGCAGTGATTACCGTATTTTCCGGGCTATAAGTCGCACCTTTTTTCATAGTTTTGGCCGGGTGCGACTTATACTCCAGAGCGACTTATATGTGATATTATTTGTTATTTTCACACTGGCAACCGCATTTCACATGTTGATCATTTTCACCCTGACAACCACAAGAGGGCGCTCTAGGCTCTAAGCGACACAGAAGAAGAATCTGCACTTCCTCTTCCTCTGGAGTTTGTGGAGTTGTTTAGAAGTGACGCAGAGGAAGAAGAATTCAATGGATTTAGTGATACATTTCCCCCAAAAATGCGACTTATACTCCAGTGAGACTTATATATGTTTTTTTCTTCTCTATTATATATTATTATTTTTTTGGTTGGTGCAACGTATACTCCGGTGCGACTTATAGTCCAGAAAATACTTTAAATTTAATTTAGTTTTGTCATTAAAACAAACAAAAATGCCCCTTAACAGTTCATTTCTAGAACACAAATGATACACAGTTTTCAATAGTGTCCAACATCCCTAAAAGTGACACAGTGCACCTTTAAGCCGCGCCGCATTTGACCGGACTCTACACTATTTACAGTTTTGGACTATTTTGGGTGGTTTTTGCTGCTCTTTTCTTCGCATCCCACTGCGGAACAACGTCTTTATTACAACCTTTTAATGAGCGTCTCGTCCGTATCAGATCTCAGCCGCTCGGCAGTAAAAGCAGCTACAATTTACAGCTTTGGCCCTAAAGGTTTTTCCGCGTTTTGCCGGATAGTCCCTCGTGTTGCAGCGTTCTGTTGCGCGCCTGCCAGAAATACAACTTTGCACTCTTCCACGGGCCGCTGGGACAGAGGGGGGGTTCACAGGGGGGAGTTGAGACACATTGTAATGATGCGGCGCGTCAGGGCATCAGAGGCCTCCGAACCTGAACAGACAAGCATCTGCGATAGATAAAAGAAGAAACCATCGAGATGTATATGTGAAGATGTGAAAAGCAGTTAAAGGGAAGTTGCTTTGAGACGTTTCAGCTTCGAATCAGCCGCTTATTTACTGTAAATTCTGGATTTAGACAGTACAATGTGTTTTCAGCTTTACTACGGGACTCGTATCGTTGTTGTTTTTGTATTTGAAATCCTGCAAAAGATTTAGGAGTAATTATTTTACACAATGATAAACTGACCAGAAGTGTGTGGAGTACCATATTTTCCGGACTTTTTTCATAGTTTTGGCCGGGGTGAGACTTATACTTATATTTATACTTATATACTTGTACTCCGGAGTGACTTATATGTGATATTATTTGTTATTTTCACACTTGCAACCGTATTTCATACTCTTATATATGCAACCTATATATGTTTTTTTCTTCTCTATTATGCATTTTTTGGCTGGTGCGACTTATACTCCGGTGCCACTTATAGTCCGGAAAATACGGTAATCAAAAATGTTACTGAAGTAAGAGTACCGTACTTATCACACTATAAGGTGCACTTAAAAGCCTTTAATTTCCTCAAAAACCGCCAGTGCGCTTTATAATTCGGTACGCTTAATATATGCGACAGTGACTCGGATAATGACGAGGTGGATCCAGCCTAAATTAAACTCACTGAAGATGAAGAATTTGAGGGATTTGTGGACGAGGAATGAACTGAAAAAGTGAGTGAATCGTGTTGTATTTTACGTGTTATAACTGAACAAGTCTGAGTCGTTGTGGATACTCTCATTAACGTTTGAACAATGTTGATGTTGAACAATGTTGATCTGAATGAGTTGAACGTGTTTAATAAAGCTCAACCGACTGACTTATACGTCTGTTTTGTTTCGCTTAATGCGCTTTAGAGTCCGGTGCACTTTATATATGAACAATTATCCATAATAGACCATTTATTGACAGTGTGTATTGACATAGTGTATTGACAGTATAATCCAGTGTGTTTTATAGTGTGGAAAATACAGTAATGCAAATACAATAATGCAACATAATTCAACTAAAGGAAAGGTAAAAGTAGAAGTAACTGTCTGCATGTATTGCATCTTATTTATAGTTTGAAGATAATGTAATTTCAAGGACAGAATATTACAAATTGTACAATATCTGCTATTTTCAAAAAACAGACCATAAAAATGAGAAAAGAAAATGTATAAGAAATATTGTCACATGAAGCTCAACTTGCGCACAGTGGGAAGAATAAACACAAGTCAAAGCTATTATTATTTATGTATTTATTATTACTCAAGTGTATCGTGTCCAAAAGAAATGTTGTTTTAATCTGAACTGAGATTGAATATGAATACAAATACAGCAAATAGACTATAAGTAAGACGATAGTATAAGTGTCTTGGGTATGTACTGTAAATATTAAAGTTGTTTATGTTGCGTTTGCCTGACACGGTCTGCATTGCATCATGTGGAGCAGTGAAGAGTTCTACTGCACAAATACCACCAGATTCTATTTTATTTTTATTCTTACCATCTTCTACAGATATCACTGAAAATAATGTCAAGTGGATTTCATCACGGTGGTTTGGATTAGCTTTTGATTGTAGTTAAATATTAAACATACTGAGTAAACTAAGCCATTCATGAGTTTTTAAAAGTTTGTATTTATTTTTTTCAAATGAACTTTTTTAATTCAGTCAAGACAGATTCAATATTCCTTAAATTTCTTCCCCACCTTTTTAAAATCGATATAAACAGTCACCACAATCTTCAACCTGCCAATTTCACACAGGCGCATCAACGTCGAAGATTAGCAGTTATTGTTATTAGCCCCATTATAACCGCTTCTCTCTGGCGCCCGCGACAGGAAAACGGTCAACGAAACCTGCGAATACGATCTATTTTTAGAAACGTGCGAACAAACGATGAAGCGTCGCTCGCCGAGTTCGACAGCCGCCGTATATACGACCCTCCACGTATTTCCACACATTATAGTCGTCACAAGGAGCTGAAAACGACAAGAACGGCGCTCCTGTCTGTCGAGGTTTGTCGCCGACGCTCCTGACGCAACACGCCGCAATCCGCCCGCCGCACGGAGCTCCCCCCCCTCCCACAGCTCGCGTTGACATGCAAACACGAGCGATGGCACGTCAAAAACAGCAGCGGCAAAAGAGCGTAACGACCCAAAACAATTACAATGTGGATACAGCGCTGGTAAATGTCGGGCGGCTGACAGTGGTTGAGTCACGCTCCGAGATAAGATCGTGAGAAGTATGCGCCGCTGAATACGGAGTCTGGCAAACATGGAAGTCTGAAGGGAAAGATTGTAAGATTCTCTTATTGTGTTTGTGGTGGATTGGCGACTTGTTTTTGTTCACATTAGGTTGTTTGATCTATTGTACTTTCCGTCCGCCGGCGCACACAATAGTCAAAAAGTACACGTTACAAAATTATAATTTTTTTAAACGTTAAAAACAACAGAATAAAACACGTACAAGTGGGATGTTTATTAGCTCGGTGAAATACACAATAAAATGTCACAAATTCAAATATATTATATTTTATTTTAATTTATTGATTTTTTTGCATTTTTTTTTTCTGTTCTGTTAGTTTTTTAAAAATCTATTAAAAAAAAGAGAAAGATTTAAGGGATGGTGAGATTAACCTTGATAAGATTTATGTTAAAGTGCCTATGACAGGTTGGATTAATCATTGAACTAAAATACAGTTAAGCTAAATATTATTTTTTTAAAAGTTGCAAAAAAATTATACAACTTTTATCCCGGAACAGGATTTTTTAAAAACTTTTTTTTCTTTTTAAAAAAAAAATAACTTTACTTCCTGTTTGCAATTGATGACATCCCACTAGGACATTACCTTGCAACCACTGGACTAAAACTCATCTAAGAACAAATTTATTTTGTTGAATGAAATGTTTAGAGGGTAAAAAAGTTGTTTCTTTTGTGTAAATGATGCATTAACTTTTAATTTTCTACACATTATTCAACTTTTCTCCACAAATGGCTTCTTTATTGGTGTAAAGCATTTGTCATTTATATTTACTACAGGTATAAATACACAGAATAAAGTCAAAATTTGAAAATCATAAAATGCTGACACTTTTAATTGCTTTCTTTTATTGCATTTCCCACATTTTTTTTACTCAAGGCCGCATAAGTCACACAACAATATTAGATCATAATTTAGCTGTTTAGTGGACAACTCTGTCAATGATGTTTTATTTGAGTAATTATTTAATCAAGATTATACAGATGTTCATGCCCCACAGCAGAAATCAGTGTAACATACATTTATTTAAGATTTTTCATTTATTGATATTGCCATTTTTCCTTCATGTAATAAATGTAGAATTACCATTATAAAGAATTAACGAACTGAATTTTATCGTATCATAATTTCTAACCAATGGGAGAGTTACAGTTCTTGAATTCTTGAATTAAACATCTAAACTTATGATCTGCAAATGTTGAACCTTAACACCATTTGTCTGGCATTTGCGCCACAAATTTAACGTTATAATCAAACGGCTTGAAGTTCTTTGGGGATAAATAATGGCACCACTTTATGAAGCTAGTGAGTAAAAACGATGTTGTTTATTTAAGCTGACGGAACGTTGCACCGGTTTGTGATTCTTCCGGTGATTACTTAAGAGATATGAACTGTAAACCAGGCCAACAAATCTGTTTCTTTCCAAAGCTCTGTGTCGAGTTAAACGGAATAAAACACGGCAAACGTAACTGGCAATGACACAAACGATTGACTTTGCATATCACTTTTATCAGCAAAACTTGTCTGCCCACTTTACTGGATCCCAACCGTTCAAGCACGACCAGAAATACACGATGAATCTTTAAAAGGACAAATTGGTTGGTGTTAACAGACAATCTTTGATCCATGTAGTATTTACCAGAAACACCTAGTAACAGAATGTACTTTGAGACGCTGGGGTGAAAAGGGAAAAAAACAAAACAGAATGCGTTTGGAAATGTTGCGTAAGTATAAAATCTATTTCACCCTGGAGAGACAAAGAGACCACGAGAATGGACTGTTTAGCAAGCTTTATTTGCGAGTTATTTGGCGCTCAGACCCCGGCGGAAGACGTTGCAATCATGGGCACTCCGTGATCTATTTGTATTAGATGTCTCCCCCCGGAGCCTGGAGACTGGTGGTGGTAGATGTTAAGAGGAGGTAGAGGATGAGGGGAATGCAGAGGAGGAGCTGGGGAGGTGGTGGGTCGCAGTACGGTTTGAGCGGCCGAGCCATCTGCCTGAGGGCTTAAATGTGACCGCCTGGTGCTGATTGGGAGCGGGGAGGAGTCACTGGGAGCGTTGATTGGGGATGAGGAGCAGGTGCGAGGGCCATGGTACAGACGCCCCCTGACCTTTCACCCTCCTTCTTTGGCCAGGAAAAACTGCATAACCTCTTTGGGATAAGCGCAGAAACCTGGGAGAGTCCATGGTGAAGGAGGGATCTGACTCTCACAGACGGACAGGCGGGCGCCCGCTTGAGTGCGATGATGGCGCTGGGGAGACGGGTCCTTCCATGGTGGCCTTGATGTAGGAAGGAGTTAGGTCTTCCAGGCTGAATTTACGCAGGCTTCATTTCACCCTGGAGAGACAAAGAGACCACGAGAATGGACTGTTTAGCAAGCTTTATTTGCGAGTTATTTGGCGCTCAGACCCCGGCGGAAGACGTTGCAATCATGGGCACTACATGATCTATTTGTATTAGATGTCTCCCCCCAAAAACCCGGGGTCTGAGCAGCTGTGTGCCAAGGTTATTACGGATACTCAGAAAGAACAGGACAGTTATTGTTAATGAATAAGTTGAGCTGGTCTTTAATGAATAAGTTGAGCTGGTCTTTGATCCAGTCCTTGAACACGAACGCCAGGATCCCCGCCGTCAGCAGATACTTAGAATAGAGTAGACTGGTCAGGCCACGAGGCTGCCATTGATCACGTGGTGGCCCGAGAGGGGCGGATGCGTAGCGACGGGGAGAGTAGGGGGCAAAGCCCTGAAAACTATAAGCGTCTGAAATGGAGGCCTCTATTCACGGAGATGTGGTGAAGGACCGAGGACGGGAATATGAAGCGCCTGGAGTAGATAAGAAATGACGTGGACACGTGGAGAGCTAGAGGATGCGACTAAGGAACAGGTAATGAGGAAATATGAACCACCACCAGTATTTGTTGCGAGACGAGACTTACTCGAGATGCGAGGAGCGTTGAGCCACCAAAATTGGAGGCAGGTAGGGACGAACGTACGGGTATGGGCGAAAGGGACTGTCGCCCGAGTTGTTAGAGGGCTGTGGAGGATATGCCCTGAGTGGCCGCGGATGTGGCGGCTCCTATTCTAAACCGGTGCCCGGTGAGACGAGGGGGCGGATTGCATAGGATCGATGTTACCTTCGGGTATTTCCGAAACCAGGGGGCTGCCTCTGGAGTTAGGAACGGCGGGGAATGAAGTGCGCCGTGGTTTGACCCGATTGGGAATTTACCCGATGCCCTGAGCCACGTGTGCGTGCTGTGATGATGCAGGGGCTTTACCTTGAAAGTTAAATTATAATAGAATTCTGATTCCCCCCAAAAACGAAGGAGGCGGCAGATGACAGAGAGTGGAGGTGCCGGCAGACGGCGGAGAGTGGACTGGAGAGCGCCGGCAGACGGCGGAGCGTGGCCTGGAGAGCGCCGGCAGACGGCGGAGCGTGGACGGGATAGCGCCGGCAGGACGTAGACCTGAAAGCGCCGGCGGAACGGCAGAACGGAAACCTGGAAGCGCCGGCAGAACGGAAACCTGGAAGCGCCGGCAGAACGGAAACCTAGAAGCGCCGGCGGACGACAGAGCGTAGACCTGGAAAGAACGGCAGAACGGAAACCTGGAAGCGCCGGCAGAACGGAAACCTAGAAGCGCCGGTGGACGACAGAGCGTAGACCTGGAAAGAACGGCAGAATATAGAACTGAAAGCGCTGGCAGAACGGCAGAGCATGCACGCCGGGGCAGACGGCGGAGCGTGCACACAGTTGCGCGCACGCAGAGCGCCGGGCAGATGGCGGAGCATGCACGCAGTTGCGTGCAGTGCGCCGAGCAGACGGCGAAGCGTGCACACAGTTGCGCGCGCGCAGGGCGCCGGACAGACGGCGACGCGTGCATGCAGTGCGCCGGAGCAGACGGCGAAGCCCGCACGCAGTGCGCCGGAGCAAACGGCGAAGCCCGCACGCAGTGCGCCGGGGCAGACGGCGGAGCGTGCACGCAGTGCGCCGGGGCAGACGGCGGAGCGTTCACGCAGTGCGCCGGGCAGACGGCGGAGCGTGCACGCAGTGCGCCGGGCAGGCGGCGGAGCGCGCGGGCAGTGCGCCGGGGCAGGCGGCGAACGTGCACGCAGTGCGCCGGGGTAGACGGCAGAACGTGAACTGCGAGCTCCGGTAGACGGCAGAAGGTGAACTGCGAGCGCCGGTAGACGGCAGAAGGTGAACTGCGAGCGCCGGTAGAAGGTGAACTGCAAGCGGCGGTAGACGACAGAAGGTGAACTGAGCGCGCCGGTAGATGGCAGAGCGTGGACTGAGAGCGCCGGTAGACGGCAGAGCGTGGACTGAGAGCGCCGGCAGGCGGCAGAGCGTGGACTGAGAGCGCCGGCAGGCGGCAGAGCGTGGACTGAGAGCGTCGGCAGGCGGCAGAGCGTGGACTGAGAGCGCCGGCAGGCGGCAGAGCGTGGACTGAGAGCGCCGGCAGGCGGCAGAGCGTGGACTGAGAGCGCCGGCAGGCGGCAGAGCGTGGGCTGAGAGCGCCGGCAGGCGGCAGAGCGTGGCCTGAGAGCGCCGGCAGGCGGCAGAGCGTGGACGGGAGAGCGCCAGCAGGCGGCAGAGCGTGGACGGGAGAGCGTGGACAGGAGAGCGCCAGCAGGCGGCAGAGCGTGGACAGGAGAGCGCCGGCAGGCGGCAGAGAGTGGACAGGAGAGCGCCGGCAGGCGGCAGGGCGTTGACCTGAAAGCGCCGGCAGGCGGCAGAGCATAGACCTGAAAGCGCCGGCAGGCGGCAGAGCGTAGACCTGAAAGCCCCGGCAGGCGGCAGAGCGTAGACCTGAAAGTGCCGGCAGGCGGCAGAGCGTAGACCTGAAAGCGCCGGCAGGCGGCAGAGCGTAGACCTGGAAGCGCCGGCAGGCGGCAGAGTGTAGACCTGAAAGCGCCGGCAGGCGGCAGAGCTGGAAGCGCCGGCGGGCGGCAGGGCGTAGACCTGGAAGCGCCGGTAGGCGGCAGAGCGTAGACCTGGAAGCGCCGGCAGGCGGCAGAGTGTAGACCTGAAAGCGCCGGCAGGCGGCAGAGCTGGAAGCGCCGGCGGGCGGCAGGGCGTAGACCTGGAAGGAGCGTAGGCCTGGAAGCGCCGGTAGACGGCAGAACATGGGCTGAGAGGCCTTAGATTATAATAGAGTTTTTGTACCCCCCCAAACCAGAGGAGGCGGAGCGACCGTGTAAAAGCGCCGGGAGTCGGAGACGGAATGATTTGTCATGGAAAAATTAAAAAACGTTCCACTTGTGGAGGAGGCGGGACCGGAAGTGAGGTGGGGCCGACGCGTCGCCAAACAGATGAGTCGAGAGGGGAGGGGGCGAGCTAGCCGGGTCGCGCAGTGTGGAATGAACACTGAAGTAAGATGGCCTTGGAGGAACAGATTTGGCCCATTAAAACGACCAGAGGGGCCCGGAGCGAGCAGATTCCGGGCAGAGGGACAGTAAAGGAACCGTCTGTGGGGCTGGACCGACTGGACCGGTGCTGCAACTCCTTATACGCGCATGCGCGAGTAAGCCGGCTTGACAGGCAGTTTGAATTGAATCGCGGGCCTTTTTGTGCGGCGCTTGCGCTGATCGCTTTGCGACGGTGAGTGTAGCAGGACTAGAATTCCCGTACTTTCGGCTATAGAAAGGTGCTCCAGAAAGGGAGCTGCCCTGAGATTTGGGAAGTTTGAACATAGCTGGCCGCACCGTCATGTGCCCACGGTGTAACGTGGGATATTTTAAACGTGAATATATATTACATGATGCGACGTAACAGTTGTCTTTTGGACCGGGGGATTGTAGTGTGCCTGCGGACTGGCCACAAGACCCATTTCTAGTGAATATGAGTCTGATACATGCAGCGCATTTATTTTATTGTTTGATTATATATTTATTATTAATAAACCCACAGAGTGTTTGGGAAAAGCTGAGGAGCAGATCCACTTCTGATGAATGAGATTGGAGCGAGCTGAATAAAAGCCCTAAAGGAATGAATGGCACGATTTGTACAATGCATGGAGCTGCCTCGATCTGCTCCACAGGAGCAGCCTGCGTGAGGTGAGAGGGCGGGGCAAGGATGTCAGGAATGAAAAGACGAAAAGTTAGATTGTTGGAGACCCGTAGTTGAGAACCTTGAAATCTTGCTTAAGATTGTGATTCAAGCAATATTCTCGAGATGGAGACAATTTAAAATATACTTAAGTTTCGACTGGGGACATCGCTGGGCGTTCGGCCTGGGGGCCCCGTATGGCCAGCGGCGGGCCTGGGACAGGCCCCTGGAGTCGAGGACAGAGCGCTGCCGCGTGTTGGAGCCTGACGTGGACAGGAGCGTGTTCTGGAGCTGGACCCGGTGTCACGTGATCCGGTGGAGACAGCTGTGGCGCGGGAGGAGCCACGTGAAGGAGACGTCCCGACGCTCGATGCGGAGGAGAGGGGCCGCGGCACAGCAGCGTGCGCGGAGCGGCTGATGATGATTTCCTGGTTCGTGCCGCGGGGCGCGCGGCAGGTGGATGGGACGTTTCGAGCAGAAGTGAGGAGTCTTGTAATGAGAGAACGCGGCGAGACGCTCAGCTCTTCCACCGGGTCGGGTGGATGCGCTCTTCCGAAGCCGGAGGACCGCGGGAGGACCCGGGGCCCCCGTGAGAGGAACACGGAGGGTCATCTGATTTGAAATCTGACATGATATCAGTCGCAGTACGGTTTGAGCGGCCGAGCCATCTGCCTGAGGGCTTAAATGCGACCGCCTGGTGCTGATTGGGAGCAGGGAGGAGTCACTGGGAGCGTTGATTGGGGATGAGGAGCAGGTGCGAGGGCCATGGTACAGACGCCCCCTGACCTTTCACCCTCCTTCTTTGGCCAGGAAAAACTGCATAAACTCTTTGGGATAAGCGCAGAAACCTGGGAGAGTCCATGGTGAAGGAGGGATCTGACTCTCACAGACGGACAGGCGGGCGCCCGCTTGAGTGCGATGATGGCGCTGGGAGAGGGGTCCTTCCATGGTGGACTTGATGTAGGAAGGAGTTAGGTCTTCCAGGCTGAATTTACGCAGGCTTCATTATGCACTTATCATGTCACGTTTTGATTTATTTTTAGTTCAAACTTTAATACTTCAAGTTTGGCATTAGATATCAACAAATCCTTCTGTGCGATCCGTCCAAGTCATGTTAATTTTTGAGCATTTTGTGTGTTTATGTGTGAACTTTATGTTGCTATGGGAGAAAGTACAAGTAAGTGAAATAACACAATATCTCTGACAGTTGTGTTGTTTACAGGTGAAAGCGTATGTCGACAGAACAGTGATCAAAGACAACAACAAATAACTGAAAGAAATACTTTTTTGGCTGTAGCGCCTCAACTTGATTATAAAGTAAATTTTGGCAGTAAAAGTATATATTTTGCCAGAGGCGGTGAAATTGACTGCTCCATAGTTTGTGCTAACTACCTAGTTTGGGGCCAAATGTAGCCTCAAACATGTTCGGCCAATGGGTCCAAGTACAAAGCGAACAGCAGAGGGGACCGAGCACAACCCTGCCACACCCCTCTTTCCAAAGTCAGTGAGTCAGTCAAGTAACTGTTAATTTAGATTTTTTTTTTTAATGTTGGGCCATTGTAAAGATCCTCAATAAGTTTTATTATGAATTAATCTATTTTAAATAAACACTTTGAATAAATAAGGGCGGCAAACAGAATCAAAAGCTTATTATTAGAGCTTTGTTTTGCTGTTTTTGTTTGTCATTATATGTAAAGATTGGGCCAAATGTATCACGTCTCCATCACGTCTCCGTCACGTCTCTGTCACGTATCCGTCACGTCTCCGTCACGTATCCGTCACGTCTCTGTCACGTATCCGTCACGTCTCCGTCACGTCTCCGTCACGTATCCGTCACGTCTCCGTCACGTATCCGTCACGTCTCCGTCACGTCTCCGTCACGTCTCCGTCACATATCCGTCACGTCTCCGTCACATATCCGTCACGTCTCCGTCACGTCTCCGTCACATATCCGTCACGTCTCCGTCACGTATCCGTCACGTATCCGTCACGTCTCCGTCACGTCTCCGTCACATATCCGTCACGTCTCCGTCACATATCCGTCACGTCTCCGTCACGTATCCGTCACGTATCCGTCACGTCTCCGTCACGTCTCCGTCACATATCCGTCACATATCCGTCACGTCTCCGTCACGTCTCCGTCACGTCTCCGTCACATATCCGTCACATATCCGTCACGTATCCGTCACGTCTCCGTCACGTATCCGTCACGTCTCCGTCACGTATCCGTCACGTATCCGTCACGTCTCCGTCACGTATCCGTCACGTATCCGTACAGGTCTCCGTCACGTCTCCGTCACATATCCGTCACGTCTCCGTCACGTATCCGTCACGTCTCCGTCACGTCTCCGTCACGTATCCGTCACGTCTCCGTCACGTATCCGTCACGTCTCCGTCACGTCTCCGTCACATATCCGTCACGTATCCGTCACGTCTCCGTCACGTATCCGTCACGTCTCCGTCACGTCTCCGTCACGTATCCGTCACGTCTCCGTCACGTATCCGTCACGTATCCGTCACGTATCCGTCACGTCTCCGTCACATATCCGTCACGTCTCCGTCACGTATCCGTCACGTCTCCGTCACGTATCCGTCACGTCTCCGTCACGTATCCGTCACGTCTCCGTCACGTCTCCGTCACGTATCCGTCACGTCTCCGTCACGTATCCGTCACGTCTCCGTCACGTATCCGTCACGTCTCTGTCACGTCTCCGTCACGTATCCGTCACGTCTCCGTCACGTATCCGTCACGTATCCGTCACGTCTCCGTCACGTATCCGTCACGTCTCCGTCACGTCTCCGTCACGTCTCCGTCACGTCTCCGTCACGTCTCCATCATGTCTCCATCATGTCTCCATCACGTCACGTCTCCATCACGTCTCCGTCACATATCCGTCACGTCTCCGTCACGTCTCCGTCACGTCTCCATCACGTCTCCATCATGTCTCCGTCACGTCTCCATCACGTCTCCGTCACGTCTCCATCACGTCTCCGTCATGTATCCGTCACGTCTCCATCACGTCTCCGTCACGTCTCCATCACGTCTCCGTCATGTATCCGTCACGTCTCCATCACGTCTCCGTCACGTCTCCATCACGTCTCCGTCATGTATCCGTCACGTCTCCGTCACGTCTCCATCATGTCTCCATCACGTCACGTCTCCATCACGTCTCTGTCACGTATCCGTCACGTATCCGTCACGTATCCGTCAAGTCTCCGTCACGTCTCCATCACGTCACGTATCCGTCACGTCTCCGTCACGTCTCTGTCACGTCTCCGTCACGTCTCCGTCACGTCTCGGTCACGTCTCCATCATGTCTCCATCACGTCACGTCTCCGTCACGTCTCCATCACGTCTCCATCACGTCACGTCTCCATCACGTCTCCATCACGTCTCCATCACGTCTCCATCACGTCACGTCTCCATCACGTCTCCATCACGTCACGTCTCCATCACGTCTCCGTCACGTCTCCGTCACGTCTCCGTCACGTCTCCGTCACGTCTCCGTCACGTCGCCATCATATTTTTATCATGTCTTCACCATGTTTTTATCACATCTCCATCACGTCTCCATCACATCACGTCTCCATCACATCACGTCTCCATCGTTAAATCGCACTTGGTGGTCGTGAGGCTCAGAGGCACAGGGGCACTGGGGCAATCAAACCACCCGTGTTTCACAGTCGTCCTGGGACCCTCACGCGGCGCACAGTGACTTAAAGATCTGGCACTTACGCACGGAACGGAAAACTTCACAGAACTGGCTATAAATTCAAGGTGTTTTAGACAAAATATTTACAGGTGTCCCTTGATTTCTGATCTATAAAAGTACTCTTGACTTTCAATGTGATCATCTGTGAGAGAGACAGTATCACCCTGAAACCAAAAATAAAACCACAGTAAAAAGCGTGACATAAGTGGACGTGTAAACAATCGTCCGTTGGTTTTCACGTCACATATTCAACCAGATTTGCAGACATAACATTTTTCTTAAAGTGTCTAGTATTAGTAGTTTTTGAAGTATTACATCTGAGTGATGCATAATAATAAGGAAAAACACAACATGGTTTAAACCTGTTCTGAGTTTGGTCAGAGGAGACTTTTAGAGTTTGGTCAGAGGAGACTTTTAGATTTTGGTCAGAGGAGACTTTTAGATTTTGGTCAGAGGAGACTTTTAGAGTTTGGTCAGAGGAGACTTTTAGAGTTTGGTCAGAGGAGACTTTTAGAGTTTGGTCAGAGGAGACTTTTAGAGTTTGGTCAGAGGAGACTTTTAGAGTTTGGTCAGAGGAGACTTTTGGAGTTTGGTCAGAGGAGACTTTAAGAGTTTGGTCAGAGGAGACTTTTAGAGTTTGGTCAGAGGAGACTTTTAGAGTTTGGTCAGAGGAGACTTTTAGAGTTTGGTCAGAGGAGACTTTTAGAGTTTGGTCAGAGGAGACTTTTAGAGTTTGGTCAGAGGAGACTTTTAGAGTTTGGTCAGAGGAGACTTTTGGAGTTTGGTCAGAGGAGACTTTAAGAGTTTGGTCAGAGGAGACTTTTAGAGTTTGGTCAGAGGAGACTTTTAGAGTTTGGTCAGAGGAGACTTTTAGAGTTTGGTCAGAGGAGACTTTTAGAGTTTGGTCAGAGGAGACTTTTAGAGTTTGGTCAGAGGAGACTTTTAGAGTTTGGTCAGAGGAGACTTTTAGAGTTTGGTCAGAGGAGACTTTTGGAGTTTGGTCAGAGGAGACTTTAAGAGTTTGGTCAGAGGAGACTTTTAGAGTTTGGTCAGAGGAGACTTTTAGAGTTTGGTCAGAGGAGACTCCTTGCTTTGCACATTTTACACACTGAGGCTGAGAAAGTCCTCATCTGTTCTATGTCTATTAAACCTGGGCCTGTTTCAGCGTCTGCACGAAGGCTCCGTCCTGGGAGCAGTGACTTTTCTTTCCAGAACATTTGGATGGAGCAGAACACCGGAGCTCTGCTTTGTTGTCGGTAGCAACCGCCCGTCCTGTTTGGGACATTAGTCAGAAGCTGGAAGCAGCAGACGGTCGTTTTATTCAGGTGTTTTAAACAGATGTATTTACTTCTCTTTGGCAGCAGCTTGTTGTTAAGACAGAGTACACAAACGTGGTGATTACTTTAGCTCCAATAGAGACATGTTCTGTGGTAATAATGGTAAAAAAATATATATATGGTCAAATAAATTACATGCAGAAAGAGGTATTAGACGTGTCTAATTATAATACAAAACAGCAGTATATGCAGAGAAATAGGCAGCGCTAAATAGAATAGAATATTGTTTAAGTCAGCGATCCCCAACCTTTTTCATCACAAGTTGAAGGGGGCGGAGCCAGTCACAGCAGCGTAAACTGTGTACAAACCCTTCTTTAACATTTAAAATAGCTTATCACTTATGTTTGCTGTTAATTAGATTGATTGGCTCTATATTTTTCATGGCAAAACACATATAGAATAGACTATAAAACTAAAATAATAATAGAAGTAAAACATTACATTTACGGTTGCATTTGCCTCTGGGGACTAATAGCAGATGGCTCGCGGCCCGGTGGTTGGGAACCCCCAGTTTAAGTGAGTTATTAAAAGTGTCCCAGGGATTTTCGGTGGTAGTTACAGCGGCACTTATAACGTCATATTTTGTCCCTGTATTGTTATAAGTATGTGCTACTGTAAGATAGTCTCTTTAAGCATTGACTGTTTTGATAAATGACCGTAACATTGCTGTTTCTTTGCCATTAAACAGACGTCGCGAATAAAAAACAAAGCTTTGGATTCCGTAGCACCTTTCTGGATCACTTGAACCGCCAGAATCTTTTTCCAGATCCTTTACCTAATCCCTTTTTCATAATCCATACCAATACATGAAAAATATAAGCCTCAAGCAAACGGAAGAAGTTGAACATGCACCAACACAGACTCGTAAAACGTTTTGAATCAATCGCGTTATTTATTATCAATAAAGAATCCAGCCCATTTACTCTGTTTTTAGGCTGGAGTAGAGCCAGTCCTCCAGCTCTGTGAGTCACCTATACGTTCCTCGTAAAATTAAGTCATCTTTCTCTTTTCATCGCTCAATATTTGTTTTCCAAACTCGACGCCAAAAGTGCAAAAGTTCAATCCGAGTCTGAGAAAATTGAGTTATAAACATGAAGTAATCCCGTTTCATTACCTTTCCTAATTATGACCTCCCTGTATTTGACAGTGTGTTTTTTTACACTGTTATTTGTGCTGTAATTTACTGGCAGCCCAAAACCGAACATGTTATTATCCTTTCAACAAGGCGCTGAGATAACTGCCACGCCCCGTGCCAACTATCTGATTGTGTCATTTATTAACAGCGCAGCGTTTTGCACGGTGTCTTCACGGTTCAGATGTTTACCTCCGGGTGCTGCTGCTGTTTGTGTCTGTTGTTCATTGATTGAGTAATATTGACATTGTGCTGATTCACACACTTTTTCAGTTTATACTTAAAGGAGCTGTAATGAAGTAACATTTTAGTACAGAAAGCATCTATTTGAGTGAAAATGAGTCCACTGTGCTCTCTCTGCATCTACTTATAGATCTTTTTACTCCCCGCAAAGCAGTTAGCGTGCTGTTAGCATGCCCTTTTCACGATGGCGCCCGGCTAGTTCTGGTTGCCGTAAAAAGTGCAGATCTTCACTTCTCGTTCCGTTCATTCTCTGTGGGATTTAGCAGAGTCTTGCGCAAATAAATAAAAAATAGAAAATAAAAAAGACGTGACAGCAGAGAGCGAGTTACAGATGGATAATCACTGGCAGCATGTTAAGACTTTTATGTACGATGTAAATATGACACCGGAAGTGTTTTTGTCTTAAATCTTAAAGCTAACATACATTAACTTTAATATAACACAGACTAAGTTGATACAAGTACATAGGATGCAAAGTGGAGTGTTTTTATAATCAGGTTAATCCAGTTTGTGGTGTTCTTTTGGCTGACGTTATTCACCACATTCCGGTTGTATTAGTTAACTCAGGGCTAACGACTTCCAGAGGGAATAAGGTAAATTGAATGCATTTATTATATGTTAGCATTAGCTTAAAGACTTGTATAAACATATAGATGTCTCCAGGTTAAGTCTTTACATGATACTTGAAGTGAACTTGTTATAATCCATCTATGATTCGCTCTCTGCTTTATGTTCATCAATTATTGATTTATTTTAGTAAGACTCTGCTAATGAATGAATGAAGCAGGAAGTGGAGCTCCGCAGTTTTAAGGCAACTGCAACTATCCGCTCGGTTTCCTGAAAAGAGCCTGTTGTTGTTAGCTTCACAGTGACGGCTAAACGTGCGTGCAGCTGTGTGTACCACGTCAACACTTTTCCATCTGCACCGCCAGTTTTTGCACCCTCTGACTAAACCGTACGTGTGTATATATTCAGTCAAAGTATTTAGTATAAGTTTATTTTTTATCTTATTTAGTTAACCCAATTTTTTATTCATTCTAATGTATTTAGGCCCGAGCGCCACAAGCTGGCGAGAGGCCTATTAATCTCGTAAGGCCGTGCAAAGCACGGCTGCGAAAGTGCGCACATAGTGCGAAGCGCTCGCCCACTTCCAAACACTCACTAACGCAC
Source organism: Eucyclogobius newberryi (assembly GCF_026437365.1). Classification (NCBI taxonomy): domain Eukaryota; kingdom Metazoa; phylum Chordata; class Actinopteri; order Gobiiformes; family Gobiidae; genus Eucyclogobius; species Eucyclogobius newberryi. Next base: position 10,730,684 of record NW_027315812.1, read on the forward strand.
TCCTTCACTCACGCACGCCCCGTGCATACTAATTAGTAGTAGGAAAATGGAACATTACCGTTGTAAACGGGCGAAGCCCGTGCAAAAGTGCGCACTAAACGAGCACTTTACATTGGGATGACGACCGCTTTGCGGCCGTCATCCCCATATAAAGCACTCATTTGCGCTAAGTAGCTCACGAATACGTTCCCCATATCTTGCATGTTCCGTGCATATAAGCATGTAATGCAAAAATTTAACATTATTACTGTATTGAGGGCCAAAAACACAAAGTGGACGGAGCCCACTCAAAATTAACCAAAGTACCCGTCAGTGACCAGGGACCCACACCATGAGGTAGGAAAGCGTGAGCGCTTTCCGAAAATGTATAGTTTATGATATTTGAAAAATGGGAAACATTGTTTTCGCATCGGAATATTCTTCTTCTTCTTCTTCTTCTTCTTCTTCTTCTTCTTCTTCTTCTTCTTCTTCTTCTTCTTCTTCTTCTTCTTCTTCTTCTTCTTCTTCTTCTTCTTCTTCTTCTTCTTCTTCTTCTTCTTCTTCTTCTTCTTCTTCTTCTTCTTCTTCTTCTTCTTCTTCTTCTTCTTCTTCTTCTTCTTCTTTCTTTCTTTCTTTCTTTCTTTCTTCTCGGGACCAACCTCCCTATTTTTCACCCAGTGAACATTGACGAAAAGTCACAAAAATTTGCACACCTCTAAAAATCGTGCCTCTCTACATTCTGGCTATTTCCCTTTTCTAAAATAAAAAAATTGGCGCGTCAGCGTCCCCAAATGTACCAAAAATGCATTGAGAGATAGGAAATGACCCAAAAAAAATCAGATCGTAGAATCGTGAAATTTGACGCAGAGGTAGATGGTGACAAGAGAAGTAAAAAATATTATTACGGCAATGCCGTCCACCCAACCAAATGTCGGCCATATTGGTTCAAAAATGGCTAAGCATGACTCGGGAGTTTTTCCAAACGTCGTACTTTTACGAACTCCTCCCAGGGCGTTGGCTCTAAAAAGCTGAAATTTGGTGAAAATGCTACTGAGGAGTGGGACATCAAAAGTTATCCAAATTACATTGATACCTGTCACGGTCTCTGTGCGGCGAAGCCGCAAACTTTAGCTAGAATTTCAGAAATCTCCCAAATTTAACATTTCTGCCGTTTGCGCAGGTAAAGTCCGAATTGCGTCAAATTAGAATCAGTTGTTAAACTCTTTGCGCTAAACGTACTTGAAGTGAAATAAATTGATTTGGTGCCACAGTGCCCCCTACAGATTTTATATGGAGGTTAAATGTTTAGTTTTGCGAAATTTTATGAGATTTGACACACAACTAAATTTTGGCATCCCCATCAAAAAAGTCAATGAGACCCATGTCATAATTGTTATGGTTTTGCCGTAGCGATGACCAAAACCTGCCATGTTATTCCAATGGGGAAATCGCCAGAACATGTTTACACTTTAGACTTTCACAAACTCCTCCCAGGGCGTTAGCCCTATTAACCTGAAATTTGGTGAGACTCATCTTCAGGTGTGAACCATCAAAAGTTATTCACATTTTTATTCAAAGAGTCACGGTGTCTGTGCGGCAAAGCCGCACATTTTGCCAAGAATTCAAAATAAAATAGCTTTTTGATGGTAAAACAAAGGGGAGAAGATGTGACAGCGTCACAGATTCAGCAGTAGGCATAATAAAAGGACAATTGGGGCGCGTTAGCGCCCCCTCCTCTTGCGGCGTGGCGGCGGCGTGGCGAGGGCCGATCATTGCCGCTTGCGGCAATATTTTGCTATTATATTTGTTGTTTCACGTTGCACTTTATCAATCTTAAATCTCGTTTTTATCCACTGACAATGGCCTTAAACCTTTTTTTCTCATTCTTATTCTGTGGGAAACTAAATCTGAGCATGGTGTAAGTACAGCGCAGTATTTTACTCATCACTCAAACGCACATGAATCACTCCAAATACAACTATGTGCTGACAAATGAAAAGGGAAAACAGTCATAACCTGGTTAAACGCTCTTTAAAAGTCACATTTTTGTAATAAGTGCCCTTTAATCCTCGTGGTCGTTTGTTCAAATAACTTGCCTGCATTAGTCCCATCTCAGACAGCGTTTAGCCTCCAGCTGCTCGAGTGCGCATTTACTCAAGGAAGTTCATCTGGAGAGTGGAAAAAGCCATGAACCCTCTCCATCACGTGTCGCTGTCACAGATAAGGAGGCCACTGCTGCACATTCATCACCGTCCACGCGGAAACGCCTCCTCGCAGTCATTTCTACAGACGGAGAAACCTGAGACGCATGTTTCACGGCAACGCGTGTGAAACGGCGTTACATCTGTCCCATAGAGAGAAGGACTGTACGTGTGATTTACAGCCCGTTTGACCCCATTAGGCCCCTGAGCACTTCTGCATCCAGCACAGAGGGGAGGCACTGGCCCTTTAAATTTATGGATCGCAAAGGTAAACAAGATGTGGGGTTGGGCTTAAAGTATTTCACAGTATTTTACACTTCTTTGCACTTTTGGATATATATATTTTTTAGTGTGTGCCGTGTATTTTGAATTCCCCGGTGATTCATGTTTAATAGTCGTGCGCTGAAGCTGGATTGGCGCGACGTGTGAGTTTTCAAATTCATGAGAATCCATCTCCAACGGCTCCTGGCTGATCCGCGCAGAAAGCAAAAACAGGTTATAGAGAATTGCTAACAAGGTAGACATGTATTTGTTTGTTTAAAGGTCGGTACATGTGATTTTATATCTAGCCAAAAACAACATTGCATGTGAATTGGCTGCTTTGATTGACTAAAACTCTATGTAGATGCCAGATTAAAGGATTACTTTAGTACTACTTTTGCCTGGTTATATCACTTTAGACATATTTCATATAAGAGCTGTTTTGTGTATGTGTTATTTTATGAATTTTACCACTGAATTAAATGTTCACGACTCCAAAGCACGAATAAATTGAATATTACGAACAAATAAAAAATACCACTTCTTTATTTCAATTTAAAAGTTTATTCAAGAAAATAATCATAGAAAAATATTAAGCAGAGTAAAAATATTTTGTTGTTGTTGTGAAACTTGGAACGCTTGTGGAGGATACTCGGACTGTCCAGTGTTATGTAGTGTTGTTTTGTTGATGAACTGTCGCTTGTGAACTACAAAATGACAAATGTCGAGGGTCGGCACAATAAGCCTTGGCTTCTGCCTACACCTGGTCAAATAACAAATCTGTATCTCTTATTTTGTTTTGTGCTTGAATGTTGAGCGCTTTTTGTTTTTGACCAAACCACAAAAAAAAAAAAAAAAATCATATATATACAACCAAATATGCTAATCATACTAACTATCTTCTGTTGCTGTTTATTCCACTGTAACTTTTTACCACCACTGTTGCTTATGTTCGAGTTTAGCTGTAAAAAGAAATCTTAAACAATATTTTAAAATTAGTTTTGAAGCTGGACAACCCTTTTTAAAGAGCGAACGGAGGAAGTGTGTATATCTCTCTAACGTTGGCACATTTAGAACACGTGAAGTGAAGCATAACGCAAAAGTAAATCCTTTTAAAAACACATTGACAGTACAAGTATAAAGTTGGGTGGCCTGTCTTTATTTTGCCCCCTCATAATAGAAATTCTAATGTAAGCCATTTTCTGTAGCCGCCGTGGAAAATCCTCCAGGTTAGAGTGTGGATATTTGTATTATTTTTCTGCAGATCCAAAGCTGTGCAGGATGTGGGGCAGGCACACGGGCCACTGCTGCACGGGGCTGAGCGTTGCATCAGGGCCATGTTTAGTTCATAAACACTCTCCCCGGCTGTCAGTCTGAGAGATAAACCTCCTCCCCGCACCAGCTTTACCTGCCTGCCCGAGCCTCCCGCTGCTGCCGGGGCTAAATATGCAACAACACACCTGCAGCTACAGAACTCCTGCCCTCACACACGCCACAGAAGCAATCTCTGTGCAAGGTTCAGGCCCGGGGAACGCCTGGGAAGCTGAACTGCAGAAGAATACTAAATATGACCAAGATTTTACTTTCTGATATGCAAAGTTTCACGAAATTACATTTACGGTAGACACATGTAATTAACTCAGGACCGAGGAATGGCAACGAGCAAACCTTTAGTTTATTTACTGTCATAAATGTGTAAGATGTCGACAGATGGTTGTTTTTGTATGGAACATTGTGAACATAATGTGAACATAATGTCCTAATTTAAAACATAAATATACTGGTACTGTATGCAACTTTCTGGAGGTAAAGAGGGTTAGGGATGGACAGAAGGATGGATGGATGGATAGAAAGACAGATAGATAGATGGATAGATGGAAAGATGGATAGATAGATAGATGGACAGATGGATGGATGGACAGATCGAGAGAGAGAGAGAGATTGCAGTAGAATAAAGATTACCGGTACATGCACTTTGAGTACAACGTCAATTGGGTAAAAGTACATTTTGCCTAATGTCTCGTTTAAAAAAGAAAGGCTAATAGATGGAAAATCAACCAATCAGCACCAAGTATTTTCGATGACTTTACCTCATTATTATTTAGACAATGCAGACTGTGGTCAGATGATTGTGACTTTCCCTGGATAAAACATACAATCACACAGGAGCGGACAGATTTGTGACCGCATCTGACGCCAAACCAACCTTAAACAGACACGATTCATGAATGTATGGATTATATAAATAAGTTGTCAAACGCAGACAGCCCTTCTCCACATCGGGGCATGTAAATAGCAGCTGAGTATATATTATTGCAGTCAGTGGGGTCAGGCTTTTAGTTGAGTGCAGGGGTCAGTGAGGCACATTAGGCTTAATATAACAGCTAAGCATCCATCAGCGGGGCCATCCTTCACCCGGCTCCCCTGGTACCACCGATGAGAGACGTGTACTGGGCCCGGATACAGACGGGGCCCCCCTTTCCTCCCTGGGGTCCACCTCGGTCTAACCCTCGCTCTGTTCATTTGGAAAACAGCCTGCCCTAAATCTCAAAGATACAGTACCTTCAGGTCATAAAGACGTACGTGTGAGCATAGAGGCGTGTACTGTCCAGATACGTTAAAAGTACCTTTACAACTTACTTTAACTTTAAAGAGCCTCAACACAACTTGTTTTTGTCCACGTAGCACAGATTATTTTGACCCAGTGCAGATTTGTTATAAAAGCAGCTCTTTGGGTCAAAATGAGACCGCTGATTGCGAATAATTTTATTCTTCGATGAACCGGAAGTGCGCTGTTGTTGTTAGCGTTTCCTGGCCGCCAGAAGTTGTGAGAAGCACGTACAAACTCAACGCAGTGAACGCAGTAGAAGTAGAAGACTTGGAATGTGTGAGAAATAACTTTGAACTGCGGCAAACTGTTAAGAATTAACTAGTTACTGCTTTCCAAGATGGCAAAAATCCAGTACAGTGCATTTAATTTGTTTTGATCAAGCTACAAATAGAAAATACTGACCTCAAGTAAGAACAATGACCTCCAGTAAGAGTAAAAAGTGTTAAATGAAGATAAACTGATTTACTTTTCTGATGGAGGATGTTTTTCCAAGTATTTTTGATCAGTAAAAATTCCCTCTAAGTGAGTAAAATGCAAGATTGATGCCGAACTTTGGAACATTCAAGGCAAAACAACAACAACAACTCCATAGAGACAGGAAGTAGTTTATCTTCGAGTAAAAAACACACAAAATTTTCATGAACAACTTCTCACAGTGGGAAAAGTAACCAAAACTCCAGTTAAACTACTTCAAAACATTGTGAGAAACTTGGTTATATCTTCATACTATATTCAAATTTATGACTATTAAGATGACATAATCTCCAGAAGAACGTCTCATCCTGACCTGGAGACGTCATAACTTCCCCCCTCGGCGTACAAAAGACAACGGCGCCCATTGTCTCGGCATCTCGGGCCGTAAACGTGGCTCCCCTGAGTATAATTGTATTACGTTTTGTTTCGATCGAGCTGCAAGTGCTTTACGACATCTCCCCTTTGGACCATCTGCGCTGAGAACCTGGAGGCAACGTAAATAGACCTGTCAGGGGCTTGTTACGGTCGAGGAGGGGGCAAGGAGTGCTCGACTCGGGACGCCCTGGCAGCCTCCGGGGCCCCTGGACTCGTGTGATTCATCGCTGGCAACGGGACAGAAAAAGAGAAAGAGAGAGCAATCCAAACACAGGATCCTGGTTCACATGTAGCTATGAAATGTTTCCAGACAGCAGTGGTGCATGGGAGACCAGCACGAGAGTAGATTGCTCTAACAGACTTTTACTGCATTTCAGCCATAGAGTAGCGTACTTGTACTATTACTGCGTTCTTAGTCAAGTTAGAGTCCTGGAAATAGCTACATTTTTGAAGTATTGGCTGGAGTTGGAGACCTTTCTGCACATCTGGATCTAGGAGTTCTTGGCATTTTCTTAGCAAATTATTATTTTGGACAATGTCTTATTTGGCAATTAGTGGATCAGTTAAAATGTAGGACGTTTTGGGAGTCCCGATCCTGAACAGCTGGAGATTTTGTGTTTTTGTGTGTGTGTAAAAAAGAACACAGAACTGTCCAGCTTTGAGGAGCATGTTCTTCTCGTCGCTGTGCCACTGTGTAGTCGACGAACATGTAAAGGCGTTTTAATATGTGCTCTCACATTAATAATCAGTAAAACATGTGTGGGTGTAATCCCTCGTTTTGTCCAGGAGTGTTCCATTGGAGAAAAAGATTCAGTTGTATCATCTGGACTCTGTTTTTTATGAAAAAACAATACGTTTTGACTCTCATCCGAGAGTCATTCTCAATCTGCAAATCAAGACCGGGAACTCAGATATTTAACCTACTCTGGGTAGGCCCTGCCCACCGGGCGAAACCTTCTGTTAAAAAGTGTTATTGCTTTCACCAGAAACTAAACTTCTTTGTTTACTATCAGTCCTTTAATGGACTATAAGCCTCCTATTGTCCCTGACTCACACTCTCTCACCTCCCTGTCTTAAAGCCACAAACCACTCTATTAGTGAGTTAAAAAAGCAATATTTGTTAAAAAAAGAAAAAAAAACATCCTTAAATGGAAACGGTGGGTTAAGATTCAACCTTCTGGTTGTTTATAATGGAATTTTGAATCAGTAATATAATTCGGTTCCATTAAATACGTGGCTTTATTGTTGATACAAGTTCAGATTCATTAAATATGTGTCTTTATTGTTGATATAAGTTCAGATTCATTAAATATGTGTCTTTATTGTTGATATAAGTTCAGATTCATTAAATATGTGTCTTTATTGTTGATATAAGTTCAGATTCATTAAATATGTGTCTTTATTGTTGATATAAGTTCAGATTCATTAAATATGTGTCTTTATTGTTGATATAAGTTCAGATTCATTAAATATGTGTCTTTATTGTTGATATAAGTTCAGATTCATTAAATATGTGTCTTTATTGTTGATATAAGTTCAGATTCATTAAATATGTGTCTTTATTGTTGATATAAGTTCAGATTCATTAAATATGTGTCTTTATTGTTGATATAAGTTCAGATTCATTAAATATGTGTCTTTATTGTTGATATAAGTTCAGATTCATTAAATATGTGTCTTTATTGTTGATACAAGTTCAGATACATTAAATATGTGGCTTTATTGTTGATACAAGTTCAGATTCATTAAATATGTGTCTTTATTGTTGATATAAGTTCAGATTCATTAAATATGTGTCTTTATTGTTGATATAAGTTCAGATTCATTAAATATGTGTCTTTATTGCCGGTACAAGTTCAGATACATTAAATATGTGTCTTTATTGCCGGTACAAGTTCAGATTCATTAAATACGTGTCTTTATTGCCGGTACAAGTTCAGATACATTAAATAATCTTTAATGCCGGTACATTGCCGGTTGCGTGCCTCCTGCTCCCGTCTCTCTCTCCGCTCAGTCACTGTCACGGCGCTCATCACTGGCTTCATCCCGCCCGCTCTCTTGCCCTCATTATTTTCCTCCCTCTTCCTCCCTTCCTTCCTCCTTCCTTCCCCGTGCCGCATTGATTGGCATGAACCAATTTCTGAAACTTTAATTTCCACTAAACCCCGAGGAACACATTGCCTCCAACTATTCTCAAGCCTGACTCAAAGTTGCCGTGCAGCGAGGAGCCGTAATGATACCGAACGGGGGATGAATTTTACATTTGAATATTATAAACATTAGCTGGAGGTAAATTTCATGGCGCTGTTGCCGAACAGAGCCTTAATTGCTGCATTGCTGGAATTCTCACATTTCTCGGGTCTAAATTATGAACCGCGAGACCCAACAAATTAATAAATAATGACGTTCTGGCTGGAGTAAATGAACATAAACCGTGGAATTCTATAACGGGCATTATCTATGGACAGCACTGGTGTTGTGGCCGATTTCCACTGCTACACACGCAACCAAAAAGTTAATTATTGGATTTGGGGAAACGATAACTTTCACTTTTCCCTTTTCTCATTTTAGTATTTAGGGCGATTCATGGATGTTTGAGCAATCGTTATTCTCCTGCATTCACCGTTTTACCCCCGACCCTCGCTACACGACCACTGCAGTACTTTCTTTCTTTATTACTCTTAAATAAATGTAGGATTCATCAGCGTCATGTATTCATTCCTCGCTATAAGGTTAAGTTATGTACCGTTATAAGGCAAACTTGTCTCTTTTATTAAGTCAGTTTGGCTCAATATTGTGATTTATAATGTCCAAAATTTGAAATAATGATCTACGAGTGTCATATCTTATAATTATATAGGCAACAGCACAATACCTGTGTCTTTTTTAAGAGTTTTTGGATTTATTTAGGCTTTTTAGTGCACTTTATATACAGTTTTTTGCTAGTACTGGTAGTTTTTAATGTCAATCTAACTTTTTTTTCTTTCTCAATTCGCTTATAGAACATTGTACTTGAAATAAAACAAATAAAACATTGAAACTAATCTGAAATACATGTTTAAAAGTCCAATAATCTATATCTAAAACTATATCACTCTGAACTGGCCAAGTGTAGCGAAAGTGTCTGTGTAATTGTGGCTTTACCCATCGATCTATAGTATTCAGTGAACTCTGGAGGCAGGATTTGCCTTCACGACTGTGTATTTTCACTGCCAATCTTCGCCGTCTACAGGAGTCAAAATGTGGGCGACGCAAAAACTGCTGACAGCCAAAGTTTTTTGTGTAGGTAAAGTGTGGCCAACAACTTTCAGTACAGTTTGTTCCCGTTTCGTTACAGATTTGGGGTGGAAGAGCCGGTCGCCCACATGATGCAGCGAAGACGAGCGTTTCAGACTGAGATCGTGGACACGTGGCCGCAGCTGAAGGGAGTGTTTGGTGAAGGAGGTCGGCTCAAGGTGAGGCATTTGACACCTTTAAGTTTTGTTGTTTACACTTGTGATGGAACTCGACACTCTTTGTCAGAGGTTCACATGAAGCTTTTTATTTATCCATCACTTCCTGGTGTTTTAAACATAAGCCCTTTTCGCACAAGATCAGTTTCAACTTTGGACCACTGGTAATTATTACGAGCGTTATTTGTGTTTTTTGGTCCCGTCTGATGACGTTTTATCAACTATATTTCAACAAAATCAAAGGTCCCCAGGGCATTTTAGTGACAAACACTCATGTGATTTTGGCTGTTTTTAGTCTTGCGTTGAAACTTAGTCAGTTAAACATGTCTCTACGTTCACATTTGAATTCAATTAATCATATTATATGGCCACAAACCCTTTACCAATCCAAACTATTGTTTTTTCTACATTTTCTACAATAGCTTCGTAATCATGTGCAATACTGTCATATTTGTGTGCAATACTGACTTATTCGTGTGCAATACTGACATATTTGTGTGCAATACTGACTTATTTGTGTGCAATACTGACATATTCGTGTGCAATACTGCCATACTCATGTGCAATACTGTCATACACATGTGCAATACTGTCATACTCATGTGCAATACTGACATATTCGTGTGCAATACTGACTTATTTGTGTGCAATACTGACATATTCATGTGCAATACTGTCATACTCATGTGCAATACTGACATATTCGTGTGCAATACTGACATATTCGTGTGCAATACTGACATATTCATGTGCAATACTGACATACTCATGTGCAATACTGACATATTCGTGTGCAATACTGACATATTCGTGTGCAATACTGACATATTCATGTGCAATACTGACATATTCATGTGCAATACTGTCATACTCATGTGCAATACTGACATATTCGTGTGCAATACTGACATATTCGTGTGCAATACTGACATATTCATGTGCAATACTGACATATTCGTGTGCAATACTGACATATTCGTGTGCAATACTGACATATTCATGTGCAATACTGTCATACTCATGTGCAATACTGTCATACTCATGTGCAATAGTGTGACATAATGTCAATCATCCTGGTGCAATATTCTCTGTCCATATAACAGCTGTAAATAAGAGTGTTATTATTATTAGTATAAGAGTTTTTTTTATAATCGTTTTTCAACAAGAGTGTTTTTATAAGTAATCTGTTTAAAAATGATTTACTTTTGTATCTAATCTGTGTTGCAACAATGAAATTTCCCCATTGTGGGTTGTGGGATAACTGATAAGGTTATCTTATCTTATCTTATCTTAACTTAATTAAAATGTGAAAAAAAAAACACAAAACAAACAACAAATGACCCAGCAGCATGTGGACACACTGATGCAGAGTTCTGATCGAGGACTTCACCAGCAGTAAAAGTCACAGAACACAGCTTTTTCATGAGAAATATATTCTTATTTTCCACCTTCAGTCAAAGCGCTTTACACAGTGTGGGTGACGTGACACAAGCCGTCCCACTGCGGCACCAGATGGTCTCTGAAGCACTGACCCTGTCCTAGTGAGCTGAAGAGATCGGACATTGACAAGCCGGTACAGCCACAATATCTGATGTAAAGAATCTAATTCTTATGCTACAGTAAATGCAAAAACGACAACAACAACCAATTTCAATCAAACATTTGCGTGAGTATAAATCAGCCATTTCTGGAACAAAATCTGGAAAAACAAGATCACTGACTTTGCTTAACCCGCACAAAAACTTTAACTTCTCTTTCCTACACGTTAAAGGGCCTATGTCATGCACATTTTGACTTTTCCGACTACGAAACGGGAAAAATAGTATAATATGGGATCTTTAAAGTCTTAATTTGCCCTTGTGGACTCTGGATTTAACCTGAGTCTGGTTCAAATACTTTGTTCTTGTATCCAGCCCATTGTCCAAAGAGTACAATATTGCATTTTTAACTGGTAAAAAGCAAGTCTGTGAAAACGCATTCCCAATTATTTTGATTGAATCTTTCCGAAGCCTCTGACTTCATCTAATTCCAGGCATCTCGTCCTGAGCCGGCGGTGCGGTCTTTAATTTAGTCCCAATCAGTTTAAATCAGCGGAACCGTTTCCTCACCGTCGGAGAGGAAGTGTTAACCTCACACATCACGTTTCCCGGGGAGCGCGGGGGATTCTTAAACGGGGAAAAAGCCAATTAAAAAAATCAACTCTTCCCTTTACAAATACCTCAATCGCCAATATGTTCGGCCGGACCTATGACATCACCCATTATTAAGCCGCCGCCCTGTGCAATTCTCACGAAAGTATTTAAATGGAGTGTCACTGGAATAGAACCGTTACATCCGCTTAGCCCCGTCGTGGAGCTCCGTGTCAGACAGCTGTATTTTTAATAAGGCTTGGGAGATTTAATTACCTCTGTTTTTACTGGGCAAGGCGCTGTACGGTGCCGGGGAAGAGGTGGCAGGCCATATATTTTTTCACTCCTTCCTCGTCCCCGTAGCGGAAAAAAGACGACTCGCTTGGCATGGAAAACGCAATTAATCCAAATGTATTCCGCTGTACACGACTGATCTGAAGGAGGTGGTGGAGGGAAAAGTCAAGGTGGAAGAAGAAGCTGAGAGAAAACAAAAAAAACACAAATAAATAAGTGTATGAAAAGCGCGCTGCATCTTTGACACGCAGCAGTCGTATTCTAATGTGAGTTTTAATGTTACAAAATCGTCCCTACAGGCGATGTTGTTATGGCGGCGTCGAACTCCTTGAAACTGCCGCCGCCTTGACAACTTCATTATTTACTGCACAAACGCTCTTCTCGGTGGAGGCTTGACAGGGGAGTGTGGAGGGCCGTGTTATTGGTGCGTCATGCTGTCAGGGAGGGGCCTAATCTAAAACAAGGGAGCGTCCGCCTGTATGCAGATGATGCAGATGATGCAGATGATGCAGATGATGCAGATGATGCAGATGATGCACATGATGCAGATGATGCAGATGATGCACATGATGCAGATGATACAGATGATGTACATGAAGCAGATGATACAGATGATGCAGATGATGCACATGATGCAGATGATGCAGATGATGCACATGATGCAGATGATGCAGATGATGCACATGATGCAGATGATGCAGATGATGCACATGATGCTGATGATGCAGATGATGCAGATGATGCACATGATGCAGATGATACAGATGATGTACATGAAGCAGATGATACAGATGATGCAGATGATGCACATGATGCAGATGATGCAGATGATGCACATGATGCTGATGATGCAGATGATGCACATGATGCAGATGATGCAGATGATGCACATGATGCAGATGATGCAGATGATGCACATGATGCTGATGATGCAGATGATGCAGATGATGCACATGATGCAGATGATGCAGATGATGCACAAGATGCAGATGATGCAGATGATGCACATGATGCAGATGATGCAGATGATGCACATGATGCTGATGATGCAGATGATGCACATGATGCTGATGATGCAGATGATGCAGATGATGCACATGATGCAGATGATGCAGATGATGCACATGATGCAGATGATGCAGATGATGCACATGATGCTGATGATGCAGATGATGCACATGATGCACATGATGCAGATGATGCAGATGATGCACATGATGCAGATGATGCAGATGATGCACATGATGCTGATGATGCAGATGATGCACATGATGCAGATGATGCAGATGATGCACAAGATGCAGATGATGCAGATGATGCACATGATGCAGATGATGCAGATGATGCACATGATGCTGATGATGCAGATGATGCACATGATGCTGATGATGCAGATGATGCAGATGATGCACATGATGCAGATGATGCACATGATGCTGATGATGCAGATGATGCAGATGATGCAGATGATGCAGATGATGCACATGATGCTGATGATGCAGATGATGCACATGATGCTGATGATGCAGATGATGCACATGATGCTGATGATGCAGATGATGCAGATGATGCACATGATGCTGATGATGCAGTTCTGTAGATAAGGTCTTAATATTCAAGAGGGTTTTAACTCTGTGTTAATTTAAAATGATTCATGAATTCAGATGAAATGTATGCTGTTCTCCAAAAGACACAAAAATACATCTATTCTTACGCTTGAGGGTAATATTATGATTGAACAAGTACTATTACAAATAGTTGTATCTGGATCGATGATAAACTCTCCTTCAACAAACACGTACAAGAGTTCATGAATAATCTTAGAGCTGGTTGTCATTGTTCTTTAGAAATACAACGTTTTTTCCTCTTATTTGTAGAAAACCGTTAATCTAAGCGACATTTCTCTCAGTTCTAGATTATGGTGATATTATATATATATATATATATATATATATATAATATATATATATATATATATATATATATATATATATATATATATATATATATATATATATATATATATATATATATATGTGTGTGCATTCTACAGTGTTAAAACCTCTGAACTCAGTTTATTATTCAGCTCTAAGGTCCAGCTCTGAGGTCCAGCTCTGAGGTCCAGCTCTGAGGTCCAGCTCTAAGGTTTAGCTCTAAGGTTCAGCTCTAAGGTTCAACTCTGAGGTCCAGCTCTGAGGTTGAGCTCTAAGGTTCAGCTCTGAGGTCCAGCTCTGAGGTTTAGCTCTAAGGTTCAGCTCTGAGGTCCAGCTCTGAGGTTTAGCTCTAAGGTTCAGCTCTAAGGTTCAACTCTGAGGTCCAGCTCTGAGGTCCAGCTCTGAGGTCCAGCTCTGAGGTCCAGCTGTAAGGTTCAACTCTGAGGTTCAGCTCTGAGGTCCAGCTCTGAGGTTTAGCTCTAAGGTTCAGCTCTGAGGTCCAGCTCTGAGGTCCAGTTCTGAGGTCCAGCTCTAAGGTTCAGCTCTGAGGTTCAGCTCTAAGGTTTAGCTCTGAGGTCCAGCTCTGAGGTTGAGCTCTAAGGTCCAGCTCTGAGGTTTAGCTCTAAGGTTCAGCTCTGAGGTTTAGCTCTAAGGTTCAGCTCTGAGGTCCAGCTCTGAGGTCCAGCTCTGAGGTTTAGCTCTAAGGTTCAGCTCTGAGGTCCAGCTCTGAGGTTTAGCTCTAAGGTTCAGCTCTAAGGTTCAACTCTGAGGTCCAGCTCTGAGGTTCAGCTCTCAGGTCCAGCTCTAAGGTTCAGCTCTGAGGTTCAGCTCTAAGGTTTAGCTCTAAGGTTCAGCTCTAAGGTTCAACTCTGAGGTCCAGCTCTACGGTTCAGCTCTAAGGTTCAGCTCTGAGGTTCAGCTCTAAGGTTCAGCTCTGAGGTTCAGCTCTAAGGTTCAGCTCTGAGGTTCAGCTCTAAGGTTCAGCTCTCAGGTTCAGCTCTAAGGTTCAGCTCTAAGGTCCAGCTCTGAGGTCCAGCTCTAAGGTTCAGCTCTGAGGTCCAGCTCTAAGGTTCAGCTCTGAGGTTCAGCTCTAAGGTCCAGCTCTGAGGTTCAGCTCTAAGGTTCAGCTCTGAGGTTCAGCTCTGAGGTTCAGCTCTGAGGTTCAGCTCTAAGGTTCAGCTCTGAGGTCCAGCTCTAAGGTTCAGCTCTAAGGTTCAGCTCTAAGGTTCAGCTCTCAGGTTCAGCTCTGAGGTTCAGCTCTAAGGTCCAGCTCTGAGGTCCAGCTCTAAGGTCCAGCTCTGAGGTCCAGCTCTAAGGTCCAGCTCTGAGGTCCAGCTCTAAGGTTCAGCTCTAAGGTTCAGCTCTGAGGTTCAGCTCTATGGTTCAGCTCTAAGGTTCAGCTCTGAGGTTCAGCTCTGAGGTCCAGCTCTAAGTTTCAGCTCTGAGGTTCAGCTCTAAGGTTCAGCTCTGAGGTCCAGCTCTAAGGTTCAGCTCTAAGGTTCAGCTCTGAGGTTCAGCTCTGAGGTTCAGCTCTGAGGTCCAGCTCTATGGTTCAGCTCTAAGGTTCAGCTCTGAGGTTCAGCTCTGAGGTCCAGCTCTAAGGTTCAGCTCTGAGGTTCAGCTCTGAGGTTCAGCTCTGAGGTTCAGCTCTAAGGTTCAGCTCTGAGGTTCAGCTCTGAGGTTCAGCTCTAAGGTTCAGCTCTAAGGTTCAGCTCTGAGGTTCAGCTCTAAGGTTCAGCTCTGAGGTTCAGCTCTAAGGTTCAGCTCTGAGGTTCAGCTCTGAGGTTCAGCTCTAAGGTCCAGCTCTGAGGTCCAGCTCTAAGGTTCAGCTCTAAGGTTCAGCTATGTGGTTCAGCTCTAAGGTTCAGCTCTGAGGTTCAGCTCTAAGGTTCAGCTCTGAGGTTCAGCTCTGAGGTTCAGCTCTGAGGTTCAGCTCTAAGGTTCAGCTCTGAGGTTCAGCTCTGAGGTTCAGCTCTGAGGTTCAGCTCTCAGGTTCAGCTCCAAGGTCCAGCTCTAAGGTTCAGCTCTAAGGTTCAGCTCTGAGGTTCAGCTCTGAGGTCTAGCTCTAAGGTTCAGCTCTGAGGTTCAGCTCTGTGGTTCAGCTCTAAGGTTCAGCTCTAAGGTTCAGCTCTGAGGTTCAGCTCTGAGGTTCAGCTCTGAGGTTCAGCTCTGAGGTTCAGCTCTAAGGTTCAGCTCTGAGGTTCAGCTCTGAGGTTCAGCTCTGAGGTTCAGCTCTAAGGTTCAGCTCTAAGGTTCAGCTCTGAGGTTCAGCTCTGAGGTTCAGCTCTAAGGTTCAGCTCTAAGGTTCAGCTCTGAGGTTCAGCTCTGAGGTTCAGCTCTAAGGTTCAGCTCTAAGGTTCAGCTCTAAGGTTCAGCTCTGAGGTTCAGCTCTGAGGTTCAGCTCTAAGGTTCAGCTCTGTGGTTCAGCTCTGAGGTTCAGCTCTAAGGTTCAGCTCTAAGGTTCAGCTCTGAGGTTCAGCTCTAAGGTTCAGCTCTAAGGTTCAGCTCTGAGGTTCAGCTCTAAGGTTCAGCTCTGTGGTTCAGCTCTGAGGTTCAGCTGTAAGGTTTAGCTCTAAGGTTCATTACAGGAGAAGGAAACAGAACTCACCACTGTGAATTAGACTCTAAAGTAGAATGTGATCATTGGATGTGAAGAGAACAGCTCTGCCTTTTGTTTGTGTCTGAGGCTCTAGTTTGCATTTTGCCTGATTATCTATCTAGTTTATTGCACATCAGTTCAAGTTTTCACTGTTTGAGGTCTCAGGACATGTTTAATTTACAAGTGGAACAAAACACAGAGACTTTTTTAAATTAAATCATTTTATGCCTTTTAATGATGTTAAAGCACTGGTTAAGGCCAGTGCACTTGTTTAGTGTCCATATCCTGTGTTTGTCTTGTGTTTTAATAGTTTACCCAAGAACTTGTCTCATTGGGTTTTCCCTGTATAAATCATTAACATGAACGAAGCTCTCTTACTTCATTAATGACCTGATGACTTGTCTTTTTGCTTGTATAAAATTATAATTATTCATGATTTTCAATGAACAACCTGTAAGACGTCTTCCTCTTCATCTGCAATGATCTGACACGCCCCGATTAAACATCTGAAGCAGAGAACGCACTGACTAATATGACTTTACTGAGGCTGAAAAACTAATTAAATGAACCAGAGCTTGAAGAAAATTTATTTGATTCCCCCCAGCTCCAGCCGAGCGCCTCCACCTGAGGGCCTCCACCCGAGCGCCTCCACCTGAGGGCCTCCACCCGAGCGCCTCCACCTGAGGGCCTCCACCCGAGCGCCTCCACCTGAGGGCCTCCACCTGAGGGCCTCCACCCGAGCGCCTCCACCTGAGGGCCTCCACCTGAGGGCCTCCACCCGAGCGCCTCCACCTGAGGGCCTCCACCCGAGCGCCTCCACCTGAGGGCCTCCACCTGAGGGCCTCCACCTGAGGGCCTCCACCCGAGCGCCTCCACCTGAGGGCCTCCACCTGAGGGCCTCCACCCGAGCGCCTCCACCTGAGGGCCTCCACCTGAGGGCCTCCACCCGAGCGCCTCCACCTGAGGGCCTCCACCTGAGGGCCTCCACCCGAGCGCCTCCACCTGAGGGCCTCCACCCGAGGGCCTCCACCCGAGCGCCTCCACCTGAGGGCCTCCACCCGAGCGCCTCCACCTGAGGGCCTCCACCTGAGGGCCTCCACCCGAGCGCCTCCACCTGAGGGCCTCCACCTGAGGGCCTCCACCTGAGGGCCTCCACCTGAGGGCCTCCACCCGAGCGCCTCCACCTGAGCCCCTCCACCCGAGCCCCTCCACCCGAGCCCCTCCACCCGAGCCCCTCCACCCGAGCCCCTCCACCTAAGGGCGTTCCTGTGGGTTTCAGTAGATCAGCCTTAAAGTTCAGCCCAAACATAATCAGCAGCTCAGTGCACAATGAAGTATCCAGAAAAGTACACTACACTACACACTCTTTTGAACTACTATTGATACTTCATAGAAAAATAAGTGTAGTCAACGTATGCAGTGTAAACAAATACATTAAATACCGGCAATTATCAGGAAACTTCTCCCAGAGGGCAGAGCTCACGGAAATACATCTTTTAATATTTCAGGAGTTTTTTAAACTATGCCACAGTGAATGTGTGTCCCTTTGTCCTGTGGCGACTTGGACAGGCAGTGCATTAGAAACTATTATTATGTTATGCTGGAGATGCACTTGTTTTGTCTGAAATGAGTGTTTTTTAAATGATCATTGTGGAATCGAGCCTTTTCCATATTGAAATCAACACTCTGAAGCGTCCCAAACATGCTCAAAACTTAAACTGTGGCCAGCCTAAGGCACACCTGTGCAATATCCATGTCATCTCATGAGCAACTTGTATCTTTATATTAATATGGAGATACCACTAATTCTGATTCTGAATGCCTCAGTAAAACAGATTTGTGAACAATATTTGAGAGGAATCGTGTTTATGGAAAAGAAAAAGAAAAAACACGATCAAAAGTGTCTATATTTTCATTCCGTGTATAATTAGTTTTACTCATGGTGTTGCTTGAGTCGACCTTGACATGTACAAATGTGGTTTTGTGCCACTGCAGCTGGCGTTTTGGTCACTTAAACACTTCAATGTGGTATTACAAGATATGTAATAATCATCAATTAAGTTTTGCCACTGAATTAAACAGTCATTTATGAACAATATCCTACATCTTCACCCAACACTTAATCATAGGCCAGACTTATTTCAACTTTCCCAAAGAATAAAATCCCTGTTTGGCATCGGATTTAGACTTTTGGTGAAACTACTGCAAATATGCCACATCAGTGTAATTATGCGCACACAACTGGAGCTACAGATTGAATAATTATGTTAAGCGTACAGTAAATTAAACCATTCTCTTCCGTCACTTTACTTTCACACACAAATATAATGTAAGCCCCAGTCAAGCTAACATACATTTCACATTTATCTGCAATACGATGCAATTTATCTCGAAATACGACAGCGATTTATTCACCGTCGCTAGAATCAACATTGTAATTAGCTGTACATGGCATCCAGAGACGTTTATCCCAGACGTATTTTGACAATATTATCCTATGCTTTCCTCCGCAAACATCTGCAAATACATCTGCAACGAGCGGCATCATAAAATATCATCGTTTGTGTGTTTTGGCTCCGGCGAGATATCGAAAGACACGCTCAAGGAATATGGAATCCGAGGGAAACGGTCAGTCAGGACCTTTTCCCACGAGTGCCAGTTTTCATAAGGGAACATGATGACTTTATGAAGCCGCTGGTCAAACAGGGCGCTCTCATGGTCCTACTGATGCCACTGAGCGGGACGGGCGGGGAAATGCTGAGGGCTGCAGAGCTGTGGCGCTAGTTTTTCTCGTTATTTTTCTTTTTTTTCTTCTTTTTTTTTCTTCTTTTTTTTTAATTTTTAAATTTTTTTCCAACTTTTTTCAATTTTTTTCTCTTTTTTCCCCTCTTATTTCTCTTTTTTTTCTTTTTCCCCCTGAGTTGTGATTCCGGTTTGGCGGCGTGGGCACAGGGTGTGAAGTTGTGCCCACTGCCTGCCCTCTCGTTCAATCACACCTGGCGAACGCATCCAGGACGATCTATAATTCAAACACAGAGCTCATACAATTCATAGAGCAAGGGTGTCTTTTTTTTTTTTTTTTTTACAGAGGTGTGAAGACTCAAGACAGGAGCAGCAGGAGATGGTTTGATGCAGGTTGTTGGTTTGATTCCCGACTACCGTATTTTCTGGAGTATAAGTCGCACTGGAGTATAAGTCGCTCCAGCCAAAAAATGCATAATAGAGAAGAAAAAAACATATAAGTTGCACTGGAGTATGAAATGCAGTTGCAAGTGTGAAAATAACAAATAATATCACATATAAGTCACTCCGGAGTATAAGTATATAAGTATAAATATAAGTATAAGTCGCACCCCGGCCAAAACTATTTAAAAAGGTGCGACTTACTGTATATACGGTATATACTGTTACTGTGTCCATGGTTATAGTGTTTAGTCACAATACTAAAATGTGAAACTCCATTTAGATAATAAGGAATTGGCTCGATACCCATTTTGATACAATGATAGACTGTAATTTTCAACCCAAATCAATTATACTTTCTTCATGTTGTAATGTGGTCTTACCAGTTCTTATAAAGCTCAAGATCGTTCTAAAACTGTTCAGGAAAAGTGTTTGAAGTGTGAATCTTTTCCAGTATTGATGCTTCAAATGTTATAGTTTTAGAATTGATTAGTGTCCGATTTTAAATACTTTTGACAACCTTAGTCCATGGGCAAGGCCTTTGACCTCACTTGTGTGTGATTAGAGTTAGTCTGAGGTCGTTGGGGGTGTAGACAATGTAAAAAAAATTAAATAGATTAATCGAAATAGGTTTTAAAAAAAATACTTTTTGGGCCCGAAGGCTCTATCAGACAGGAAAGTTAACATGGGGAAGAGAGAGAAGTACATTGTCGGAGTCAAGATTTAAACTCCTGACACTGCGGCCGGCTGCACTCAGAGCCTGGCGTACGTGTGCTACGACTTAATTGCTCCACCACCGAGCAGCACCAATCACAATAGTTTAAAAGAAAGGAGCTAATAAACTCCTCAAAACTCTCTCAACCCAACTTTATTCAAAAATCACTTTAAAAACAACACAGTCGACCAAAGCACTGCTCACACAATCAATAGGACATGGAAGGAATGTTAAGTGATTAAAAAAAGTGAGTAAAAAGGAAACCTTCACACTGAACTAAACTCACATTTATTTAGTTTTGGTGTAATCAGGCCAAAACAAAAACAAACTCAAACTAAAAAAGAGACGTACATTTTTTTTTCTTAAGGTTCACTATGTTTGTCTCCGTAGATGTTCTTGCCTTGCCTGGAAAGTTGGCATTACCCTTATCTACCTCCAACGAGACGAGCAATTTTCCAGACATTCCGGCTTCATTGAACATAACAGTTTCATTGAACGCCATCGCAATTCAACGACATCTCCATGGACACAAACAGCGGCGGAGCTGACATAGTCTAATAATCCAGTGCATATTTAATTGTTCAAATACTCAAGTTACTCCAAGCAAAGCAATATTATCTTCAAAAACAATCGGACAATTTGGAGCTAAAGTTCGACCACAAACTAACCATGTCCCACCACCTCCAGTACTGCGCTATAAATGTGCTAAACGCATTATTCCGACCACTTCTGCATATTCTCCCCTCTTGCTTTTTAATAAAACACAAGGCTGTCTCGCACCTGACATTTTGACCACCCGGCCCCGGCCTTCGCAGCGCAAACACGCAGTCCAATTACCTCATGAGTTAATGGGAACGCGAGCAGCTGTCTGTGGCTTCAGCTGTCCCCAATTTGTCCAGTTGCTCCGACGGATGAAAAGCGCGTTCCAAAAACATCACGCCTTTCAATGCACTTCGGGTCGGGGCTGTCGGCAGAGAAACGGGTGGTGAAATCGAGTTATGAGCGAGACACTTGTGAAACAAAGAGTGTACAGTTGCAACGCCTTAAGAGGTCATGAGCCAGAGGATATTGTGCTAGAGGGTAAATGCAGCATGCTAGAAGGGAGGGCATCTGATGTAAATACTGACCCGAATTAATATCTGATTCTCTGACATGCGAGAGGCAGATTTTGCACTTGTAATTGCTGGGAAAGTAAAACATAATGATGTGTTGTTTAGACAGAAAGTGACGTAGAGTGTGTTCACGAAAACTAGCGTGTCCCCAGCGTGCTAATGTAAGCGCGCAGTTGATATGGATGCATTCTGGCAGTAATGCTCAGAACACGCCTGACGGTGATTTATGGAGGTAGAAACAGCCCAGAAAACCTCCAGATCTCTAGGGAACTTGAAATGGATTGTTTTCTGAGGCTCAGAAAAAAACGTATTATATTGTCAATTGCATAATAAGTGTCCTATGGAAACCTGGAAGGCATAAAAAATAAATAAAACCATGGAGACGAACAGGTGATGGACCCTTCACAGCTCCACAGCAGCAGAAATTGCAACATCCTGAAAAGATTCTCGGCCTTTGCACAATCGGCCTTTTCTTTTTTAATTATCAGACAGTGGAATCATCCCCCAGAGAGTCTGAAATTGTCTGTAGAGATTCATAACTTCACTCAAAATTTGAAAAAGTGGTGCCAACATCAGCCAACTTAGATTTTAGCCGTATTTTTGTCTGAATAAATTTTATATGAATTTGTTTTATAGTGTATTTTACTGAGCTAATGTTAATAATGAAATGTAACATGTGTTGTAATTGTAATGAAATGTGTACTTTTATTATTGTGATGTGTTCGCCTGCCCAGGGACTGCAGATTGAAAGTAGCAGTAGCTAAATCTGGTGCAGATCATCTTTTCTCTTGAAGATTAAAGATTTTGTACATGGTTCCTGACAAATAAAGACTAAACTAAAACCAAGACAGTTACTAAGTGCACCTCTAAAATATTGTAGAGTCAACGTTACAAAAACTCACTCATAAACATGTTAAAAAGTAATTAAAGTAAGGTTTAACTGACCATTACAGAGTGACCAGTTGTCTTATAATGCTTGCTTTGGTCAGACTGAACCTCATTGAATGTCTATGGCTGCTAACTTAATAATATTTCAACAATGGAAGCAATCAAAGCAACTAATAATATAAATCAGTGTTCCAAATTATCATAAACCATTGTCCTGTACAGTTTTTCTGGTGGTGTGTTTAGCATTGCTGCCCAGTTTAGCATACACATTATTTTTCATACATATTTGCTATTACTACCTTGGAAAACATTGTTACTAAAGCATGGTGGCCCCCTCACAGACCTGACCTGCTCGTCTCCATGGAAACCAGTGTGTTTTCTGCCACCTTTCAAACAGCATCGACATCTCCACGGAAAGTTACACTGCACCTTCTTTTACCTCAGAGGAACCTTTGATGCGAACCTAGTCATAAATCACGATAAATGTTGTCATTGTCAAAGGAAACGTGCCCAGAAACACAGCGGTGGTGTTTTCAAGGTGCCATGCAAAATAAAACCACACCATTTGGAGGCCAACCAGCCAAAGGGCGTATTATTGGGTGGACGTTTTCCCCCCGGCCACTTTTCTTTCCTCTGGGCTCGGAGAAAAGAGATGGAGAGAGTCTGGTTCATGACGGTGGAGGCCACACACAGACAAGTCCATATGTTCTCTCAATCCAAACTGGAGTGTATTACATGAAGTTAAATTATAGGAGCACATCTCCAAGTGCCCACCACAGTCGAGCTATTCTAAGGCCCCAAAACCATCATCTTAATGTCATTGTACTCAAGCAGAACATCCAGCAACCACCGACCGAAAGCAAACTGGCAGGGTCGGCGACAGAAACTGCTTCGTGCCACATTTAAGATGCAGATCTCGGGACTAAACCAGGAAGAAAATGGCAAATTGATCAGAACCAGGATCTCGTTGGCCTAAATACAGTCATCAGTTCAAAAAAAGATGGACATGTAAACGTTTTTGAGAATCTTTTTACATTTTCTGCTCTTTTATACAAGATTTTTCTGCCCTTTTATGACTCTAACATCACCTGATTAGTCCAGGGCTCAGTTACAATGTTGTAAGCTTGGCAAAATGTCTATGTTTAGTGTGAAATACTGAAAGAAGTCGAAGATGTTGATCGAAGTTTGCAAGAGCTGTCTTTCATTTGACAGCACGGAGCTATTAAGATATAAAAAATGGTACGGTTAAGGTCAACTTTACTGTGGGTAAATGTGTCTCTGCATCTGGCCCGTCCTTCAATCTCCAGATCTGAGCGAGGCTTGGTCAGAACCTTGGATGAAGGAAACTGGAGAGCCTGGAAGGAAACCCACTCAGACACTTGGAGAACCCCGCACAGACAGATCTGGGAGTCCAACCTGGAACCTGCTTGCTGTGAGGCCAGAGAGCGAGCCACTAAGCCACTCTTCTGCCAACGACGAACAGACAATGACAGACTTAAACTTGAATTAAATGAAGCAACTTGAATCATTCTAAGGCGATACAAAACCATGTTCTAGAAGTCGAGGGCATCGGTCTGGGCTTCAGCTTCCCACTCCCAACCCATTTCAAAATAATAACATTTTTTGTCCAGAATTCTCTTTTCCAAATATCCATAAAATGTAACCTCTATATGATTCTCAGGTCTTAGAATCCTTTCAACTCACAACAATCTTTGTGTTTGAGTGACAGTACAGCTTTCTGAGGGAAGGTAAAGGACCACAAACCAGGACAAAACACCTTTATTTTGAAAAGCAAATTGTCCCAGATTTCCGACCTTTGCCCCCAAACTCCAGACTGAACAAAGACTGCAGACCCATCACACGTCAGCTGACTTCCTCCCTCGTTTCCGTCCCGTGGAACCAGCTGAGGCGTGAGGGCCCGTGCAGGTACATGCAGGCTCGTGTCATCACATCTCGGTTTTACTCGCCGGCTTTGAACCTCTTCTCTCGCCTTTGTGCACGCGGTCGGTCGGCTTCCTAAAGATAAAAAGGAAAAAAAATGTTGGCGGCGCGTCTCCTCTTTATGACTGGTTTGTGGTCAGCGCTTTATCTTCTACACGACATGCACAATTGCCCTTCAATTTGCGCGGCGATGTGTGGAAATTACACGCTCAGCCGAGGCGCCAGTGGATCCGTCTTTGAGCGGCCATGTTTGATGATGGAGCACTTTGATTAATCAGCGGAGACTCAAGGGGAGAGTCCCGGCAGGAAGGAGGAAAGAGCAGGTCTCGAAAAAGGAAAACTGTGGGACTTCAATGCTTCAGATCGCCACCTTCACTTCTCCCACTGAACAAAGATATTAAACCAACTACAGTGTGACTGCAGTGTGAGAATGTGTGGAGTATTTGTACCACTTCATGTTCTTTTTTTTTCAATTTAATTTATTTTTAATTTATTTTTTTTACTTCTGCAGTTGTACGTCTTCTGCAGTTGTACGTCTTCTGTAGTTGTACGTCTTCTGCAGTTGTACGTCTTCTGTAGTTGTACGTCTTCTGTAGTTGTACGTCTTCTGTAGTTTCACGTCTTCTGTAGTTGTACGTCTTCTGCAGTTGTACGTCTTCTGTAGTTGTACGTCTTCTGTAGTTGTACGTCCTCTGTAGTTGTACGTCCTCTGTAGTTGTACGTCTTCTGCAGTTGTACGTCTTCTGTAGTTGTACGTCTTCTGTAGTTGTACGTCCTCTGTAGTTGTACGTCTTCTGCAGTTGTACGTCTTCTGTAGTTGTACGTCTTCTGCAGTTGTACGTCTTCTTTAGTTGTACGTCTTCTGTAGTTGTACGTCCTCTGTAGTTTCACGTCTTCTGTAGTTGTACGTCTTCTGTAGCTGTACGTCTTCAAAGGACACGCTCCACGCCACACCATCAAAATAAATAAATGAAATAAAGAGTAAGAGAGAGAGAGAAATATTGATCTAAAGACAAACGTGGTGTGAGTGATGAGTGGTTTCTGACGTGTGAATAATGCTGGAGCTTTAAACACACCCTCTTGTCTCTTGTGAAGAATGTCCCACATTGTGGCATTAAACATACATATTTTCAGACAAACAGGAGAAACTGCCACTGCCCAGTCCGTTCTCTACCTGCAAAAAAACGTTGCATTAAATAAGGAGATTGCTTATTGAAAATCCTTGTCCATAGTGCCGACAAAAATGGTAACGCAATCACAAACATGACTTATTTATATATATATCTATATCGCTGATTAATATTCATCTTCAGCTTCGCAACGATCCAACATTTATCTCGTTTGTATAAAAATGGTGGATCAGCACTTCTTTCTCTCTTTTTCTGCTTCCGCTCGGAGACTGAGCAGCAGGTGGCAGGTGCTCGGGAAGTCAAAGCGTTTGGTCCACAATACTTCAGAGCTGACCCCGGTGAACCCTCTTTATGAAAAACCCCAAGGAAGTCTCCTTTATGGTGGAGAGAGGGAGGAAGAGACGGAGGGAGAGAAAGGTGGTGCGGGTGGAGCACTTTGAAGGCATTCACCGTCGGAAGTGGTGGTTTTTTTCTGTTGCTTTTTTCCCTCTCATAATGTGGTCGTTGAAGAAGCCGAGCAGATTGAGTTGAAGAGGTGAAG
This sequence comes from Eucyclogobius newberryi, assembly GCF_026437365.1. NCBI lineage: Eukaryota > Metazoa > Chordata > Actinopteri > Gobiiformes > Gobiidae > Eucyclogobius > Eucyclogobius newberryi. Next base: position 10,756,503 of record NW_027315812.1, read on the forward strand.
CGTATTGAGAGTGTTGACTCTGTCCAGGTTGTGCTTTAAGTCTCTGTTGACTTTGTTGTTTGTGGCCGGCGTCCATAAATGTGTCTGAAAACTGACCGCGAGCATAAATCACAATGTGGTCAGTTTAGGCAGAGGAGGAGGAGGAGGAGGAGGAGGAGGAGAAGAAGAAGAAGGAGAAGAAGAAGGAGAAGAAGAAGGAGAAGAAGAAGGAGGAGAAGAAGAAGGAGAAGAAGAAGAAGAAGAAGAAGAAGAAGAAGAAGAAGAAGAAGAAGAAGAAGAAGAAGAAGAAGAAGAAGAAGAAGAAGAAGAAGAAGGAGGAGGAGAAGAAGAAGGAGAAGAAGAAGAAGAAGAAGAAGAAGAAGAAGAAGAAGAAGAAGAAGAAGAAGAAGAAGAAGAAGAAGAAGAAGAAGAAGAAGAAGAAGAAGAAGAAGAAGAAGAAGAAGAAGAAGGAGGAGGAGGAGGAGGAGGAGGAGGAGGAGGAGGAGGAGGAGGAGGAGGAGGAGGAGGAGGAGGAGGAGGAGGAGGAGGAGAAGAACCACTCTGACGCATGGATCCTACGCATCCTGGAGGAAATGGACGTGCCACAGGTGAGGGCAGAAGTGGAGAGTGTTCAGCACCAGCCGGTCATCAACAGAGAGAAGTCTTCCATAACTGACCTCCTGAACCTGGAGATGATGAGGGCCAATCCCTGAGGAGAAGGGCCAACGCGTGATCCTCTGATGGAGCCGCAAACACCGCACACATAAGATAACATAACCTTTACCGTATTTTCCGGACTATAAGTCGCACCAGCCAAAAATAGTAGTATTAGAGTATGAAATGTGGTTGCAAGTGTGAAAATAACAAATAATATCACATATAAGTCGCTCCGGAGTATAAGTATATGAGTATAAATATATAAGTATATTATAAGTATAAGTGTGTGAACTGTAACTATGACTATGATTTATAGTCCGGAAAATACGGTATTTGTCTCACAATGGGGAAATTTCAATGTTGCAACACAGATTAAGTACAGAAACAGATTAGGACCAGAAGTATAATAATAAAGAAACAGATAACTTAAAAAACTCTTATAAAAAAAACTCCTATAAAACAAAAACCTCTTATAAATGAACTCTTTTAAGACAAATTCTTATTTAAAAAAACTCTTATAAAAAACCTCTCATAGTCTTTCTAAAAATAACACTCTTATGCACACATTATGCACAACAGGAACTATATGCACTAAAAACGCACTAAAAACACCAGAATGATCCTTTTCAGCTATTTATTCATGTGTGAATGTCCTGCAGCACGAGAAGCGTTTAAGAAAGCCTGACGCAATGCGAAGGACTGCGGCGAAAAAAATGCTCACGTCTTTATTGGCTCTTTGCACCGTCGATCACAATACAGACTGTTATGAATAAAAAAAAAATAAAAAAAATGGATAGACGAATATGATACCAAATCACCGCAAAAGTGTAAACGCATTTGTTGTTTTAAAGTCCATTGTGTGACATTCAGAACGGTCCCGGAGCCGCACATCGCAGCTCTTTCACGACGGACATTTTCAACATGTGCAAGCCAAAGTTGTTGGTTCTTTTTCTTCTTCTTCTTTTTCTTCTTTCATTCCTGTGCAGTTTGAAAGAAAAACAGTCCAATGTTTGAACAAGCGGAGAAGGCGAGCAGCGAGCCGTACTTCTGGCAAACCGCGTAATCTGGGGGACGTATTTATCCAAACAAAGCCCGGCTCCACCGTCCCGCTAGCTTGTGCATCATTCACCTCAATCCCTACAATAACAGCACCAGCCTCCGGGCTATTTCCAGACTCCCACATTTCCTTGCCGGGATCTAGTATTTAGTGGTTTAGACGGACACTCTTACTCAGCTGTGTTGACTCAAGCAGGTAACATCTGTCCCGATTTAGATGCACGATCGCTAAGATTAGACGCGCGACTTAAAGATAATTTGTAGCTTTTATTGTCTGCAAATTGCCACTGGCGCGTGTTCAAAAAATGAGATCGCGCCAATGTCGAAAAGCGCTCTCCAACTGGACATGGCGTGATACGGGGTAATTTTACCTAGCGGCAGAAATTACTGGAATGTAATGGCGTAATTTGGGAGAGGGATTCAATAGCGTTTTGGCGTAACGGCTAATTTAACCCAAATTACGCCATAGACAGTAGTTGTTAAAGTGGAACTGCGCTGATTGGACTTGTCAAAATCAATCCCGGGTTTGCGGAGGTCGCGTGCAGCAGACGGTTAGTGAGTTGTTACGTGAGCAGAGTCCACGGCCGGGACTCCAGAATAGTCCGGAGACAGACAATGAGATTATAATGTGATGTTACTATGAATGGACGGAGCGTTTTGTCTGTTTACACGTCTGCTTTGGCGCATGTTATTGCCTTGTAATCCTTTTAGTTTAGTCTGTACTGTAATTGAGATGCCAAAGTAAAATAAAAAGGCTTCTAAATAAATGAAAATGACATGAGTTTAGGTTGTTGTTATTAAGATGTCGCTTCTTATTTCAAGTTAAATGATCGTTTAAAGAAACAGAAATGGCTTAAAACCAGTGAAATATTCTACGTTACATAAGCAATTCAGTCTAACCTGGTCAAAACTACTCAAATTGAGAAAATGTATCTGAATTCAAGTCATTTTAAACAAAGCTAGATATAAAATGTTTGCAATGCATTGATTTTATTGTCGGACGTATGTTTTTTCATTATATACAGTACAACAAGGGCTGGATTTAATAGATTTTTGTCTCATTTTTTGTTACATTTCACTTTTCTGTTGGTTGCCACGTCTTTTTGGATGTTGGATTGCTTTACCTGGAATGTTCCATGGTATGGCATTAATAAACCTTCTCTACAGGCGTTTATATTGCTTATATATATTTTATTTGTATTGAAAAAGAAGCATTCTTCCATAGAGCCGACCAGTTTTTTTGCAAATAAATGCCTTTCAGAAACAAAAAACAGTGTCGTCCACTTGTTTCCATGGAGATAGGCAAGATTAGTGACATATTTTGGAATTATTCTAGGCAATATTCGATTTTTTTGCAATTTTTTTTCAAACGATCATTCAATGCGATATGATTTACGTTTTATTTTCAAGATTAAAACATGATTTATGTCGGTGAGACTGAATTCACTGTCTCTCTTATGAAGGTTTATCTTTTTATTTGGATATAAAAGAAAAGTGTCCATGTTTCCCTCGGCTACAGTTGCTATGTCCCTCTCCCATCCGCCTCAGAGCCATGCGGGCTGCACGGCTTGTGGCGCGGGACAAAACCTCGAAACTTTAGCCTGTGTGCTGCTGTCAAGGCCTCGTCACCAGGTGTACTAACAAAAGCTGCGCCCCGTCCAACCACTGACCCCTGGAGAGGTCATGTAAGACGCCCATCTACATTCCTGTCCCACAAAAAAACCCTAAAAAGGTGCTCCCTGAATGGCCTGTCCGTCCCCCGAAAAGACTATTCACCGCTCCGATTCAATTGAGACGTTTGGAATGCGTCTCTGGCTGACGAGTTGAACAAATGAGCTAATGTAGGTGTTGCTAACGGGCGCGCCGCGGCACTGGGGTCGGTGTTCTGCCTGCCGCCTGTCCCGAGCGATTAGCCCGAGTGTTTAAGGATGTTAGATAAATGGAAATATTGTGAAATCTTTATAACAAGCTTCATAATAGAATCAGATTTTTTCAGACAAAAGGTGTCGCTTCCTTGTCTGAAAGTGCAGCAGTGCTAGAAAATAAAACGGTGAACTACACAGACCATAATCCTTTGCAGCCAACATGGCATAAATACTGCTTTAATTGACTGTCTTTTATTATTTTATATATTTTTATGTTGTTTTTAATTCGTTTTTATTTGGTTTGAACGTATTTGTTTATGTTTTATTGTATTTCTTGTATTTAATGTATTTAATGTATTTTTGTTTAATTTATTTAATTTATTTAATTTATTTAATTTATTTAATTTATTTAATTTATTTAATTTATTTAATTTATTTAATTTATTTTATTTATATAACGTAAGTCTCAGAAGTCTTACTTACAAAACTTAAAAATAGACAAATCTGCAGCCAAAATAAATAACTTAAACTAGTCTAATATCAATTATAGTTATATTAGACAATGGTTAATTACCTAAACACATAGTTAATGAAGACATGTTAGTATTTTTTTATACATTACATTGTTTTTCTATTGACTTTGCAACACTTCTTGTATAACCAGGTCTGAATTTGACTTAGAATTGTTGTTATGTACGGGGGATGTGGGTGGGGATAGGGGGTAGGTGAAAACTGAAATTCTCTGAGCACAGGACAATACAGAATGACTCAAAAAAAAGTCCCAGTAAGTAAAAAGCACCTGCTGGACGCTCTTAACAGTCTCTCGCTCCCCCCCTCGTCCTCTGCACCTCCTCCCGGTCTCTCGCTTCCCCCCCTCGTCCTCTGCACCTCCTCCCGGTCTCTCGCTTCCCCCCCTCGTCCTCTGCACCTCCTCCCGGTCTCTCGCTTCCCCCCCTCGTCCTCTGCACCTCCTCCCGGTCTCTCGCTCCCCCCCTCGTCCTCTGCACCTCCTCCCGGTCTCTCGCTCCCCCCCTCGTCCTCTGCACCTCCTCCCGGTCTCTCGCTTGCCCCCTCATCCTCTGCACCTCCTCCCCGTCTCTCGCTCCCCCCTCGTCCTCTGCACCTCCTCCCCGTCTCTCGCTTGCCCCCCTCGTCCTCTGCACCTCCCCCCCCGCACCTCCTCCCCGTCTCTCGCTTCCCCCCTCGTCCTCTGCACCTCCTCCCGGTCTCTCGCTTCCCCCCCTCGTCCTCTGCACCTCCTCCCCGTCTCTCGCTCCCCCCCTCGTCCTCTGCACCTCCTCCCCGTCTCTCGCTTCCCCCCCTCGTCCTCTGCACCTCCTCCCGGTCTCTCGCTTGCCCCCTCATCCTATGCACCTCCTCCCCGTCTCTCACTTGCCCCCCTCGTCCTCTGCACCTCCCCCTCCGCACCTCCTCCCCGTCTCTCGCTTGCCCCCCTCGTCCTCTGCACCTCCCCCTCCGCACCTCCTCCCCGTCTCTCACTTGCCCCCCTCGTCCTCTGCACCTCCCCCCCGCACCTCCTCCCCGTCTCTCACTTGCCCCCCTCGTCCTCTGCACCTCCCCCTCCGCACCTCCTCCCCGTCTCTCGCTTGCCCCCTCTTCCTCTGCACCTCCTCCCGGTCTCTCGCTTCCCCCCCTCGTCCTCTGCACCTCCTCCCGGTCTCTCGCTTCCCCCCCTCGTCCTCTGCACCTCCCCCCCGCACCTCCTCCCGGTCTCTCGCTTCCCCCCCTCGTCCTCTGCACCTCCTCCCGGTTTCTCGCTTCCCCCCCTCGTCCTCTGCACCTCCCCCCCCGCACCTCCTCCCCGGTCTCTCGCTTTTTGCCCAAAGCGTTTGGACTGCGGCGGTGGAGCGGGCGAGCGAGCCAGGAGCAGCTTCGGGGGCTCCAGCTCTTTCAGCCTTTGACGAGCTGGATGTGCAAATACAAACCGTGACCTTGGCAACGGCGGTGGCGCGAGCTCGTTTCAAACGTTTGGGAGGAGAAGCCGCTCCACGCTCGTGTGTGAGAATCGATGCCAGAGAAAGTGC